>NC_090393.1:22265413-22565413 GCF_036365525.1 Heterodontus francisci
TTAGAAATGTTGGGAAACGTCTGTTCCCGATGTCAGTAGCTGTCATCTATGAAACTGACAACGCAATGTTTTAAAAAAGGCCACTCTGTAAAAGGAAGACAAAGGAAAGGGGAGGATGAGGAACAGCCCTGGGAAAAGTTTACACCCGCGGGCCGTATATTGGACAACCCTGGTCTATAATATATTGTGATACAGGAAAACATTTTATGTATTATCAGGAATTTTATAGATCGGAGTGAATGGGAATGAGGCTTAGCCCATTCGATTTCAGTGATGGGATGGATTACTTGTTTCAGTGCCAACTTAAGTGGTAACACTCTCACTTCAGAGTCAGAAGGTTGTGGTTGTGCAAAGATATGAGCACACAATCTCGCTGATAGTCCAGTCCAATGCTGAGGGAGTGCTGCACTGTTGGAGATGGCTACCTTTGGCTTAACATGTTAAACTGAAGCCCTTTCTGCCCTATCAAGTAGACAAAAAAGATCCCATGGCACTATTTGAAGAAGAGCAAGGGAATTGTCATAGTTCTGGCCAGATGCATTTAGCATCAACCACCACCATTAAAACAGACTGTTTGATCTTGTGTCTCATTGCTATTGGTGAGATCTTGCTATGTATAAATTGACTGCTGTGTTTGCACTAAAAACAGTGACTGCACTCCAGAAGAACTTCATTGGATATGAAGTGCTTTAGGATTTCCTGAAATCATGAAAGACGTTATATAAATGTAAGTTCTTTATTTTATCTGAAACTGACTATTTTGTGAGATGCTTCCATTGTGTTGAAATGGTTCCTGTCCTGCTGGGACAATGAGTGAATAATCGGGGCAGTTCAACTGCTAAGAGCTAAATAGCATGGTTTTTGATAGAATAATCTGATGTTTCTCTTACTATGTGAGACTGGTACACGGATGAACGGGTCTCGCACAGCTGTCTAAAATCCACTGGTAAACTGGCTGAGATTCTGTAAGGCCAGTCGCCAGGAAGACCCAATTAAAGGAGAACAGGTCTCCTCAGCGGCCAACCTCGGAATTCTGGCAGCTTGACCTTTGGGTGACTGCTGGCTAAGCTTAAACCCAAGGTGCTAGCACAGGTCCCTTGCAGTACTAAAGCAGATTCAGATGATTGCCTTCAGTCATTGGGTGGTTATTTCACAGAGACTGTCTTACTGCAGATTTGCCTATGGTTAGCCATCAGGAATTTGAAAGAGATTGAAGCTTAGCAGGATAAAGACGATCAAGTGGTGTGCAGAACACTGTGTTCTGCTCATGCTGCAGCATTAGGAACTTCATGTGTGGAATGAGGGTTGAATAAAGAAGATCGTAATGTTAGATTGATGTTCTGAAATTCTGAGACATTGGAAAGGCCACAGAAAATTTTCAGCAGCCTTTCGTCATGCAAGTTTTTCTTGTGCTTTTTCAGCTCTCTCAAGAGATTAAATAAATTGGGGTGAGTCCAAGAAAAAAAAAGCCCAAATAGCTGCTATTCCATATTTTCTTCATATCCCAGGAGTTTCCACGACTTGTTCTCTGCCTAGCTGATTTATAATCACAGTGTTGGCTGTGTGGGAGGAGTAAATGGGTCAGGGAATCCTGCAGCAATTTTTTTTTTTAGAGAAGTGCATCTGTAAACTTGTCACTGGCTCCAGTAAAGTATGGGAACAGTACTTAATAACCAAACTTCTTGCATAGGGGAATAAATAAAAATTCTTTTATATCCAGGCAATATTGGCAAGAGATGCCACAGAGGCAGGCAGTGTGACATCATTAGCTTCTTGAGTAGCTCTGGGAAGCTGACAAAATCCAGGCTCCAACACCAGTAACCAGAAACACAGTAACAGTGGGTTTAGGGATAACAGGTTGAATATTAAGTTTAGGGTGGGAGAAATTCAAACCGTACCTCTCAAAGGGATCCCATCTTTTCAGTTTAAGCTGCCTCTTCCCTCCCCGTCAAGTATCTAGGTCAAAGAAAAACAACATGGTCCCCTCCCCCTTTGGTGTCTGCAGGCTGTGTGAGGTAATGAGGCTTGTTTTCATTTGCAATGTGTCATTTTAAAGAACAAAGTGATTCCTGACAACACAGCTTTTAAAGAAAGTGCTCCCAGAGCTAACTCCACCATCAGGTCAGCCCCTTTATTCTGACCACGTAGGCCTATTCATTCTGATGTACAATTGGACCAGTTTAATGCCATGTAGTTCACTGCCTATTGTAACGCATCCAGTGGGGAAAGCAAAATTTGAAGTTAAATACTGTTAATGTTTTAAAAAACTTCTGCATGTCAAAGAAAGTTGCACTATGAAATATTTGTGTTATGTCTGCACATATTCTTAGAAAATTCCTTCAAGTAGGAAGGATTCTAATCCGCCTGTCTATTGGTTCTCTTCTCTTGGTTGAAAGACTGACTGACTGAAGAATTTCTTCTTTCAGAGGGTGGTGAATCTCTGAAATTCTCTGCCTCAGAGAGTTGTGGAGGCTAGGTCACTAAATGTATTTAAGGAGGAGGTAAATAGATTTTTGAAATCTCGGGGAGTTGAGGGTTTAGGTGGAGCAGGCCCGAGAAAGGAGTTGAGGCTGGGATAGATCAGTCATGATCTTATTGAATGGCGGGGCTGAATGGCCTACTCCTGCTCCTATTTCTTATGATTCAATGGAAAGTACCACAAAGACTTAGAAAAAGCTTCCTTTAATCAACTGTTCTTGGCAAACAAAGTTACTGTGGTATAGTGTCACTGTGTGTTGGAGCTGCAACATCGTATGCCACCAAGTTTCAATCTGTGATATCTGCAATTGGTGAGGGTAACAGTTTAGGTTGTTACTTCATGCCAGGTTAAGATAGGCTAAGTTTACAATTTCTGATCACTATCCTATGCATCCAGCTGGAAAGTGAGTATGTGTATGGGCTGGTTCATATACAACTGAACAGCTTGCTGTCAAGATTCATACATGAAGAATAGCTATTAAGGGGTTGTCCGCATCTCTGAAACTGCCTAGTTTAGTCTAGTCGGCCCTTGAGGAGGAGGGGAAAAAAGGATTAGAAAAGCAATCTTGATCGTGCAAGATGCACAGACCGAAAGCTGGGTGCTTCCTCACCAGTTGGAAAAATTAACCCATTTTTAATTTATAATTTCTGGGAATCAGGATAAACATAAACATTTTTGGACCAAGTGGTTGTTTCAATGTACAGAGCTAGAAAACTGCTGAGTTTACAGGATTTAATTAAATAACAAAATTCTGCTTGTCATGCTTACGAGAAGTGCCACGATGAAAAAATACAGACTCAAACATAAGAGTTATAAAAATTGACTTTACCTTTTTAACAAAAATGGACAGTGCTGCATGTGTAGTCAACCATTGCCACACTGTTTCGAACAAAGGATGCCTAACCAGGTTGAGAAGTGTCGATTACACACATCCTGAAACATTCCTGAATTGAATGGGTTCTACTGAAACAAAGAAGGTACAAAGTGGAAACATCATAACTGGTTATTCTCATCCTGTGCCATTGTGTGACCAACATGGGAGAGAGACCAAAACATCTCCTACCAGACTCTGATGAGACAAACCTTTTACCTTAAAAAGGCAGCCCACAAGGCTGAGAGAGAGAGACACCCAGAAAGAAGCATTACCAAACAGCTTGTCCAACTAAGAGCTGGGAGAAAATACAGCAAGCCAGAAGGGAGGTGCCCTGCTGTGAAATCTACATTTCCAACTTATGCAGCAGTGAATTGGAAGTGATCCTCTGTCTTCAAACTGAACTTTCCACCAAGAGAGAAATCTACAAACGTGTCAGGCCTGCAACCAATGAGACCTTGACTTACGAGAGAATTCAACAGGTTTACTGTGAACCCCAAAACCCTACCTCACTTGAAAACCACTTACCCCTTTTCCTCTCCATCTGTCGTGTGTGTGTGTGTGTGTGTGTGTGTGTGTGTGTGTGTGTGTGCGCGCGCACATATGTGCAAGTGGATGCATTTGCGACAATTTCAGGATAAGGCATATTGCTCAATAAATAATCAATCTTCTGTTTGAAACCTACAAGAAAACCTGTCACTGTCTGTTTATTTGACAAATAAATCACAAAGGGGTTAAACCCTAATAACAAAAAACACTTGCTGTGGTCAGGTGGGAGTTGAACAGTGGGAACCACCCACACCCCTCACCATGTGGCTGTAACATGCTCTTTTTCATCTGAATGTTGATGTTGAAATGCTGCTATAACAAAGAATTGGAATTTTTTTTGTGCTTATGCTGATGAGGAATTGTATTGCTGAGGAGTGGAATACATTCCATTTTGTGTTCTAAATATTAGCATAACACACTCTTAAGTCAGTTATGTGTGATTAGCTACAGAATAAAACCCATCCTCTATCTTAATAATGTGCAACAAGCTCAATCTCAGAATAACAACCCCTTCAGCATCAAAATTTTCATCTTTGTGGCCTGTCAGAATAACATTGATGTGCCAAATTAGTTGCAGTTTTGTACTTTGGGCACATACCCATGGAGTAGTAGATTGAGACTCAGAAAACCCATTTCTCATAGCACCCTCACAGCCAGCAAAAGAAATCTTTCATCATGTCAGTCTCTGTGTGAAAGAGCAGTGTGCAACTCACTGTGGCACTTAATCCCCCTGATGATACTATTAAAACCAATTGGCAGAGAGTTTCCCAATTATGCTCTTACCCTTTAAATAGAAAAGTTGCCGGATTGCATTGCAGTCACATGTGAGGTGATTATTTCCATTGCTGCTGAATAAAGGGAGGGTTTGTGTGTGTCTTACCTCCTTGTTCCTCTGTCTTTGATGAAAGACAAGAAGCTACAAGTATTGCATCTGGCTGGAGCCAGAGGGTATTAGCAATAAGCTGTGAGTTGCTTATTTTGAAACTGTTTTCTTTGTTTCCATGGGAGTGAGATATTTGCAATTTTGATGGTGCTTTCAATAATGCTTCTCATACATGAAACATTTTTCTTAATGATTACTTGAGCAGTAATTTTCAGGTTTAACTTTAAGACCACCTTACCTGTAAGATTATAAGTAAATCAGCACAAGGGCTTATGGTGCAGTCTGGCAAGGAATTCTGTTGGTCTGGTCACTCAGATCTGTCCTGTAGTTTTCCATGTTCCATCACCAGGGTGCTCAGCTCAATCCAGTATCAAGAATGTGTGAGCTTCTCAAACATCTGGGTGCTGTCCTAATTTTGGAGTCTTTTTTAATGCAGGTTTTTATAGCACTAAGTTGTACTAAACTTTTTTTCCTAGTTTAACATCAGCATATCTTCTCACTTCCCTCATTTGTACCCGTTCCACACAGATCCCAATCTCTCAAAGTTTTCTAACGAGATGCTGGGGGATACAAAAAGTGAAAAAAAGACTTGCCAATATAGTGCCAATAAAGTACTTGTGAAGTGTAGTCACTATAGGAAATGCAACAGCTCATCAATCTCCCACCAACAGCAATGTGATGGTGACCAGATAATCTGTTCTTGTGCTGTTGATTGAGTGATAAATATTGGCCAGGATAACTCTTCTGCTTGTTTTTCAAATGGCGCCATGGAATCTTTTACATCCACTTAAGAGGGCAGATAGGGCCTTGTTTAAATGTCTCATCCAAAAGATGACACCTTCAACAGTGCAGCACTCCCTCAGCACTGCTGTGCAGCAGCACTGCCCTGGAATATCAACTTTTATCCTTGTGCTCAAGTTCTAGATTGGGACTTGAACCCACAACCTTCTGAATCAGAGGTACAAATGTTACCAACTGCACCACAGCTGACACTTGGATGTTTAAATTAACCCACCACTTCCGAAAGCTACATTTTATGTTACCTTACTCCTTGTATACGTTGTGTTTGTCAGAGTGATGGATGAAATATTTTTATCTCTCTGTGTTGGCATCAAGAGCATACAAGTCAAGTGTTTAGTCTGGTATCCCTCCACCCTGACCCAACCTCCAAAGACTGCCTGCAAATGCAGGCATTGTAATATATCTTCATTTCCCGTACCAACCATTCTCTGGCCTCTCGAGTGAGACAATTGCAAGTAATTGCATTTATATAGTGACTTTAATGTAGAAAATTTTGAATGGCGCATACTTCACAGAGGTGTAATCAGAAATAAATGGACACTGAGCCATAGAAGGAGATATTAGGAGCAGTGATCAAAAGCCTGGTCAAAGAGATGGGTTTTAAGAAAGGAGGGAAGTGAGGTGGAGGGACCTCAGCAGGGATTTCCAAAGATGAAGGCATGGCTGCCAGTGGTAGAGTGAGTAACAGGAGGGGACGATGCACAAAAAGCCATTGTCGGAGAAATATCAATTAATATTTCCTCGTCCTTTACTCCTGCAGAGGGACAAAACGTTTTAAGCAAAAGCTCACATTTATACAAACCACAAGACACAGTAAACAAACAACTTTTATTTGGATGGTGCCTTGGGCATACAACATCTCAATGCGCATCACAGGAGCATTTTAAAACAAAAATATGACATCGAGCCACATAAGGGAGATATTAGGTCATATGACCAAAAGTTTGGTCAGAGAGGTAGGTTTTATGGAGTGTCTTAAAGGAGCAAAGTGAGATGGAGAGGTGTAGGAAGGGAATTCCAGAGCTTAGGGCCAACTGAAGACACTGCCACCAATTGTGGAGCAATTAAAATCGGTGATACGCAAGCGGCCAGAATTAGAGGAGCACAGATATATTGGAGGGTTATGAGGCTGGAGGAGATTACAGAGATAGGGAGGGGCTAGACCAGGGAGGATTTGAAAACAATGATGAGAATTTTAAAATCAAGACGTTGCTTGACTGGGAGCCAATGGTGGTCAGCGAACATACATGTGATAGGGGAACGGGACTTGGTGCAAGTTAAGACCTGGGCAGCAGAGTTTTGGATGACCTCAAGTTTACAAAATGTAGAAATGAGATCAGCCAGAAGTGTGTTGGAATAGTCAAGTCTAGAGGTAATGAAGGCATGAATGAGGGTTTCAGCAGCAGATGAGCTGAGACAGGGGCGAAGTCAGGCAATGTTACGGAGACGCCAATAGATGGTTTTAGTGATGGCGTGAGTATGTGGTCTGAAGCTCATCCTGTGGTCAAATGTGACACCAAGGTTGCAAATAGTCTGCTTTAGTCTCAGACTGTTGCTGGAGGGTGCGGGGGTGAAAGGAGCCGGTAGAACAGAGTTTGGAGTAAGGACCGAAAACAATGGTTTCAGTCTTCCAAATACTTAATTGAAGGAAATTTCTGCACATCTGGTATTGGATGTGGGATAAGCAGTCCGAAAGTTTAGCAACAGTGGCGGATTCAAGAGAGGTGGTGGTGAGGTAGAACTATCATCAGTGTACATGTGAAAACTAATGCAGTGCTTTCGGATGATGTCGCTGAGGGGCAGCATGTAGGTGAGAAAAAGGAGCCGGCCAAGGATAGATCCTTGGGGGACACCAGAGGTAACAGTGTGGGAGCATAAAGAGAAGCCATTGCAAGTGGCTACTATTAGGTAGATAAGAATGGAACCCCAGGTGAGAGCAATCCCATCCTGCTGGATGACAGTGGAGAGGCATTGGAGGAGGAAGGTGTGGTCAGCTGTGTTAGAAAGGTTGCAGACAGGTCGAGATAGATGAGGAAGGTTAGTTTACCTTTGTCACAGTCACGCAGGATGTCATTTGTAACTTTGATGAGAGCTGTTTGATTTATGTAGCAGGGACGGAAACCTGATTGGAGGGTTTCAAACATGGAGTTCTGGGAAAGATGGGCATGGATTTGGGAGGTGACAACATGTTCAAGGACTTGAGAGGGGACTGTAGCTTGCAAGGACGATGGGATCAAAGGGTTGGTTTTTGAGATGGGTAATGACAGCAGATTTAGAGGAGAGAGCAACAGCATCTGAAGAGAAAGTACCAGCAACAATATCGGCTAACATAGGGATGAGGAGGGGAAGTTGGGCGGTGAGCAGTTTAATGGAAATAGAGTCGAGCTGGGTCTCATGGACAAGATGAGCTCTGAGAGGGCATATGAGGAGATAGGAGAAAAACCACACAACAGGGTTCAGGGTTAGGGCGGGGGAGCTTTAGAGTAAGTTTGTCCCAGTGTACTAATGGAAGGGAGGGATGTGGCGGAGAGATCTGATCAGATCGTCTCAATCTCAGTGACAAAGTAGTCCAAGAGCTCTTTGCACTATTGTTGGAGGTGAGGGTGGAGGAGACAGAGGATAGTGCTTTAAAAAGATGGTTTGCAGTACAGAGAAGTCAGGGGTATCTTTACATTCCAGGATCATCCTGGAATATTGAACAATTTTAGCAGACAAGAGCAGGACCCGATAGTACTTTACGTAACCAGCCAGATCTGGCAATGGATGGCTAAACCAGTAAACCGGTTGTCTGCCATATCCCCTCAAGTCTGCATCCCTCGGACTTAAGGGAGTGGAGATGAGGACCTTACTAGGGCAACAGCCAGAGTGGGAGGGAGTAACTGTTTTATTGGGGATTAGGCCATCAAAGATGGATGTGAGGGTGCAGTTGAGCAAATCAGCAGCTGCAGAAATATTGTGGTGAATTGAGGGCCAAAGGCTAGACAGTTGGGATTTTGTAAGTGAATTGGGGGATAGTTTTTTTCCAGGGATGGTAGAGAATGAGGTAGTATTGGGACATGGAAGGGGGATGTGGGTGGAGAATGATGCAAGGAAGTGATCAGAGATGACCTTACCTGTAATTGTTACGATGGGAATAGCAAGAGCACGTGGGATGGCCGTGAATATGTGTTGGAGAGTTTACAGGGAGGGAGAGATTTAGGGAGGATAGGTGAGCAGTGAACTGAGGAGAGAGAGCATGATGAGTTGCGATGGAGGTTGCAATCACTGAAGATGAGAAGCTGTTCGATGCAGAGGCTGAGGGAGGAAAGCAGTGAAGATGGCTTGGTGAGAAAAATGTTATCGCACTCGGGAGGGCAGTAGAGAACGATGATTTTGAATGAGATGAGAGGGGTAGAACAAGGTGAGCTCTTCAAAGCAGGAGAAAGTGCCAGAGGAGTTGGGGTCAGGCCAAGGTGTGATCTGATGATAAGCGCCACACTGCCACTGTGGCAGTGTCAGTGGGGCAAATGGGGGAAGATGTAGCCAGGCGGGGAGGCTACATTAAGTGGCAAGGCATCATCACCCCTCAGCCAGGTTTTTGTTAATCGATGCAATCATCTATGATAAGTTCATGGATGGCAAGGCCCTTTTTCACGAGTGAATGGATGTTCTGGAGGGAGATGCGTAGAGAGCTGCTGAGAGTGAGTTGGACAGGAAGATTAGCAAGATTAGCCCCCTTTGGTGCACGGGGCAGAAGGGTTGACCAGACAGTCAGATGGGACAATTAAGGTTTCTACTCGTAATGAGCCGGCACTGAGTGCCTTGATGAGCCCTTTCAAGGATGAAAGTAGAGGCACAGAGCGAAGTTATAGGCTTATCTAAGAGGGAGTCAAGCCTGGGACGTTGGCAAGAGAACAGGAAGGTCGAAGGGTTGGGGGAAGGAATTGAGAGGGCAATGTATCTGTGAGTGGGGAATTGAAAGGAGGCATGGCTATAGAAGAGAGTCTCGGAGGGGTAAAGAGAAAAAGATGAAAAGAAAGAGCAAAAGTGGAAATAGAATTGATGGGCTCGGGTCAGAAGTGGCAGCCAAAACATGCACATGAATGGACTTGGAAAGCTCAAGTTACATAGTCTAATTTTTATGTAACTAGAGCTATGTAAAAACATGATCGTAAACAGTAAATAGATGGAGATAATAGAAAGAAGTCCAGAGTTAAAATCAGAGGTCTCTTTTTTTTAAAAATTCATTCATGGGATGTGGGCGTAGCATTTGTTCCCCATCCCTAATTGCCCTTGACAACTGAGTGGCTTGCTCAGCCATTTCAGAGGGCAGTTAAGAGTCAACCACATTGTTGTGGGTCTAGAGTCACATGTGGGCCAGATCAGATAAGGACAGCAGATTTCTTTCCCTAAAGGACATTAGTGAACCAGATGGGTTTTACAACTAGCTTTCGATTCCAGATTTTTTAAAAATGTAATTTAAATTCTACCAGCTGCCATGATGGGGTTTGAACCAACATCACCAGGATTACTAGCTCAGTGACAGTTCCACTACACCACCATCTCCCTTTGCTGGGATGATGTTGACTTAGTTAGGGTGGAGTCAGCATGGCGTATCAACAAACTGTTGTCCACATTCAGAGACAGGTGAAGCAAGTGAAGTCCAGAAGCAATTTGAGGGTATAGCATCGGAGGACATGTTGATGGAGGTATTTTCATAGGAATGAAGACCAGGAGGTGTACAGAGTTAGTTGCAGGATCAGAAAGATGATGGTGAAGTTGGAGGACACCATAAAATACAAGAAGCAGCAGAGGTTTGTTCTTCAGCCCAGGCAAGTGATTTTCTGAAATAAAAACAGAAAGTGCTGGAAATACTCAAAAGTGATTTTCTGGCCAGGAACAGACTGAAGCTGAAAAACCCGAATAACCAGTGGCCAATCGCAGGCTCAGCAGGAGGCTGAAGTTTCTCAATCACAGCAGTGGTGGGGGAAGGGCAGTAAACGGATCAAAGTTACTTTAAATATCACAAAATAGCAGCAGATCAGAGACAGAAGCTAGCTGTTATGTAGTCCAGGGCAGAAGCATCTTCTTGATGGCGAGAAAAGTCCAGGAATTTGAAGCCAAGCTTTAGATAAGATCTAGATCTGGATTTTTCTAGATCTTTTCCACAACTCCCAGATCAAAGAAGAGCAGGAGATTAGAGACAGAAGCCAGAAACGTAGTCTTGATATCCAGAGACCTTGAGGAACTTGAAGCCAGGTGGGAGAGACAATCCATGTCCAGGCCTTTTTCAGGTCTTTACCAGAGCTCACAAGGCAAGGTCAGGGGATGGAGTTTGAACTAACAAACAGAGGCCATTTAAACCAATAGTTAACTTGAAGTTTGGGCTAAAATACACACACTGTTACAATCAGGGGATCTTAAACAGCAAAAGAGAGGATTTAGGAGGAGAAGGAGCAACAGATAACAGCAGATGGCTACGGATAGATGTGCATAATGAGGAGCTCCCTAGGGAGCCGACTGCCCAGGAGTCATCTTAGAAGCAATTCAGGAGTTCAGAAACAAGTTTTACAGAAAAATAAAACTGACAATACTATAACCTGCCCACAGACACAAACACAACGTTTTATGCCACCATCACAGTGGACTCCCCAAAGTGACCAGATAAACCCCAGAATTTTTAATTTCATCAAAGAAACTCAATCAGAAATAACAATAACAACTTGTTTTTATATAGTGCCTTTAACATCATAAAATGTCCCAAGGCGCTTCACAGGGGCAATATAAAACAGAATAAGACACCCAGCCACATAAGGAGATATTAGCGCAGATGACCAAAAGCTTGGTCAAAGAAATAGGTTTTAAGGAATGTCTTCAAAGATGGAAGAGAGGTGATTTTGGGAAGGAATTCCATAACTTAGGACTCGGGCAGCTGAAGTCACAGCCACCAATGGTGGAGAGACCAGAAATAGGAAATATTTTCAGATGAAAAGAAAAGCATAACCTTACGAGAAAAAAACCACAGCTGACTTCAAGTCAAAGCCACTAAATCTATCGCCTTCCACTGACCTAGAACATGCCCCTAGCATTAAAACAATTCTAAAGACGGTGAACGTAACCCAACTTTTACATCAACCACAGCTCTTAAGCAAATATAAGAACATAATAAGGACATAAGAAGTAGGAGTAGGCCATCTGGCCCCTCAAGTTGCTCTGCCATTCAATAAGATCATGGCTGATCTGATTGTGGCCTTAACTCCACTTTCCTGATTGCTCCCCATAACCTTTTACTCCCTTGTAGATCAAAAATCTGTCTAGCTCAGCCTTGAATATATTCAGTGACCCAGTCTCCACTGTTCTCTGGGTAGAGAATTCCAAAGATTAACAACCCTCTGCGAGAAGAAATTCCTCCTCATCTCCATCTTAAATGTGAAGCCCCTTCTTTTGAAACTTTGCCCTCAGTTCTAGATTCCCCCACGATGGGAAACATCCTCTCAGCGTCTACCCTGTCAATTCCCCTCAGAATCTTATATATTTCAGTATGATCGCCTCCCATTCTTCTAAACTCCAATGAGTATTGGCCCAACCTGCTCAACCTTTCCTCATAATGTCCAAATATCTTAACATAGTGAGTCAGATCAGTGCATCACAACTAGTACCTTTAAACAGCTATGATTAAATCATTTAAGAATCCAGCATAATAGTGATTAAACTACCATGCCCTAACTCTACTTTTATTTCAAGATTCCTTACCCCCTCCCCCTCACTCCTTCCTCTTCTTCTTTCTCTTACCTTTTTTGCTTCTCATATGTATTTGCATGTCTCTCCTTCACTCTATCCTCCAATTCTATGTTTACTTCTCCATTCCTTTAAATCACTCTTCCTACTTCCTTTCGCGCTCCCCCTCCCCCCCTTCCTGCTTTCTTCCTCTTCTGTTTATACTTCCCATCTCAGAGGCTCAGGATAATGAGCAGAAAATCACATTCACCAAATTGTGGCAGAACAATAATGTGGTTTTCATTCACAAGACAACTTTAGCTTTAGTCATTTGCTTTAGATGTATTTTTCATGAACAATGATTTTAATAATTGTTGTACTTAACAGAACATAAACTGAGTATTTTCAGAATGGGGTGTATTGAAATAACTCTGAGGAAGAAGACTGCCACTATCAGATTGTGCAGCTCCCAGGTTCCTACCCTGTGGAAAGTAGGCAATATGTCTCCCTCCCTATGTATTGCTGCAGTGCTCACTGTAGCCTGCGAGCTAAGGGTTAAATAGGAGACTGAAGGATAGCTGAGAGCATGAATTTCACCTATCAATGATAGTTGAGGTTAAATAATGACATCCATGTCCTTCTTACAACTCAAGTGAAAGGACACGTATTTGGATGTCTTTCTACTCTTTCCAGTAGGTGTTAACTCATGTTATTTAGCTGATGACAGGCCAACATGCAGATAATGTTTTACCATTGATTCTAACGAGTGTTTGTCAGAGGGCCAAGACTTGATCTGTCTATGCCTGTGCCATAAAGAACCAAGCTGGTGCCCTGTTGCACAGGGTAAGAAGCAGGGAGTAAGAGTGGGAATTTATTGAGGTTTGTTCCACTGTGCTGGTCTGACATTCAAGAAATTCACCAAGCCAATTTGATTTTTTTCTTAATTTCCTCCAATTTTCTTTCCTCCTCATCTGCTGACTAGCTTGGGTGAGAGACATTGTTCAGTACCTCACTAGTTTTCTATAGTGACAGTTTAGCTCAGTTGGTAGCACTCGTGCTGCTGAATTAAAATAGTGTGGCTTCAAGCCCTACTCCAGGGCTTTTAAAATCTAGGCTGACACTTAGTTAAAAGTGCTGTCCTTCAGATGAGATGTTAAAATGAGACCCTTTTGGAATAGATCAGGTCTCTGGTTAATCTCCATATTAATGAAGTATTAACACAGCCTAAGTCTCATTGTTTTTCTAAAATGATAATTAATTGAGTGTAACCTATCCATTTGAACAGGTGGAGCAAATCCCGATCTACCTCGGAAATGGGTATAAAAGGGGCGTCCAAAATATCTTGCAGCTGCTATCCAGGGTAATAGCAAAGATTTTTTTTATATATACAAAGCGTACAATAAAAAGGTAGTAAAGTAATGAAGAAGGAACTGGTTCATTAAAAACGGGTATAGACATGTCCGTAGTGGAGGATAAAGACATGGCTGAGTGCTAAATGAATATATTACTTTGGTCTTCATAGTGGAGAAGGAGGATACAATACCAAAGTTACAAGAAAAACTAGAGATTAGTGAAGTGGAGAAATTCACAGGGTTGAATATAAATATAAAAATTAGATAAAATAATGGAACAAAGACAAGAAATGCTGGAATCACTCAGCAGGTCTGGCAGCATCTGTGGAAAGAGAAGCAGAGTCTGCTGCCAGACCTGCTGAGTGATTCCAGCATTTCTTGTTTTTGTTTCAGATTTCCAGCATCCGCAGTATTTTGCTTTTATTTTAGATAAAATAATGGGATTGAAGCTGTACAAATCTCTAGATGCAGACCAGTTCCATCTAAAAGTATTAAAAGAAATAGGCAACGAAATTGGGAATTTTTTTATTTGTTCATGGAATGTGGGCATCACTGGCTAGGCCAGCATTTATTGCCCATCCCTAATTGCCCTTTATTTAATTGCCCCTAATTGCCAATGTTATAGTTATGATCTTCCAAAGCTAACTATATGTAGAAATAGTACCGGAAGATTGGAAGGTAGCAGCTAATGCACCCTGTATTTTAAAAAGGAGAAACAAAATAACTGCAGGGTAGTGAATTTAATTTCAATAATGGGGAAATTGCCAGAATCCATCATCTGAGACAGAACAATTTACTATTGGGAAGTTGCAAGCTGATTAGGGAGAGTTGATGTTATGAAAGGCAAACTACTACTGACTAATCAATAAGTTTTCCTTGACAGAGTCACTGAAGTGGTGGGTAATCGATGAGTGATGTTTACATGGTTTTTTCAGAATGCATTCAATGATGTTCCATGTGAGAAGGGCATGGAATCAGAGATAGACTCATGAGATGACCAGGAAATGGCGCGACTAACGTATTGAATTGGTTAGGATTATATTCGCTGGAGTTCAGAAGAGTGAGGGGGGATCTCTTAGAAACCTATAAAATTCTAACAGGACTTGACAGGGTAGATACAGGAAGGATGATCCCGATGGTGGGGGAGTCCAGAACCAGGGGTCATAGTCTAAGGATACGGGGTAAACCTTTCAGGACTGAGATGAGGAGAAATTTCCTCACCCAGAGAGTGGTGAGCCTGTGGAATTTGCTACCACAGAAAGCAGTTGAGGCCAAAACATTGTATGTTTTCAAGAAGGAGTTAGATATAGCTCTTGGGTCTAAAGGGATCAAAGGGTATGGGGTGAAAGTAGAAACCGGTTACTGAGTTGGATGATCAGCCATGATCATAATGAATGGAGGAGCAGGCTCGAAGGGCCGAATGGCCTACTCCTGCTTCTATTCTCTATGTTTCTAAACTGGTTGGCAGAGGACTTATAGACAGGCATTCTTGGTTTGGTGCGTAGGGACAATTGATGTTCTACAGGGAATGGTACTGGGGCCCCAGTTTTTCAGATGTAGATTTGAAAATAAATGGGAATATTAATCTCAACTCAGGAGTGCAATAAAATACTCACCACTGGATGCTTGCAGCCACGACAGCCCTCGAGAAGCTCATCACCATCTGGAAAAGAGATGTACATTTGATTGGCACCCCTGCCACCGGATTCAACATCTACCACCTCCATCAGCAGTATGCACTTTCTCCATGACACACTGCAGCAACCCACCAAGGTTACTGCAACAGTACCTAAGAAAAGGGTATGTGAGCCGCATGGAAGATGGCAGGATCCCCAAAGACACATTGTACAGCGAGCTCGCCACTGGTATCAGACCCACTGGCCGTCCATGTCTCCGTTATAAAGACGTCTGCAAACGCGACATGAAATCGTGTGACATTGATCACAAGTCGTGGGAGTCAGTTGCCAGCATTCGCCAGAGCTGGCGGGCAGCCATAAAGACAGGGCTAAATTGTGGCGAGTCGAAGAGACTTAGTAGTTGGCAGGAAAAAAGACAGAGGCGCAAGGGGAGAGCCAACTGTGAAACAGCCCCAACAAACAAATTTCTCTGCAGCACCTGTGGAAGAGCCTGTTACTCCAGAATTGGCCTTTATAGCCACTCCAGGCGCTGCTTCACAAACCACTGACCACCTCCAGGCGCGTATCCATTGTCTCTCGAGATAAGGAGGCCCAAAAGAACCTAAGAAAAGAACAGCAGTGTCAGAGGAACACCATTATCTCTAACTTCACATCCAAGTCGCACACTACCCTGATCTGGACATATATTACCACTGCAGAAGTAGGCAATTAATGACAGTTAGCAGGATGATACTGGATTGAAAGATCTGAGTCAGGGATGAGAGACTGGAGAAATATATTTGTGGGAAATTTGTGTTGATCTGATTAAGGTATTTAAAATCTTAATACGATTTGATCTGATAGAAAGAATTGTACCTGTACTAGGGAAATCCAAAACAAAGGGACAGAATCTTAGAATGTGAGCTTAGCTGGTTTAAAGCAAGTCAAGGAAATTCTTCCTACAATGGCTAGTAAGATTGTGAAAAGCACTGGCTGGAAGGCTATTCATCCAAAAACAATTGAGCTGTTTAAAAGGCAGATCGATATTTGGGAAAGGGGTTCTTTCGGGTTATGAGGGTAAATTATCTGTTCCTGCTCACCCATCGCCAACTTCTGTTCCTATGTTGATGCCTCTTCAAAGAGAGTGGTTGCTAGATGGGTTGTTTAGTGGATTAATTGTAGGAGGCAAAACCAAATCAAGTGAATTAATTAATTAAATTTGACCACCAAGCTATCAGTCGCTTATATCTGTGTCTATAATTTTTCTTAGTGTCCCATCACAGGACTCTTGGGAACAACATTTATGTAGTTCAGTTGTATCCGGAACTTATATTCATTGTTTAGTTTCTGGAAGGCCATCCTGAAAGCTTTGAAGTCTATTCAAGTTCATAGTTCTGCCTGAAACAGGATATAAGGATGATACACTTTTGCAAGTTTCCCAGCTCAGAACTGGTGATGTATTGCTTTTTACACAGAATTTAAGGAAGGACTAGGTAGGGGTTCAATCTTGTAATACCTCTTATTGAGTTTGCTTGTTTCAAATTAAGAGTGTTACTGCCAGTAGCTGCTGGAAATTGATATGTTTATTGGTTTGAAATAATACCTGTGGCATTAGCCGATTTTGTCCCTGCCTCAGCTCATCTGCTGAAACAATCATTCATGCCTTTGTTACCTCTGGACTTGGTTATTCCAATTCACTCCTGGCCAGTCTCATCTTACACACTCCATAAATCCATAAACTTAAGCTCATCCAAAGCTCTGCTACCTATACCCTAACTCGCACCAAGTCCCATTCACTCATTACCCTTGTGCTCACTGACCTACATTTGCTCCCAGTTGAACAATGCCTCAATTTTAAAAAAAAATTCTCATCCTTGTTTTCAATTCCCTCCATGGCCTTACCCCTCCCTATCTCTGGAGCCTCCTCTACCCCTATAACCCTCCGAGATATCTGCACTCCACCAATTCGGACTTCTTGTGCACATCCCTGATTTTAATCACTCCAATATTGGCAGTTGTGCCTTCAGCAGTCTGTTGCCTTAATCTCTGGAACCCCTTCCTGAATGTCTCCACCTCCCTAGCTCTCTTTCCACCTTTAAACAGCTCCTTAAGACTTGCCTGTTTAACCAAACTTTTGGTGATTTGCCCTAATATCTCACGTAGCTCTGTGTCAAATTTTGTTTGATAATACTCCTGTGAAGCACGATGTGATATTTTACTATGTCAAGGACACTATATAAATGCAAGTTGTTGTTGAAAGTGACACTAAGTATTGTAACTAGTTGATCTACTTTATTCTTGCATCTGTTGATATCTTCAGAAAATATTATGGTCTGTCAGTGTGATCATTTCCATTGGTTAGAAAGATCAGGAGCGTATGATGGGATCCCACACAATTTCCAATGCATTCCTTAGCATTAAAACGGTTCCAGTGTTTGGCTATTCCAGAATACTAGCCCCATACTGTTCCTTTTTGGTTCATAGTGCGTGAGGTCTTACCTGTGGAAGTGGATTTGTTTGATGAGCGCAAGGAAAATGTTTCATAAAACCAAGGTCTTGACTGCCGGCTCCAGTGGTTGTGATGGACAATGAAGATCATATCCTACTATTGGAAGAACAGGAAGTTCCCAGTGTCCTTATCAACATTTATCCCTCAATCATCAACACCAAAAATACATTAACTGGTCAATCATCTTTCTGTTGGTGTGACTTTGCTCTGTGTACATTGGCTGCCACA
This sequence comes from Heterodontus francisci, assembly GCF_036365525.1. Lineage (NCBI taxonomy): Eukaryota > Metazoa > Chordata > Chondrichthyes > Heterodontiformes > Heterodontidae > Heterodontus > Heterodontus francisci. Next base: position 22,283,398 of record NC_090393.1, read on the forward strand.
TTTGCCTTTATGACAACAGCTGCACTTCAAAGCAGTTCATTGCATGTGAAGCACTTTGGTACATCCTGAAAGGCAGGATAAGGTGCTATAGGGATGCGAATTTATTCTTTTTCAATATTTGTGTGTGATCCTAATCATTCCAACTGTGAAGGGTGTGGTAGGAGAATCAGACCCAAACCTGATCCTGTGCTTATCCAAAGTCCACACACTTCTATTTACCAACAGAAAAAGATCTTTAAAAATAGAACTTGCTGCATTTATAAATACACAGCCATGCACTGGAGCATCATGTATCTTCAGTCATAGGAATTTGTCTTTGAATCCTGTGGTAGCCTGTACCATCAGTTTCCTAGTTTACCCTTTCACTATACAACATCGTCGCAACTCAGCCCAATGTATCTAAAACACATTGGTATAAAGGGGAGGGGAGTTCAATAGATGGCCAATATCAATATTTATTGAATATTTGATTTAATATATATATATATATATATAATATACACACATACATACTTACAGCACACAAACAGGCCTTCAGCCCAACAGGTCTATGCTGGTGTTTATGCTCTACATCAGCCTCCTCCCACCCTACTTCATCACAGCCTATCACCATATTCTTTTATTCCTTTCTCCCTCATGTACTTAAGAGCTTCCCTTTAAATACATCAATGCTTTTAACTTCAACCACTCCATGTGGTAGTAAGCTCGAATTTAAATCAATTATTCAGTCATGCTATTCAAAAAATATTTAGATCCCTATAAATTTGCTATATTCCGAAAAAAAATTACACTATACCCATCCAGTACTGGAAGTCTGCTTGGCCATTGTAATACACCCAGATATTTTATGCAAATCTTTGTTCCTGTCCCTAGGTATTGTTGAATGATTTAATGTTAGTGGCTTGTCAATCAACAATTTAATCCTGAAATCCCAGGGATGGAGAAGCAGATTTTTTTTTCACAGACTTATTACATAACGTAGTCAGTAATAATCTCCTTATACCTTAGACTTTTTCTTCTATAATTTCCATCTCCTGCCCCAAACGCATCTGCCTTTAATTAACTGCTGATCTGTCCATTTCGCTAAACATTCTCCAGTTAGAAGTCTTTGATAAAAATGGATAAAAATGAGAAAAGGTTCTCTCTTCCTATAACTCTGCTTCTGCTCACAGTCTCATCTTTTTTTGTCCTGCTTTTCCTCTGCATGTGTGTCTCTCTCTCTCGGCTTCTCAGGCATCTTCTCTTATCACATACTTAACTGGCTGAATCTTTTCTCTTTCCTCTCTTACCATATAGCTTTTTTTTCACTCTTCCACTCTCTTTGTATGACTGCACAATTTTACATTCCCTTTCTCTCCTGCCTGAGAAGCAAGGCTTAATATACATTCATGTCTGAGATTAAGGACATGAATATTATACCATGTAATACATAATGTATCATTCTGCTGCTAAAACATGTGTAGGTGATGTGTGCCTTGAAGATACAATTGCTGCAATTTTGTGATGTCAATTAAAGGCTGTTTCTCAGCCAGATTATCAAGTTAATCAGACTGGATTATTTGTATCCTTATTTAAAGTGCAAGTTCCTGTTGATATGGTCATGCAGAGTTTAATTGTTGCATGGTAAAAGAACTTTGCTGCTTCAGATGTGCTTTTCTATTTCAGGTTAGAGGTGGGAAACAGCCACCGTCTTATGTTTGATTTTACATCTGTAACAATGTAGGATATCTGCACGCATTAATATTCAGTGTTAAATAAGTCATTCTGAGTGGATTACTTGTAGCTTTGCTCACTGTTCAACATGTGTCTGGGGTCTAGGGCACAGTTACGTTAACATTGGGCCAGAATTTTCTGTGAAAACCATGGTGGGGTTAACCGTGCTAACTGTCATTTATGCACAAATTGCACAGCAACATCAGGCGAGAGCAGATGCATGGTTAAATGCGAAAATAAGGAGGTTGCTGTCCAAGATATGCAGCTCCAAGATTAGCTTCTTGAAAACAGCCTCTCACTGTCTTTTCGCCATTCAGATGCATTGAACAATGATGTTCCTGTACTTGCAGAGTAGATATGTGCTAAACTCATGACAGAAAGTTAGGACTTGTCCATTTCAGTCAAAGTACCCTTTTTATCAGTGTGATAAGCCTTAATTACTGCCAAACAACCTCTCTGGAACTGAAAATTAACTTTTACAAGTGTGGAGTCTCATTCCTTCATCTTTTAATAGATGTTGGAGATTTTAAAAGTTTTTTTTGTTACTTTGTCTCTTTTAATCCCAGTCTAATCTATCTTTCCTTCTATTTTGTTTTCTGTACCTGATTTGACATTGAATTAATTTCTAGCTTACACTTCCTTGTTCATGCCACAATAATTCAATCTGACTGGTTAAGGAGATGCACAGTTTCTTTCCCTATTCACACAGATTTCAGGTGCCTTGTAGAGGGCACTACTCTCTTTCAATCTCCCACTTAATAGCAACTTCCAGCGCAAAACCTCATGGAAATTAAATGGGCACTGTTCATTCACCCGCGGCAATAAATTCTGGCTCATTGTTTGCTGATGATTTAGTCTATCCCTTTAAGGCTGTTGTTCTTAAAGGGAAAATTCTGAAAGCTACACATAAACTTCTGAGCTCAATCAGGTAACAGCGGTACCTGCAGGTAAACTTCATGTTTTGCATCTGTAGCAAAGTGAGCCACATTTTGAACTGTGGGAAAATAGATGCTAAACAGAAGACTTTTTAAGCACAGAATCAAATCTCCTGTGGCATTGCTCACAGTAAGACAGATGATGTGCTGTTTGATACCCCTGGGAGATGTAGGAAGACCTCCAGCCCATAACCCTCCCTGTAACCCTCCCTGTGTCTGCGTGGGTTTTCTCCGGGTGCTCCGGTTTCCTCCCACAAGCCAAAAGACTTGCAGGTTGATAGGTAAATTGGCCATTATAAATTGCCCCTAGTATAGGTAGGTGGTAGGGAAATATAGGGACAGGTGGGGATGTGGTAGGAATATGGGATTAGTAAAAATGGGTGGTTGATGGTCGGCACAGACTCGGTGGGCCGAAGGGCCTGTTGCAGTGCTGTACTTCTAAACTAAACATAACCAACTGGCAGCCTTGCAGAAAGGAGTCAACGACCTGATGGAAGCGAGATGGAGAAAATTGATGAGAGAATAATGAGGAATTTATGCTGCACTTTTGCATGAGGTTTGTCAACGTCAGCAGACAGGAGCTTCTGAAGGATTTTCTCCCTCCCACACAGATTAGTGGACATCTGGATAGATTCTCAACACACACAGTTAATGCTATGTTACTTCATTCCTTTAAAAAAGATCAGTGGTTGCAGAAGTAAGTATGGGTAGGGTGATCCAAAAACTTCACAGTACAATGTGACTGCTGTCCTATAGTACTGTGAAAATGTCATGAGGAAATGTTGCCAGTCAGGGTTGAGTAATTTTGATTGTAATGTATCTGATCTGCTGCAGCGTTCTCCTGCTTTTTGGAAATTAGGGAGACATTTATCTTCCTTAAAGATTTTATTTACTTGTGGTTATTCCCCTCCCTCAGGATGATAGTGCAGGTGGCCCAGCAAAATTAAATACAGGTGTCTTCTATTCTTGGTTTTTAATTGAATAAGAGTCTCTGTAAGTTTCTTGTGATTTTAACATCTTGCTTTGTAACCAGGTAACTTGCAACCCTGAAACTTTGCACTGTTGGCAGGTGAGACACAGTTCAGTGGGGGAGAATCTGTGTGAAGCTGGCTTTAAAATCAAAACCAGGACAAGACTTGGTTGGCAGCAGGCCAGCTGTGTGTAGGGGGCACGGAGAGGGTGGGTGGGGAATTGCTTTATGTAAAGAAAAGAGAGTCCTCTTTCAGCCCCTTCAGTGCCAGTTTTGCTGCAAATCTGCAACTTGGAATATTTGAACATGTCCAGACGAGCTCAGAGTTCCGATCAAAAAAAGTCTCAAAACCCAGTGCCTATCGGCATCGGGGATCACTCTTTTATTGAGAACAGCCTCTAATGCTGGCAGTTTCTACTCATTCTGTGTGTGTTATATTTTAATGGTTCCTTTCTATCGTTCAGTACGTACAATGCTCCAGTTCTCGGGTAGAAATGCAGGTGAGCAGCCCATTCCCACACATTTGCTGCTCTGTAACTGACTAAAAGGAGCCTCATTTGAGTAGCTCAGATGTGACTTTCTTCCTTCACTCTACTCCTGACCTCAGGGCTCTGGGACATCAGCAGACCCACGTACGTGCTTATATTTATTTTTACGAAGAACAGGGTGTCCTTGTCACTTGGTGATCCTGCTGCTCCATAAGATTCTGTGCAAAGCCTGAAACAACCTACTTTTATACCGTTGTCATTAGGACACAGATTGAATTGCTGCCATCTCACAGGACAGAGCACTCCCTTAAAAATAAAATGCTTCAGACCAGGTGAGTTTCTACTAAAGGTTTTATTTTCATTTTTCTTTAAATGATTAAGATGTAAAAACCCAGTGCAACTCCTGTTCCCATACAATGACATTGCTGCTTTTTCTAACTAAGGAAATACTTCAGGCTCCAGTTTAAGTGTAAACATACTGCCCTTACACGTGTTACAGATCCAATTTTGCTGATGTGAATTAGGTAACTATGGACAGCAACATTACGTTTGCTGTGGCCAATTGCCCAACTGGATGTGGAATGTTGTGCTGTTGTATCTCTGCTACTGCGAAGTGATTGTGAAGCACTGATGTCATTTCATGGCCCCATTTAGAAAGTGACAGTTTCTATTTAACACTGCATCTCAGGAGATGTGTTGATGAGGTGCTGGTCTTGGCTAAAACAAGTGCCACTAACTCAAGACAATGTGAAATGAGATTAAAGGTGTACTTATCGAAGCCCAGACACCCCACTATGCCCTGTCCTTAGATAATAAGATGTAGCTATGGTGCATTGTACAGCATTTGGGGTTCCAAACATACTGTGTCAAGGAGTGCTAGGATGTGAAAAGTGCTTTATCTGGAGCATACTTCTGAAAAGAAGTAATTCTAGACCTATAGTAATTAGTTAGCATTTCCTGCAGTAACATGTGCATTTTTTTTATTCGTTCATGGGATGTGGGCGTCACTGGCTAGGCCTGTATTTATTGCCCATCCCTAATTGCCCTTGAGAAGGTGGTGGTGAGCTGACTTTGAACCCCTGCAGTACATGTGGGGTAAGTACACCCACAGTGCTGTTAGGAAGGGAGTTCCAGGATTTTATGAGGAAAGATGGGACAGGCTAGGCTTGTATCTGCTGGAATTTAGAAGAGGCAACTTGATTGAAACATATAAGATTCTGAGGGGTCTTGACAGGGTGAATGTGGAAAGGAAGTTTCCCCTTGCGGGAGAATCTAGAACTGGGGGTCACTGTTTAAAATTAAGGGGTCACCCATTTAAGACAGAGATGAGGAGAAATTTTTTCTGTCAGAGGATCGTGATTCTTTGGAATTCTCTTCCTCAAAAGGCGGCGGAAGCAGAGTTTTTGAATATTTTTAAGGCAGAGGTAGATAGATTCTTGATAAGCAAGGGGGTGAAAGGTTATCGGGGGTAGGCGGGAATGTGGAGTAATCAGTTCAGCCATGAACGTATTGAATGGCGGGGCAGGCTCAAGGGGTCGAGTGGGCTACTCCTGCTCCTAATTCATATGTATTTTGACCCAGTGACGATGAAGGAACAGCAATATAGTTCCAAGTCAAGATGATGTGTGTCTTGGAAGGGAACTTGCAGGTGGTGATGTTCCCATGCATCTGCTGCTCTTGTCCTTCTGGGTGGTAGAGGTTGTGAGTTTGGAAGGTGCTGTCTAAGAAGCCTTGCTGCGTTGCAGATGTTTGTAGCATAAAAAAATTGCTGGAAACGTACGGCATTTTAAAAATTCATTCATGAGCTGTGGGTGTTGCTGGCTAGGCCAGCATTTATTGCCCATCCCTAATTGCCCTTGAGAAGGTGGTAGTGTGCTGCCTTCTTGAACCGCTGCAGTCCATGTGTGGTAGGGACACTCACAGTGCTGTTAGGAAAGGAGTTCTAGGATTTTTACCCAGCGACAGTGAAGGAACGGCGATATAGTTCCAAAGCAGGATGGTGTGTGGCTTGGAGGGGAATTTGCAGGTGGTGGTGTTCCCAAGTATTTGCTGCCTTTGTCCTTCTAGTTGGTAGACGTCACAGATTTGGAAGGTGCTGTCTAAGGAGCCTTGGTGCGTTGCTGCAGTGCATCTTGTAGATGGTACACACTGTGCGTCGGGTGGTGTAGGAGTGAATGTTTATGCTAATCAAGCGGGTGCTTTGTCATGGATGGTGTTGAGCTTCTTGACTGTTGCTGGAGCTGCAGCCATCCAGGCAAGTGGAGAGTATTCCATCACACTCCTGACTTGTGCCTTGTAGATGGTGGACAGGCTTTGGGGTGTCAGGAGGTGAGTTACTTGCTGCAGGATTCCTAGCCTCTGACCTGCTCTTGTAGCCACAGTATTTGTATGGCTACTCCAGTTCAGTTTCTAATCAATGGTAAGCTCCCAGGATGTTGATAGTGGGGGATTCAGCGATGGTAATGCCATTGAATGTCAAGGGAAGATGGTTAGATTCTCTCTTGTTGGAGATAGTCATTGCCTGGCACTTGTGTGGCGTGAATGTTACTTGCCACTTCTCAGCCCAAGCCTGGATATTGTCCAGGTCTTGCTGCATTTCTACACGGACTGCTTCAGTACCTGAGGAGTTACGAATGGTAACATTCCCACTTCTGACCTTATGATTGAAGGAAGGTCATTGATGAAGCAGCTGAAGATGGTTGGGCCTAGGACACTACCCTGAGGAACTCGTGCAAAGGTGTCCTGGAGCTGAGATGATTGACCTCCAACAGCCACAACCATCTTCATTAGCGCTAGGTATGACTCCAACCAGCAGAGAGTTTTCCCCCTGATTCCCATTGACTTCAGTTTTGCTAGGCTCCTTGATGCCATGCTCAGTCAAATGCTGCCTTGATGTCAAGGGCAGTCACTCTCACCTCACCTCTTGGGTTCAGCTCTTTTGTCCATGTTTGAACCAAGGCTCTCATGAGGTCAGGAGCTGAGTGGCCCTGGCTGAACCCAAACTGAGCGTAAGTAAGCAGGTACTGCTTGATAGCACTGTTGACGACACCTTCCATCACTTCACTGTTGATTGAGAGTAGACTGATGGGGTGGTAATTGGCCGGGTTGGACTTGTCCTCCTTTTTCTGTACAGGACATACCTGGGCAAATTTCCACATCGCCGGGTAGATGCCAGTGTTGTAACTGTACTGGAACAGCTCGGCTAGGGGTGCAGCAAGTTCTGGAGCACAGGTCTTCAGTACTATTGTCGGAATATTGTCAGGGCCCATAGCCTTTGCAGTATCCAGTGCCTTCAGTCGTTTCTTCTTGTCACGCGGAGTGAATCGAATTGGCTGACGACTGGCATCTGTGATGCTGGGGACTTCAGGAGGAGACCAAGATGGATCATCAACTCGGCACTTCTAGCTGAAGATTGTTGCAAATGCTTCAGCCTTATCTTTTGCATTGATGTGCTGGGCTCCCCCATCATTAAGGATAAGCATATTTGTGGAGCCACCTCCTCCTGTTAGTTTCCACCACCATTCACAACTGGGTGTGGCAGGATTGCAGAGCTTAGATCTGATCCATTGGTTATGGGATCGCTTAGCTCTGTCTATCGCATGCTGCTTACGCAGTTTGGCACGCAGATATTCCTGTGTTGTAGCTTCACCAGGTTGACCCCTCATTTTGAGGTATGCCTGGTGCTGCTCCTGGCATGCCCTCCTGCACTCTTCATTGAACCAGGATTGGTCTCCCGGCTTGATGGTAATGGTAGAGTGGGGGGATGTGCCGGACCGTGAGCTTACAATTCTGCTGCTGATGGCCCACAGCGCCTCATGAATGCCCAGTTTTGCATTGCTAGATCTGTTTGAAATCTATCCCATTTAGCACGGTGGTAGTGCCACACAACACCATGGAGGGTATCCTCGATGTGAAGGCAGGACTTCATCTCCACAAGGACTTTGCGGTGGTCACTCCTACCAATATTGTCATGGACAGATGCATCTGCGGCAGGCAGATTGGTGAGGACGAGCTCAAGTAAGTTTTTACTCTTATTGGTTCCCTCATCACCTGCAACAGACCTAGTCTAGCAGCTATGTCCTTTAGGACTCAGCCAGCAGTGGTGCTACTGAGCCACTCTTGGTGATGGACATTGAAGTCCCCCACCCAGAGTACATTCTGCGCTCTTGCCACCCTCAGTGCTTTCTCCAAGTGCTGTTCAATATGGAGGACTACTGATACATCAGCTGATGAGGGAGGGCAGTTGGTGGTAATCAGCAGGAGGTTTCCTTGCCTGTGTTTGGCCTGATGCCATGAGATTTCATGGGGCCCAGAGTCAAAGTTGAGGACTCCCAGGGCACTTCCCTCCCAACTGTATACCACTACCTCTGCTGGGTCTGTCTTGCTAGTGGGACAGGACGTACTGGGGGATTGTGATGGCAGCGTCTGGGACATTGTCTGTAAGGTATGATTCTGTAAGTAGGACTACATTAGGCTATTGCTTGACTAGTCTGTGGGACAGCTGTCCCAACTTTGACACAAGCCCCCAGATGTTAGGAAGGAGGACTTTGCAGGGTCAACGGGGCTGGGTTTGCCATTGTTGATGCCGGGTGGTCTGTTCAGTTTCATTCTTTATTGACTTTGTAGCAGTTAGTTACAAAAGAGTAGCTTGTTAGGCATTTTAGAGTCAACCACATTGTTGTGGGTCTGGAATCACATATAGGCCAGACCAGGTAAGGATGGCAGATTTCCTTCCCTAAAGGGCATTAGATGGGTTTTTATAACAATTGACAGTGGTTTCATGGCCCTCATTAGACTTTGATTCTAGATTTATTAATTGACTTCAAATTCTATCTTCTGCTGTGATGGGATTCGAGCCCATGTCCCCAGAGCAATACCCTAGGTTTTTGGGTTATTAGTCCAGTGACAATACCACTACACCATCTTGTATCCATCCACTGAAACCATTTTATTTTACAACTTTTTGTAATGCCTATCTTCTTGGCAATGCTTTTCAAAGGTTGACTATTGTGTCTGAAGCAAACTGTTCTCACTGAAAGCCTGAGAGAACAGGGTAGGAGGAAGCGGGGGCTTCTATTTCTGAGCACAGGAGAGCTATAACTAATAAATGGGTGCTTACTGCAATGATTCATTGATGATGTAAATACAGAGATGCTTCTTAAATAACCCAGTGCACCCATTAACCCTTTCATGATTCGCTATCCTAAAAATGTGAAGATTTGAAAGCATTCATTCATATACCAGTAATTCACTGTGGGTTTAATGGGCCTGGTTTGAGATTAAGGTGCTTATTTTGTTTTTGGTATGGGTACCTACAGCCCCAATTGGCTCAAGAATGGTCTGTATTCTGTGTGCTGCAGCCTGGAGTACTTAATGCATATTATTAAACTGTTTAATTAAATTTCTTACTTAAATTTTATGGCTTCAAGATAATACCCCAGTAAATGATTAGCAGCTGCTTTGCATTGCATAAGATGTTGGGCCGATGTCCTCAACAGAGGACTCTCTGGAAACGTTCAGCTTCTATTATGTATATATTCTCCAACTTAAGGCCAAGGATGCAGTTGTGTCCAGATGTGCACATCAGTAATGACACCACAGCAAGTGGATGCATGGTAACCATTCTTGTCATTGAGTATAGACAGATCACGTGACTCTGGAGGGCTGAACCTGACCCAGATTTCTCACACGTGCACATTTCTGCAGGGGTCACTGATTAGCAATCAGGAGCTGGATACCTGCCCAAGTCCAGATGTAATGGTGAATCTATAGAAATACGCTGGAGTATTGCGTACAATTTTGGGCTCCACGCCTAAAGCAGTGCTGTCACTCGGTTGTTGTCTGGTGTGAGGAAATACTAATACAAACTTGAAACAATTGGGTCTGTTTTCATTAGAACAGAAGAGATTTTGCTGTGATTTAACAGAGATATTTAATATTATGATGGAATATAGAAACAAACTGCTTACAGTGATTGAGGAGTCTAGAATGAGGGAACATGCAAGAGATTCAGCACAGGGAGCAGGATTTTTTTTGTAGAGAGTTGTGAGGCTTTAAGGTACATTACTGGAGTTAGTGATTGAAATAGAGAACATCTCAATATTTAGTAACAGACATGTAGTTGAAGACTGTTCTATCATTCAGTTAGATCATGGCTGATCTGTACCTCAAATTGGTGCTTCTCACTCACTCGTTTTATTTCTTACACGACGAGTACAAGACTGTTATCTGAGTAATTGTCTCCATCCTGCCTATATGTCCTGATGGATGATATTTTCTCAAACTTCTTGATTTAATGTGTATTTTCCCCTCCCACCCAACTGCTGATAACGGAACAGGATGGGTATATGGGCTTAGGATTGCTGCTTATGTGAAGGGTAAACATTTAGACGGACTGGTTCAATGATTATTTTTCTTTTCTAGCCCGGGGGAGTGGGGGGGATGGTGGTGCAGGCAGGCACCGAGGCTAGTTGCTCAACTGTAGTTGCTGCAGAGATCAGCTAACACAGTACACATTGGGGATCATGAAATTTCTTGGAGGTCATAACTGGTTACATCACAGCTCAATCTGTGATCACACTGGCTGTTTGCTGGACATCCCTTTCACTATGGTGGAATTAGAGAGACACAGTGGCGCAGTGGTTAGCACCGCAGCCTCACAGCTCCAGCGACCTGGGTTCAGTTCTGGGTACTACCTGTGTGGAGTTTGCAAGTTCTCCCTGTGACCGCGTGGGTTTCCACCGGGTGCTCCGGTTTCCTCCTACAGCCAAAGGCTTGCAGGTTGATAGGTAAATTGGCCATTGTAAATTGCCCCTAGTGTTGGTAGGTGAATGGTAGGGAATATGGGATTAATGTATGATTAGTATAAATGGGTGGTTGTTGGTCGGCACAGACTCGGCGGGCCGAAGGGCCTGTTTCAGTGCTGTATCTCTAAATAAATTCTGGGATTTTTTTTTTAAGTAATCCTTTTGGTTTTTTTTGCAGAGTTACAGGGTCATTAAAAACCACACCTCCACACTACCTCCTCAAAAGCCGCACATTACCTTGCCCCAGTATCATATCAGGGACTTATTTTTTTAAACTGTGCACAGACTGTTGTATGACAAACTTGACAAACTTACTGACTTAACTTGTGACCCCCATCCCCTTTCCTTTGCTTGCAAGGGCTGCACCTGACGTTGTCCAGCTTCAGTGTCCCATTGATCCTGAGCTAAGCTCAGATGTCACATCCATGAGGTCTGTTGAGGTATGAAGCCGATGCAAAGGGACCCAAAGAGAGGGAAGCAATAATTTCATAGGTATATGAATGTTTCTACCCTTTCTTGTACATTGTACTGTCATCTTATCAGATGGAGGCAATGGGATAAAAAAAATAACTACTTGAACAAGGAGTGTGCTGTCTGCATCAAACCTTGACCTGTTTCGGATAAAGTGCTCCTCAGTTGGTTTAAATATTTAAAGACTGCTTAGGCTGAGTGTGAACCAAGCATCACTAAACACAAACAGAATTTGGTACACCCGTAATAAGATGTCAGTGGGATTCCAGTGGGCTTGTAGAATTTGGACTGCTGTAGAAACACGCAGTAGTCCCTCTGTGAGCTGCTCTCCCCAGGTTAAGCAAGCTGATGTTCAGCGAACCAGCTGCCACAAAAATGTGGTCTGATAACTGAGGAATGATTTCGCTGTGCTATGGGTTAAGGCAGCCGTTTTTAGTGCATGAGCAGTTTCTGCAGTTTTGCTCTCTGGATCTTCCTGTTACATAGCAGAGCCCTGTGTGCCTGCAGCTACCAACATATGCAACGTAAAAGGAGAGCAATGTGGGTAGAATTTCAGAACCTAATGCTGAAGCACAAAAGTGAAAGCCGTTATTAGTTCTGTCCTTCCAAACTTGGTTAGAGTTTGAAGTGAGTACTTAAAGTTGTATAACACTAGAATAAAGGATTGGTGCCGACTGGTCTATCTCTGTTAGTGCAGGTGAGGAATTCAGATCTCTTGGATGAATTGGTTTGCTTTATTTAAAGCATATTGGATTGCCTGTTACTGGTAGCGGTGAACTTAAAGCAAAGCCTATTCACAGGGCTGATGCATTTCATAAAAGGGCACCTGGTGAAATCCAGCAACAACTTCTTTGGCCTCCTTGTCTCGAGAGACAATGGGTAAGCACCTGGAGGTGGTCAGTGGTTTGTGAAGCAGCGCCTGGAGTGGCTATAAAGGTCAATGATGGCAGGTTATTCAACCTTGCCGTCTTAGAGCGAAGACCAAAGTACGGAAGGTCCTCATCAGGGAACTCCTCTTTGCTGACGATGCTGCATTAACATCCCACATAGAAGAGTGTCTGCAGAGACTCATCAAAAGGATTGCGGCTGCCTGCAACGAATTTGGCCTAACCATCAGCCTCAAGAAAACGAACATCATGGGACAGGACGTCAGAAATGCTCCATCCATCAATATTGGCGACCACGCTCTGGAAGTGGTTCAAGAGTTCACCTACCTAGGCTCAACTATCACCAGTAACCTGTCTCTCAATGCAGAAATTAACAAGCGCATGGGAAAGGCGTCCGCTGCTATGTCCAGACTGGCCAAGAGGGTGTGGGAAAATGGCGCACTGACACAAACACAAAAGTCCGAGTATATCAAGCCTGTGTCCTCAGTCCTCTATGGCAGCGAGGCCTGGATAACGTATGTCAGCCAAGAGTGACGTCTCAACTCATTACATCTTCGCTGCCTCTGGAGAATCCTTGGCAACAGGTGGCAGGACCGTATCTCCAATGCAGAAGTCCTCGAGGCGGCCAACATGCCCAGCATATACACCCTTCTCAGCCAGCGGCGCTTGAGATGGCTTGGCCATGTGAGCCGCATGGAAGATGGCAGGATCCCCAAGAACGCATTGTACAGCGAGCTCATAACTGGTATCAGACCCACCGGCCGTCCATGTCTCCGCTTTAAAGACGTCTGCAAACGCGACACGAAGTCCTGTGACATTGACCACAAGTCGTGGGAGTCAGTTGCCAGTGATCGCCAGAGCTGGCGGACAGCCATAAAGGCGGGGCTAAAGAGTGGCGAGTCAAAGAGACTTAGCAGTTGGCAGGAAAAAAGACAGAAGCGCAAGGAGAGAGCCAACTGTGTAACAGCCCCGACAACCAATTTTATCTGCAGCGCCTGTGGAAGAGTCTGTCACTGTAGAATTGGCCTTTATAGCCACTCCATGCGCTGCTTCACAAATCCAGCAACAGGTTGAATATATTTAATGCATTAAAATTTGGATAATTGAGCAATGATTTAGCTGTGCTGTGCTCAGTTAATAATTGGTACTCTTGGTAACCTTCAGTTGGTTTCATTTGTTCATCCACTGCACCAGCTGTTCTGTCATGCTACACTGTTAGCTTATATTGACATTCATTTTTGTTTATATATGTATGTATGTAATCCACTTTTGGACACATTTGGGACTGTTGTTGTATCTCAGAGTTCAGAAACTTGCTGCAGGCTACACCAATTGGACACTAGCACTACTGTCTCGCAAACTTTTGCATAGACTCTGTGGTAATGTGGCCTGCTGACCAGTGACCTGCACCTCAGTTTTTAAAAAAGCATATCCGCTTCCTGCAATATATGACGGGTTTTGCTAACAATGTACACAGCCTACCTTGCATGATTCTTTTTTTTATTCGTTCATGGAACATGAGCATCACTGGCAACACCAGCATTTATTTCCCATCTCTGCCCTTGAGAAGTTGGTGGTGAGCCATCTTTATGAACTGTTGCAATCTGTTGTGGAGGTGCCTCCACAGTGCTGTTAGGGCAGAAATTCCAGGATTTTGACCCAGTGACGATGAAGGAACAGCGATTATAATTTGAAGTCAGGTGCTATGACTTGGAGGGGAACTTGCAGGTGGTGGGGTTCCCATGAGCTTGCTGCCCTTGTTCTAGGTGGTAGAGGTCATGGGTTTGTAAGTGCTCTTGAAAGAGACTCAGCAAGTTGCTGCACTGGTGCACACTGCTGCTGCTGCTGTGCCGATGGTGGAGTGTTCTTGCAGCTGACCTCTACCAGGCAAGTGGAGAGTATTCATACTCCTGATTTGTGCTTTATAGATGGTGGAAAGGATTTGGGAAGTCAGGAGGTGACATACTCTCCACAGAATATCCAGCCTCTGACCTGTTCTTATAACCACAGTAATTATATGGCTAGTCCAATTAAGTTTCTGGTTAATGATCACCTCTAAGATGTTGATGGCAGGAGATTTAGCAATGGTTAACCCATTGACTGTCAGAGAGGTGGTTAGATTCTCTTTTGTTGGAGATGGTTATTGCCTGGCACTTGTGTGGCACGAATGTTATTTGCCAGTTATCAGCCCAAGCCTGATGTTGCTGTCGGCAGGCTCAGACTGCCTCGGTATCTGAAGAGTTGCGAATGGTGTTGAACATTGTGTAGTCATCAGTGAACATTCCCACTTCTGACCTCATGTTGGAGGGATGGTCATAGATGAAGCAGCTGAAGATGATTGGGCTGAGGACAGTACCCTGAGGAACTCCTGCAGTGAGATGATTGATCTGCAGCAACCACAACCTTTGAGCTAGGTATGACACCAGCCAGTGGAGAGTTTTCCCCGATTCCCGTTTGCCTTCAGTTTTACAAGTGCTCCTTGTTGCCACACTCAGTCAAATGCTGTCTTAACATCAAGGGCAGTCACTCTCACCTCAGCTGCTTTGCCTGTGTTTGGGCCAAGACGGTAATGAGGTCTGGAGCTGTGGTCCTGATGGAACCCAACTTGGGCATCAGTGAGCAGGTTATTTGTGAGTAAGTGTTGCTTGAAAGCACTGTTGATGACACCTTCCATCACTTTGCTGATGAATGAAGGTACACTTACTCAATGCTTTATTGGTAGGTTTCTTCCAGTTGGCTTGGCAATCTTTGACCTGTAAGCCTGGAGACTTTTTTTTAAACTGAAAAATATTTCTTTTTGGTGCAATAGGAGGTGAAAATACTCCCATGAGTTCCCTGTAGCAGAGATAAGTGTAAGGTATGGGCTCCTTTGAGGCACATGCTAGTCCTGCTTTAGATCTTTGTCCCCCAGTGGCATGCAAGTTTACTTGAGGATGATATGCCCTTCAAGTTCCCTTGCAGTTACTTCTGGGTAAGACACTGTCTTTGTTTTCGTGTAAGTACGTAATATGAGTGTTGACACTCACTTTTCACCTCTGGATTTAGCTCCAGCCCAGACTGAAGACAACTCCAACTACTGATTGTATGTGGTGAATTTTATTCTGTTTCGATCCCTGTCGTCAACCTCCCAAATACAGCATGAATTGACATCTCACACTCGGAGAGGCCACAAGGTAGCTAATGTTGCAAATAAAAAATATCACACTGATTCAGTAAGGCTTCTGGGATTGAGTCTGAAGTACATGATTGATTCGCTGTCGCGGAGGTTTTACTGTGTAACTAGCTGAGTTTGGGAGTATTTGTTGTCACTGAGTCCCTATAATGGGATAGTGTATAACACCCCAGAGAGAGAATCCTCACTTGGTGAGGCAAAACTCACATCGAATATATGCTGAGCATGGACTTTCCATACAATTCACTCCAAATTATTTCAGTAAACCCAAAGATATTGGCCAGATCCTCACATCCAGGGCTCAATTTTCTCTATTGTTTAACCTCAAAGATAGAATTGAGGCCCCGGGAGCAAGGCTGTGACATGTACTTTCAGGTTTATAACACTAAGTTGCATTAAAATGCAAATTATGGAAATTGGGCAATGTGGAACTGATTTTTTGTTAATTACAAATCTTTTTGGAGGAGCCACTGTGTCAAGATTGTCAAGCATGTGTTGAGTGTTTTGTAAACATAGCAGCTATTTTCTCGGAGCTGATCATTGTTCTGAACAGTGACATTGATACCTGAAGGGACTGAAGATGTAGTTGTGTCTAATAGGGTGGGTTTAGATTCTAGTTACGTGAATGCAATTACTGACTGACTGTTCAGCTTCTCCTACCTCCTAATGTCTACCCTCTTATTAAAACAGGGACGAGCACAGGTCAAGCATCCAGGATAGTGCTGATTCCACTTGATGGGATATATTCTCTCACTGTTGTCTCTCCTCTCCTCCCCTCTAATAATTATTAATTTATGTTAAAGATATTCATGAATTGTCTCTCTCATTTACAAGATGGCACATAGTTGTGAAATACTAATCAAAGAAGTTGTGTCAAAGATGAAAATCCAGTGTTGTCTGCAAAGTTCTGTTTAAATAGAAAGAGCTGCTGGTACTGCAGTATTGTATTTTGTCAGATGCTGTTATATTTGTCTGAGGAGAAATGTTAAAAGCCAAATGACATCATCACTGCACCACTGTGCCTTCCAGTACAAATTATTTTTCTTAAGTAGCCAGCAAAATTTTAAACTGCAAAATTGTTTTGCAAAAACCATTGCTCATGAGATGCACAATGCTTGCTGCATTATGACCCTTCTCCCCAGGCCAATAATGTTTACAATTGGAAAAGAAGATCTCTATCTTGCAGTGTCTTCCATATTCTTTGATTGATGAAACTTCCACACAGTGCTGGAGTTGAGCTAATTAGAATCATGTTCTCGGGAAACCTCAAGGAGGGATGTGCCCCATTTGGAGGTTTTGTGGTGTCTTTGTGGCACAATGATGAATTAAATTGGGGTGTAGCTTTCCTTGTGGTCCCACCAACACTTAAAGTGGCAGTTTGATTTTCATTGCAGTAACTAAGATGGAAGGACAGGTATAGATAAACCAAAATGCATCCATGAAAAATTATGTACAAGACTGCATTATACCATTAGGTCTGAGAGGATGGGTGATTGTTTATATGGAGAATGCCATCATTCAAAGAATGGCAAAAATTTTGCAAGTTAAGTAATCTCTTATTTATTTAGATTTATCACACACTACTGGAATCTGTCAATAGAAATGTGCATTTAAATAGTACATTTAATATTGAAAAACAACCAAAGCTGAACCTTTGTAGGAAAGTTGAGAGGTGACCAGAAGCTCGGTCAAAGAGGTCCGTTTTGAGAAGTCTTTTAGAGCTAGGAAGGGATGCAGAGGGTTTAGGGAAGGAGTTGTGAAGATTACCACTGATTCTATGAGCTGCCACTTCACTGAGATATTTGGGTCACCCGAGTGGTGTCTATGCCCTCACATCACCTGCCATTATGCCAATACAACATTACAAATGTCTCGAGGGAACGGCCCACTTAGAATTTTCCTAGAATGTGATCCAGGTTGGCTCAACTCCACAGGATGTGGCATCATAGAATGCTATAGCCCAGAAATAATCCATTCCACCTATGCCTTCTTTATATTAGCCACTGAACCTAATCTCTCTCTCCTAGCAGCTATCTGATTCTGTTTTACAAGTACTTATGGTCTCTACGTTTAAAAAAATTCCACCTTCTAACCACTTTTGTGTTTTACGAAATATTTTCTAACTTCCTCTTTAATACTTTGTGGTTATTTTAAATTTGCCTCCCATTGTCACTAACTCACTAACCAATGGAAACAACCTATCACCATTTGTCTAACCATAATATGTTACTGTATTTTAATTTAGTATTGTTAGCTATTTAAAGTTCAAATCATATGTAGATGATAAAAGCAGATTCAACATGGTCTACTATGGCACACCCTCACTACCTCTTTCCAGTCTAAGAAATGTCCTTTTATCTCTACCCTTTGCTTCCTGCCTTCCAACCATCTCTCTATCCATGTGGCCACACAATTTCATGTACCATTATCTTTGCCATGGCACTCCTATGGTACCTTAACAAATACTTATAAAGATCCATATAAACCACATCCACTGCATTTCTTTTATCTATCCTGTGTCTGATTTCTTCAAAGAATTCTACAAGATTGGTCAAGCGTGACCTCTCTTTTGAATATTCATGCTGACTGATCCTGATTAACTTGTGTTTTCCAATGCTTTCATTCTGTATTACAGACTTTCAGTAGTTTACTAACAACTGAGGTCGTACTAACTGGCCTACAATTTCCTGGCTTTTCATAGTCTCCTTTATTGAAGAACGGCATTAAGTTTGTAGTTTAACTTCCTTTGGACTTACAGCAATCTCAGTTGTTGCATACACTGTGATACATTTCACTTAGCCAATATATTATCCTGTAATGCTCCAAGAAACTCGCTAAAGGCTCCAATTTTACAAGAAAGGTCATCCTTCAGATTATAGTTTCTCTCCCATTTTGTAAGGAACATACACAAAACAAATTAGGAATAGACTATTGTTGGAGAGGGTGCTTCATGAAGAGTTTTTTTAGTGCAGTTTGTTTAAGGAATTGAATCCACATGGGTAAGAACTTCCCACCCGACACAGCATCAACCTCCCTCTTTATAATTAAAAGTTGATACAAGTAGAGAGGGATCATCAGTCCAGTGTTTCACAAGTTATAGTTGGTTGAGGATTGTGTGTCTGGTTAATACAATAAGTATTTAAGCTCAGTGTATTTAAGCTCGTCCAGTTGTCAGCCTTTATGGATCAGTGTACTAATTGTGTTTTATTTAAAACGTCCAAAGCTTTAGGGCACATTTAGACTACAGCTAAGAGTTGGAACTCTTGTGTACGTGTGATGACATACATTTGCGCAGATCCTTTCCTGCCAGTTACATTCTAAATATTTACACAGTGCAGGCAGCGTAAAAGAGTATGAGAATGTTTTAGGTTCAGTCTGACACCGTACTGGTTTTACCCTTCCTATGGTGTCAAACTCACCTTTCCAAGAGTCTCACTTCAGAGCTCAGTTGGGCTCTGATTTACAGTACAACTTCCTTGTTGGTGTCAATCAAAAGCTGCTGTGCACCAGTGGTAAAATTATGTAAACCTATTTGTCTCATCATCAGTACTCTGGGTTTAAATGCATTTTGGTTTATGCAAGGAGTGTTTCAGAACCTCAAAAAGGAAGACGCTGCAAGTCTTTGGTGTGAAGTATAATTTATTTAAAACAAGCAAAGGTTTTCCTTTTCATCGCCCTACTTATTGATATTCAATTCAGTTTAATAAATGCCCTTAAGCTTGTTGCACTTGGTTACTTGTATGTGTTGGGCAGTCATTAAGATCCTTTGATGTCTTTTTGGTGGTGTTTCTTTTGATGTCCATCTCTTTGGAGGAGGGATTCTACAAATGATTGCAAGTAAATTGGTCTATGTCTTTATGTGAATTTAATAAGATGGCACCTGCTGTTCATAAATGTTCAAGCTAAAGATCACTGGGAGTGTGCGTTTTCCCCTGCGGTATTTAGATTTAACAGCAGTCTCTGCTCTATCAGCTTTTATTTGCTGCTTACAAAAACCCCCAAAAGAAAAGGCTTCCAACCATGGATAACAAAGGAAGTTAAGGATTGTATGATATTAAAAGGCCTGTAAAGTTACCAGAAATAGTCATAAACCTGAGAATTGGGAGGAGTTTAGATACAGCAAAGGAGGACCAAGAAACTGATAAAGAAAGGGAGAACAGAATATGAACTTAAATTAGCAAGAAACATAAGAACGGACTGTAAAAACTTCTATAGGTACGCAAAATGGAAACGTTTGGCTAAGACAAATGTGGATCCATTACAGGCATAGTCAGGAAAATTTATAATGGTGAATAGAGAAATGGCAGAGAAGCTAAATGATTACTTTGTGTCTGCCCTCAGAGGAAGAAATCTCCCAGAATTAGAGATCTGAGGGGTTTCCGTCAGGTGCTCCGGTTTCCTCCCACAGCCAAAGACTTGTAGGTTGATAGGTAAATTGGCCATTGTAAATTGCCCCTAGTGTAGGTAGGTAGTAGGAGAATTGAAGGAAGGTAGGGATGTGGCAGGGAATATGGGATTAATGTAGGATTAGTATAAATGGGTGGTTGTTGGTCGGCACAGACTCGGTGGGCCGAAGGGCCTGTTTCAGTGCTGTATCTCTAAATAAATAAATAAATAAACAACATAGTGAAATGTCCCAATGCACTTAGTTTTCTTAGAATTATGCTGCAAATAACACATTGGAGATCTCGGTTATACAGTCTCTGACTGCAGAGTGTTCAGGAATTAGTACTATGTATTAGATTAGATTAGAGATACAGCACTGAAACAGGCCCTTCGGCCCACCGAGTCTGTGCCGAATATCAACCACTCATTTATACTAATCCTACACTAATCCCATATTCCTACCAAACATCACCACCTGTCCCTATATTTCCCTACCACCTACCTATACTAGTGACAATTTATAATGGCCAATTTACCTATCAACCTGCAAGTCTTTTGGCTTGTGGGAGGAAACCGGAGCACCTGGAGAAAACCCACGCAGATACAGGGAGAACTTGCAAACTCCACACAGGCAGTACCCGGAATCGAACCCGGGTCCCTGGAGCTGTGAGGCTGCGGAAGGCATGTATTTTTTCAAGTATCTCCCTTCCTTATCTGAAGACAATGACTAATACTGGGCCCAGGCACTTTGTCTTCCATTACTGCATCCAAATCATCATTCTTCATGTTGAAACTGAACAGTGAACACTGGCAGCTATGTGCTCATTGCAGGGGCCACGGGGAAGGCATCGCATCAATTCTGCCTTTATTTAGCACCTATAGGGATGCACTTTCTAGCAGGAGTCACTGAATAGGACTTGGCAACTGATTTTCACCACCATACTCCCCCTTTAGCCCAGGGCCACCCTAAGGCCAGTTGTAAGGCTCCAAATGTTGCCCTAATTGAGATCAGCTAATTTACCACAGGCCGAGGCTTAAGAACCCTAGATTTTTAAGCAGGAGTACTGATGGAAATTAACCATCTAAAACTGTACAGCCCACCAGCACAGGGAATTGGTAAGATTCTTGTGCCTTGCCCAGCTAGGATCACCCTACATGTTGAGTGATAATTTGGCTGCACTGGATCTCATTAATGAGTCAAGTGTGCTGGTCAGTTATCAACATTGCTTTGGAGTGCTGTAGACCTGCCTATTAAAGAAAACGCATTTATCCAGTGTGCCACAGACTTCTGGATCTGGGGGAGACAGTGGCATAGTGGTAATGTCACTAGATTGGTAATCCAGAGGCCCAGGCTAGTGCCTTGGGGACACTGGTTCAAATCTCACCAGCTGGTAGAATTGAAATTCAATTAATTAATAAAAATCTGGATTGAATGCTAGTCTCAGTAATGGTGCCATGAAATTATCATCGATTGTCGTAAAAACCCATCTGGTTCACTAATGTCCTTTAGGGAAGGACATCTGCTGTCCTTACCTGGTCTGGCCTACATGCAACTCCAGACCCACAGCAATGTGGTTGACTCTTAACTGCTGTCCGACATAGCCACTGAGTTCAAGGGCAGTTAGGGATGGGCAACAAATGCTGGCCTTGCCAGCAATGTCCACATCCCATGAAAGAATTTTTTTTTAAATACCATTTTCAAACTACCTTGACTCTAAAGAGTTTCCACTTCTCTCCCTTGCCCTCACAAAGAAGATATTCATGAATTAATCAGTAGCTAACTGACAAGCACAGGTTTGAGAAGGATGCATAAGACCACCAAGCTGGACTGAGGGGCTGGATCCATGGGAAACCCCTCGAACTGTATCGTTAATATTCTCAATTGCTGTAAATGTAAAACTGTAATTGACATGACAATTGTGAAACAGAAGGGTTGGGAAGAAATTCATGACAGTATTGAAAGAAACTGATCTCTTTTGCAATGTTTGTATTTTTTGGTGTGGTTTGGAAACTGTTTGGCAATGTAATTTTTACAGATTTTTATGAATAAAGTATATTTTGGAAATAAAGAAAAAAGGATGCATAAGACCTCCAGTACGCAAACTCCAAGTGTCGCTACGTGCTGAGGTTCTATCTGTCCCCGGTGTTGCGAAGGATGGGCCTGGTCACATTGCCGCGGAACGCTCCATGCAGTTGGACCGTGCCGTACCACCTATCCTTCGTGGAGCAGTTTCTGCGGGAAAACACCTTTGACCACCGATCCATCACGCAGTGGTCTGCACGGAATGTCCTCAAGGCCCTACGGGAAAAGGAGACGATGGATCCTGTCGGATGGTTCCCCGAGCAGACCGCCAAAGTCATTTGGCAGAATGCCTCATCACCAGAACTTTCAAACAAGCACCAAGATGTAGCTTGGCTAGTGGTGAGAAGGGCCCTCCCCGTCAGATCCTTCCTGCACGCCTGAAGTCTCGCCCCCTCCGCGCAATGCCCCCGCAGTGGCTGTAGTGGGGAAGAGACGGTTGCCCACCTCCTCCTGGAATGTGTCTTTGCAAAGCAGGTGTGGAAAGAGATGCAGTGGTTTTTGTCGAGGTTCATCCCAAGCAGCTCTGTAACACAGGAATCTGTGCTTTACGGGCTGTTCCCAGGGACGCACACTGGTGCTGGAGGACTATCAATTCGGTGGAAGACGCCCTTTGGTCTGCCGAAACTTGCTGGTCTTCCAGCGCAAAGAGTTGTCCACCACCGAATGTTGCAGACTGGCACATTCCAAGGTCCAGGACTACGTGCTGAGGGACGCACTAAAGCTTGGGGCAGCCACAGCAAAGGCTCAATGGGGAAAGACCACTGTGTAAGGCCCCTCCACCAAGCTGAACTGAGGGACAGGATCCATGGGAAACCCCTCGAACTGTATCCGGAAAATTTTCATTTGCTGTAAAATGTAAAAATGTTAATGGCATGACAAATGAAATGGAAGGGTTGTGAGGCAACTCATGATTGTATTGAAGGAAACTGATCTCCCTTGCAATGTTTGTATTTTTTGGTGCTGTTTGAAACTGTTTGGCAACGTATTTTTTGCAGATTTTTATGAATAAAGTATATTTTGGAAATAAAGAAAAAGGATGCGAGCATAAGAGGGGTGACAATCCCAGGCAGCGGAGGCAATCAGGTTAAAACCTCCCTGTACATGGATGACGTCGCCGTCTTCTGCTCGGATCCGCTGTCCGTGCGCAGACTGATGAGCATCTGCGACCAGTTCGAACTGGTCTCGGGAGCCAAGGTTAACCACGGCAAGAGCGAGGCCATGCTCTTTGGGACCTGGGCTGACCGATCTTTTTTCCCCTTCACCGTCAGGTCAAACTACCTGAAGGTGCTGGGGATATGGTTCGGAAGGGCCGGGGCGTTCACCAAAACCTGGGAGGAGCGAGTAGCCAAGGTACAACAAAAGTTGAGCATGTGGGGGCAGCGATCTCTCTCCATTGTGGGTAAGAACCTGGTCATCAGGTGCGAGGCGCTCACGTTGTTGCTGTACGTGGCGCAGGTCTGGCCCATACCCCACTCCTGCGCAGTGGTGGTCACCCGAGCCATTTTCCGGGTCTGGATAAGGGCGGGAAAAATGTACCTAACGTGGCCCTCATCCTGATGACCACCTTCGTGTGCGGCTGCATCAAGCTGTGTGTAGACCTCCAGTACGCAAACTCCAAGTGTCACTACATGCTGAGGTTCTATCTGTCCCCGGTGTTGCGAAGGATGGGCCTGGTCACATTGCCGCGGAACGCTCCATGCAGTTGGACCGTGCCGTACCACCTATCCTTCGTGGAGCAGTTTCTGCGGGAAAACACCTTTGACCACCGATCCATCACGCAGTGGTCTGCACGGAATGTCCTCGAGGCCCTACGGGAAAAGGAGACGGTGGATCCTGTCGGATGGTTCCCCGAGCAGACCGCCAAAGTCATTTGGCGGAATGCCTCATGGCCAGAACTTTCAAACAAGCACCAAGATGTAGCTTGGCTGGTGGTGAGAAGGGCCCTCCCCGTCAGATCCTTCCTGCATGCCCGAAGTCTCACCCCCTCCGCGCAATGCCCCCGTGGTGGCTGTGGTGGGGAAGAGACGGTTGCCCACCTCCTCCTGGAATGTGCCTTTGCAAAGCAGGTGTGGAAAGAGATGCAGTGGTTTTTGTCGAGGTTCATCCCAAGCAGCTCTGTAACACAGGAGTCTGTGCTCTACGGGCTGTTCCCAGGGACGCACACCGAGACAAACATCAACTGCTGCTGGAGGACTATCAATTCGGCGAAAGACACCCTGTGGTCTGCCCGAAACTTGCTGGTCTTCCAGCGCAAAGAGTTGTCCACCACCGAATGTTGCAGACTGGCACATTCCAAGGTCCAGGACTACTTGCTGAGGGACGCACTAAAGCTTGGGGCAGCCGCTGCAAAGGCTCAATGGGGAACGGTCCCCCCACCAAACTGAACTGAGGGGCTGGACCCATGGGAAACCCCCCGAACTGTATCGGAAAAATTTTCATTTGCTGTAAAATGTTAAAATGTAATTGGCATGACAAATGTGAAATGGAAGGGTTGTGAGGCTACTCGTGATTGTAATGAAGCAAACGGACCTCCTTTGCACTGTTTGTATTTTTTGACTTGGTGCTGTTTGAAACTGTTAATGTAATTTTTACAGATTTTTATGAATAAAGTATATTTTGGAAATAAAAAAAAACTGACTAGGCAGACAGTAGGTACCAGGAGCATGTGGGTCGCACAACTTGTCAGAAAGTATGAGAGTGCGTTGCAACCATCAGCCAAATCACAAAATGGGCACCCAGCATACTCCATTAAATGATGGTTCCACTGCTTGGCCATGTGATGCTTTGGCAGCATTTTCTTATCCCCCTGAAGCCCAATCATGGTAGGAATCCTGGGGGGTAATTTTAATTAACCCACAGGGTAGGAAGTTGTGGAAAACTGAAAGTCAATCCATCAGTTTCCTGTTGGGAGGGTGAGATTAAAATTTATGTACTACATTTCAGAACATACGCTGTCACTCTTGGGCTCCAGACATTAGATTGCAACAACTGTTGTCCTAAGCCTCCAGTTTCCCCATTGACTATATGATGGATATTCGCAATGGTAATTGAAGAATCTAGAAAGGATAGCTTGCAACATACCAAGCCCCTTACAAAAGCAAAATACTGTGGATGCTGGAAGTTAGAAATAAAAACTGAAATTGCTGGAAATACTCATCAGGTTGGGCAGCATCTGTGGAGAGGGAAACAGGGTGAACATTTCTGATGAAAGGTCATTAATGTGAAATGTTAACTCTTTCACTCTCCACAGATGCTGCCTGACCTGCTGAATATTTCCAGAATTTTCTGTTTTTCTGTTAACCCCTTAATATCCTAGATGTTGAAGTCCAGTGCAATATACCATGCTGATTTATTAGCAACTGTTTAATCTGGGTCCTCATGTGAGGGGCTTTGGCAAAGAGACAAAGCCCACTGTGAGGCTGACTCACTTCGAGTGTCTATTGCCCACCTTCCCCAACCCAAAATGCCAACTGGCTGAGAGGAGATCATTTATCATTTGACCTGTCTTTTATCTTTTTGCAATTGGTAGACCAACTGTACATTGCCCCTGTTTTAATTTAAAATCTGACCCAGGTTTTCTATGGTTACCCTCTCCCCCATTTTCTTGCTTTTTTTAAATTAAACTCCCAGTGCATATTCTTTGTTTCTTTAACTCTTTAATGTTGCTTTATGTTACTTGACTGAAATGATCTTTACATTCTCCAACAATCAAAATCACTACTTCCACACTGGTGTGTTATTTTCCTTCCACTAGGCGGTGGCGTAGTGGTATTGTCACTGGACTAGTAACCCAGAGACCCAGAGTATTGCTCTGGGGACATGGGTTCAAATCCCACCACAGCAGAAGGTGGAATTTGAATTCAATTAATAAATCTGGAATTAAAAGCTAGTCTAATGAAACCATTGTTGATTGTTGTAAAAACCCATCTGGTTCACTAATGTCCTTCACGGAAGGAAATCTGCTGTCCTTACCTGGTCTGGCCTACATGTGACTCCAGACCCACAGCAATGTGGTTAACTCTTACATGCCCTCTGAAATGGCCGAGCAAGCCACTCAGTTGTACCTAACCGCTACAAAGTCAATAAGAAGGAATGAAACCAGACGGACCACCCGGCATCGACCTAGGCACCAGAAACGACAACGGCAAACCCAGCCCTGCCGACCCTGCAAAGTCCTCGTTACTAACATCTGGGGGCTTGTGCCAAAGTTGGGAGAGCTGTCCCACAGACTAGTCAAGCAACAGCCTGACATAGTCATACTTACGGAATCATACCTTACAGACAATGTCCCAGACACTGCCTTCACCATCCCCGGGTATGTCCTGTCCCACTGGCAGGACAGACCCACCAGAGGTGGTGGCACAGTGGTATACAGTAGGGAGGGAGTTGCCCTGGGAGTCCTCAACATCGACTCTGGACCCCATGCAGTCTCATGGCATCAGATCAAACATGGATTTCCAACATTTCAATCCCTATTTCAGTTGTCAGCAGTAAATTAGACAAACTTGACCAGGTTATTGATACTGGTATCCAAGTCATTTATGTAGATTAGACTTAACCGGAGTCTGAGCATTGACCCCCCTCAAGAGTCCATACCGTGCCTCTCATTAGTACTCTGTTTCCTGATTTTTTTTTTTAAACCACCTTCATAAACAGCCCATGTTTTGCTTTAGATGCCTGTGATTTTTAGCTTAACCAGAATTCTTTGTGGAACTTAGGAAAAAGTTTTCTTAGCCTTTCTAAAATTCCAAGTGTTCCACAATCTGTCTGTCCTGAAAGTCATGTAGAATATTTCCCTTTTATAAATAGATTATCTGGTCATTATAACATTGCCATTTGTGGGACTTTATTGTGTGCAAATTGGTTGCTGTGTTCTCTGTATTACAACAGTGACTACATTTCAAAAATACATCATTGTTTGGACAGCACTTTGGGACATTCTGATGCTGTGAAAGACATGATATAAATAAATGCAAATCTGTCTTCTGACTGTTTATTGCTATACAGGCACTTCTCTGGCCAACCTCTGAAAATAGATTCTAATATTTTATTTTTTGTTGATAGGCTAATTTTTGTTTTGGTTCTCTGCATTCTCTTTCCCAGGATGATGCTAGTCCTGACGTATGGTTGTTTTTACATCCAAGCACTGCTAATAAAGGAGGAAGTAGCATATTGCATCAAACATATGTCCAGGCATTGCTCCAAGCCCATCATTAGGATCCTTAAAATGGAGACCAGAGTATCTTGGTTCCAGAAGCTCAGCTTTCATTGGGAAGAGTTGAATGCTTTCTGAAGCTTTTGCTCAGAGTATGTATTCTCCCTCTTGTGGCCTGTTGGTGTACTTGCATCAGTAGAAGTTCAAAGAATTGGCTTTGCTAACCAAGAGATTCAGTGGCTCACATTATTAGGGTTTCACATACATCCATTTGACTTCAAGGTTTATGCAACTGTGGTGAGTCAAGCTGACAGAAGGGCAAAATGGTAGTACTTCTGCTGAGGAGATTCTGGTCCATTGTGGCTGTTTTGGAACAAATGCTAGCAAGTCTACTTTTATATCAGTATTTTGACTCGGGCTCTGAAAGGCTCAGACCAATCTGTCTCTCCCCTCCTCCACCAATTAAAATATTTTTGCATCATAAACATAAAGTAGACTCTAACTGCATGCTGCAATTGATTTTATGTCGCACCTTTAAAATAGTAAAATAGGCCTGGAAACTACCACAAACAAAAAGCAAAAAAAAAGTCGAACTTTGAAATCTGAAACTTAAACAGAAAGCACTAGAAACACTTAGCAGGTCTGTCAGCATCTGTAGAGAGAACAAATGAGTTAATGTTTCGTGTGTGTATCATTTTTCTCTATACAGATTCTGCCTGATGAGTTTTTCCAGCAATTTCTAGAAACTAGTTATGTTAAATGGTGGAATAAAAACAAGAAATGCTGGAACCACTCAGCAGGTCTGGCAGCATCTGTGGAAAGAGAAGCAGAGTTAACGTTTCGGATCAGTGACCGATGAAGGGTCACTGACCCGAAACGTTAACTCTGCTTCTCTTTCCACAGATGCTGCCAGACCTGCTGAGTGGTTCCAGCATTTCTTGTTTTTATTTCAGATTTCCAGCATCCGCAGTATTTTGTTTTTATGTTAAATGGTGGATTTTGTTAACAATAAACTGAAACACAATCTCCAGACTAGAATGTCTAGTCTGCTTCAATGTCTATTGAATCTTAAGAATGAATCATTTTCATCTTTATCTACACGGGGAAATGGGTTTTAGCAGGACAAGTACACACACTTCCCTCCCAAATAAAAAGAAACTAATCCTGTTCAAGCCAGTTTGGTAATTTAGGGAGAGAGGGTAATTTTTTTTTTGCTAATCATGAATAGAGAACTCCGTACTGTGGAACAGAACACTTTATATTTTCAGGCACCCAGTGGTACCATGAAGTCCTCCCAGATATAACGTAGTGGAGGTTAGGCAATGTTCCTCAATGCCAATTCAGAAGAGGTTCCCTTACTGCCAGTGTGTCCCATTTCCTACACTAGTGCCATGGGTGACGTGGGTAATAAGTGACAACTTAGGGGCCCAAACACAAGTTCTGATGAAGGGTCACTGACCTGAAACATTAACTCTGCTTCTCTATCCACAGATGCTGCCAGACCTGCTGAGTATTTCAAGCATTTCTTGTTTCTATTACACCAGAAGTTGGGTTGAGATTGATTCAAAATCATTTTATGTAGGGCTTAATAGGCTTCTGAGATTAATTTGATCCCAAGTCTCAGAGTTTATGGCACTGTGTGATAACCCACTGCATCCTCCAACGATCGTTCTGTTGTTTTGATCTTTTTAGTTTAGCATGTGCAGTTTAGACCAGTCCAGGTCAGACTATTGGAACTGGACTATGAAGAAAGAAGCATGTTGCAGACCTACTGAATTGAATCAAACTGTGGTTACTACTGACTACAAAACACATTAATTCTTCTCAGAAATTACTGAAAATGTGAGAAGTTTAACAGGTCTGATTTCACCAGTGCTAGTAAGCAGAGTGAGGTTGGCTGGTGGCATCAGTAAGTGGTCATGTCAGACAATTTGAAAAGATTTTATTTACGTTTTTCTCCTGTGTAGTTAAAATGCTGAATCAAGAGGTGCTGGGAATGTGCTGTGTCACCTAAGGAAACGATGGTATGAGTCTCCAATTCAAACATGTTTTATGTCTCTGGAAACAAGTCCTCAACGGTAGAACAGATGGAGGAAGATGTGCCATCTGAAATATCTCAACGGCTCTTCTGGTGGACGAGGGCTGCAGCAGAATGAAACCCTCCAATTGTCTTGGTTTCCTTGCCATTGGATTAAGGTGTTGTTCTGTCAAGCTACATGTGGAAGCTGGTGTGCAATGGTTTCTCCACGTTAAAAGATGTCATGGACAGGCATCTTCCTTTCCGAGCACATTCTCCAAGCCCTTCGGTGACCAGCAAATGCCGACGGGAGCAGGATTGTGTTGTCTGGGAACTTCATGTCATGATCTAGCATGGAGGCGGCAGTTACAAGATGGCTATATATCACTTGGATGAGGCAGCTGTAACTGCAAGTGAACAGTCCTCTTTAAAGTCTGGCCAACTGACCAGAACCTGACCAAACCCGACTACATGTGCCGGGTTCCGGTCGGGTCTGTATTCTGTGTCCAGCATTCAGGCTCAGTTCGGGTCGGGCTGGACTGTACTGTTTTGTTTCGAATTGTTTTCATTTTAATCTACGATTTTTTTCTGTTTCAGTAATATGTTAGTTCTTTTCGGGTCAGGTCGGGTCGAGCATGAAAATAAATGAAAGGACTCTGGTTCGGATTGGCTGTTGTCCGGTCAGGCCCGGGTCGGGTTTTAATTTTACACCCGAGCCAGGCATTAGTCCTCTTTAGGATCCACTCTGCTTACCCCTTACTGGGGAGGGGGCTAGAAAAGGTGCCCTAAACATAGTCCGCCTCACCCCTCCCGACTGGATAGCCGCATCCAGAAGCATCAACCTTCTGCGGTAAAAGCACACAAAAGACACAAGTAGTGAAACCAAGCTCATGGTCTACCATGCTGTCGTGATCCCTACCTTACATTACGGGGCTGAAACATGGACAACCTATAGGAAGCACCTCAAAGCACTGGAGTCATAGCATTAACACTGCCTGTGGAAGATCCTACATATCAAGTGGGAGGACAGACTCATCAACATCAGTGTCCTCTCTCAAGCAGGCATCACAACCATTGAGGCTATGATTATCTGCCATCGGCTTCATTGGGTTGGTCATATAGTTCAGATGTCAGATACCAGGCTCCCAAAGCAGGTCGTCTTCTCCCAGCTCAGGCATGGCAGATGCACCAGAGAAGGACAGAAGGAGCACTTTAAGGCTGTGCTGAAAGTCAACATGAAAAATGTAACATTGACGTCAACTCTTGGGAGACCATCGCCCTGGCCTGAACCAGATGGAGTAAGAGTCTGTGGGAAGGATCGCAGCATTTTGCGACCCAATGACGACAAAATGAAGAGGGAAAGCGGGAGCAGTGAGAAGAACAAGCTATGACCCGAACTAATAATACACAACCAGACATCCCACATGACAACAGATGCCCTACATTCCATTAAGTTTGTAGATCACAAACCGGTCTCATCAGCCATCTTTGGACTCATGAAAGACAATCACCCTCACCTGCGAGGGATAGTCCACAATGTCCACAGAGTATGCTGGTGTGTGACCTGTATACCGGTCTAAAATATGCACTTTTTTACCAAAATAACATGAAAAACCAGGAAACAATTTGTACACAGTGCAATCTATGCATCTGATTAGGCAAAAGATATTGGAGGTATGATTTCAGTGGAGTCTCCAGGCATTGAAAGCTCTTTTTAATTTTTTGATTCCCATTGATCCAGTTTTGAATTCTGAGGGGGAATCAAAACGATCTCATGGCTTTTGAGTACAGGCCACTTGGGAAGCCAAGGAATCTGTTGTGGAGGGTTCTGATTCACTTCTGCATGATTCCAGGCAAAGGAGATAGCAGAAAGCCAATGTTGTTTGTTCGGAGTGAGATTACTGTTGAGTGTCTTTGTGAGTGGATGTGTGCAGGGCTGCAGTGTGAGGCGGACTCAAAGCGACAGGTGAAAGGCGAGGGAAAGAGTGTAGGGGTGTATGTAGCAGAGAGGGCAGTGTGCAGAGAAGCACACCCAGCAGAAGAGAAGAACTTGCCTTGTAATTAATCAACATTTTGCAGTCTCTAGTCACTGTCTATATTGCTATCGATATAATACATAGACAACTATATAATGAATGGTGTGTTCCTCAATGTCAGGCTACGTTTAGGGTTATTGGGTTTTTGCAATAGAACATGAGCTCAGGAACAATACAGCTGCTGTGTTTGCATTTTTATGTATTCAGGTCATAGTTCTGCTCTACTAAGCTGTTATAAAAAATACTGATCTTCTCCAGCCTACTTCACATGTACTCATGTTGAATATGTATTGAAGATAAGGGTCTCCTAAGCACTTTGTGGGAATTGCATTGTATACTTCACAGGTGAGCTCTTCATTCTCTGGTCAATTGGCATTTACAACAGTGAAGAGGGAGTGCTCAGGAGTTGCAGTAATGAGGGTGTTTATTCCCCAGTTGCAGGAATGAAGGAGTTTATTCCCCAGTTGCAGGAATGAGGGCGTTTATTCCCCAGTTGCAGGAATGAGGGCGTTTATTCCCCAGTTGCAGGAATGAGGGCGTTTATTCCCCAGTTGCAGGAATGAGGGTGTTTATTCCCCAGTTGCAGGAATGAGGGTGTTTATTCCCCAGTTGCAGGAATGAGGGTGTTTATTCCCCAGTTGCAGGAATGAGGGTGTTTATTCCCCAGTTGCAGGAATGAGGGTGTTTATTCCCCAGTTGCAGGTCTGAGGGTGTTTGCTCCCCAGTTGCAGGTCTGAGGGTGTTTGCTCCCCAGTTGCAGGCATGAGGGTGTTTATTCCCCAGTTGCAGGAATGAGGGTGTTTATTCCCCAGTTGCAGGAATGAGGGTGTTTATTCCCCAGTTGCAGGAATGTGGGTGTTTGTTCCCCTGTTGCAGGAATGAGGGTGTTTATTCCCCAGTTGCAGGAATGAGGGTGTTTGCTCCCCAGTTGCAGGAATGAGGGTGTTTATTCCCCAGTTGCAGGTCTGAGGGTGTTTATTCCCCAGTTGCAGGTCTGAGGGTGTTTATTCCCCAGTTGCAGGAATGTGGGTGTTTGTTCCCCTGTTGCAGGAATGAGGGTGTTTATTCCCAGTTGCAGGAATGAGGGTGTTTATTCCCCAGTTGCAGGTCTGAGGGTGTTTGCTCCCCAGTTGCAGGAATGAGGGTGTTTATTCCCCAATTGCAGGAATGAAGGCGTTTATTCCCCAGTTGCAGGAATGAGGGTGTTTATTCCCCAGTTGCAGGTCTGAGGGTGTTTATTCCCCAGTTGCAGGTCTGAGGGTGTTTATTCCCCAGTTGCAGGTCTGAGGGTGTTTATTCCCCAGTTGCAGGAATGAGGGTGTTTATTCCCTAGTTGCAGGTCTGAGGGTGTTTATTCCCTAGTTGCAGGTCTGAGGGTGTTTGCTCCCCAGTTGCAGGTCTGAGGGTGTTTGCTCCCCAGTTGCAGATCTGAGGGTGTTTGCTCCCCAGTTGCAGGTCTGAGGGTGTTTATTCCCCAGTTGCAGGTCTGAGGGTGTTTGCTCCCTAATTGCAGGTCTGAGGGTGTTTATTCCCCAGTTGCAGGTCTGAGGGTTTTTGCTCCCCAGTTGCAGGAATGAGGGTGTTTATTCCCCAGTTGCAGGTCTGAGGGTGTTTGCTCCCTAGTTGCAG
Organism: Heterodontus francisci; assembly: GCF_036365525.1. Classification (NCBI taxonomy): domain Eukaryota; kingdom Metazoa; phylum Chordata; class Chondrichthyes; order Heterodontiformes; family Heterodontidae; genus Heterodontus; species Heterodontus francisci. Next base: position 22,316,146 of record NC_090393.1, read on the forward strand.
GTCTGAGGGTGTTTGCTCCCTAGTTGCAGGTCTGAGGGTGTTTATTCCCCAGTTGCAGGTCTGAGGGTGTTTATTCCCCAGTTGCAGGTCTGAGGGTGTTTGCTCCCTAGTTGCAGGAATGCGGGTGTTTATTCCCCAGTTGCAGATCTGAGGGTGTTTATTCCCCAGTTGCAGGTCTGAGGGTGTTTGCTCCCCAGTTGCAGGAATGAGGGTGTTTATTCCCCAGTTGCAGGTCTGAGGGTGTTTGCTCCCCAGTTGCAGGAATGAGGGTGTTTATTCCCCAGTTGCAGAACTGAGGGTGTTTGCTCCCCAGTTGCAGGAATGAGGGTGTTTATTCCCCAGTTGCAGGTCTGAGGGTGTTTGTTCCCCAGTTGCAGGTCTGAGGGTGTTTGCTCCCCAGTTGCAGGAATGAGGGTGTTTATTTCCCAGTTGCAGGAATGAAGGTGTTTGTTCCCCAGTTGCAGGTCTGAGGGTGTTTGCTGCCTAGTTGCAGGAATGAGGGTGTTTATTCCCCAGTTGCAGGAATGAAGGTGTTTGTTCCCCAGTTGCAGGAATGAGGGTGTTTGCTCCGTAGTTGCAGGTCTGAGGGTGTTTATTCCCCAGTTGCAGGAATGAGGGTGTTTGCTTCCCAGTTGCAGGAATGAGGGTGTTTGCTCCCCAGTTGCAGGAATGAGGGTGTTTGCTCCCCAGTTGCAGGAATGAGGGTGTTTGCTCCCCAGTTGCAGGAATGAGGGTGTTTGTTCCCCAGTTGCAGGAATGAGGGTGTTTGCTCCGTAGTTGCAGGTCTGAGGGTGTTTATTCCCCAGTTGCAGGTCTGAGGGTGTTTATTCCCCAATTGCAGGAATGAAGGCGTTTATTCCCCAGTTGCAGGAATGAAGGAGTTTATTCCCCAGTTGCAGGAATGAGGGCGTTTATTCCCCAGTTGCAGGAATGAGGGCATTTATTCCCCAGTTGCAGGAATGAGGGCATTTATTCCCCAGTTGCAGGAATGAGGGCGTATATTCCCCAGTTGCAGGAATGAGGGTGTTTATTCCCCAGTTGCAGATCTGAGGGTGTTTGCTGCCCAGTTGCAGGTCTGAGGGTGTTTATTCCCCAGTTGCAGGTCTGAGGGTGTTTATTCCCCAGTTGCAGGAATGAGGGTGTTTGCTCCCCAGTTGCAGGAATGAGGGTGTTTATTCCCCAGTTGCAGGAATGAGGGTGTTTGCTTCCCAGTTGCAGGAATGAGGGTGTTTATTCCCCAGTTGCAGGTCTGAGGGTGTTTATTCCCCAGTTGCAGGAATGTGGGTGTTTGTTCCCCTGTTGCAGGAATGAGGGTGTTTATTCCCCAGTTGCAGGAATGAGGGTGTTTGTTCCCCAGTTGCAGGTCTGAGGGTGTTTGCTGCCCAGTTGCAGGTCTGAGGGTGTTTGCTGCCCAGTTGCAGGAATGAGGGTGTTTGCTCCCCAGTTGCAGGAATGAGGGTGTTTGCTCCCCAGTTGCAGGAATGAGGGTGTTTGCTCCCCAGTTGCAGGTCTGAGGGTGTTTGCTGCCCAGTTGCAGGAATGAGGGTGTTTGCTCCCCAGTTGCAGGTCTGAGGGTGTTTGCTCCCTAGTTGCAGGTCTGAGGGTGTTTATTTCCCAGTTGCAGGTCTGAGGGTGTTTATTCCCCAGTTGCAGGAAAGAGGGTGTTTGCTCCCCAGTTGCAGGAAAGAGGGTGTTTGCTCCCCAGTTGCAGGAATGAGGGTGTTTGCTCCCCAGTTGCAGGTATGAGGGTGTTTGCTCCCTAGTTGCAGGTCTGAGGGTGTTTATTCCCCAGTTGCAGGTCTGAGGGTGTTTGTTCCCCAGTTGCAGGAAAGAGGGTGTTTGCTCCCCAGTTGCAGGAAAGAGGGTGTTTGCTCCCCAGTTGCAGGAAAGAGGGTGTTTGCTCCCCAGTTGCAGGAATGAGGGTGTTTGCTCCCCAGTTGCAGGTCTGAGGGTGTTTGCTCCCTAGTTGCAGGTCTGAGGGTGTTTATTCCCCAGTTGCAGGTCTGAGGGTGTTTATTCCCCAGTTGCAGGAAAGAGGGTGTTTGCTCCCCAGTTGCAGGAAAGAGGGTGTTTGCTCCCCAGTTGCAGGTCTGAGGGTGTTTATTCCCCAGTTGCAGGAATGAGGGTGTTTATTCCCCAGTTGCAGGAATGAGGGTGTTTGCTCCCCAGTTGCAGGAATGAGGGTGTTTGCTCCCCAGTTGCAGGAATGAGGGTGTTTGCTCCCCAGTTGCAGGAATGAGGGTGTTTGCTCCCCAGTTGCAGGAATGAGGGTGTTTATTCCCCAGTTGCAGGAATGAGGGTGTTTATTCCCCAGTTGCAGGAATGAGGGTGTTTGCTTCCCAGTTGCAGGAATGAGGGTGTTTATTCCCCAGTTGCAGGTCTGAGGGTGTTTATTCCCCAGTTGCAGGAATGTGGGTGTTTGTTCCCCTGTTGCAGGAATGTGGGTGTTTGTTCCCCTGTTGCAGGAATGAGGGTGTTTATTCCCCAGTTGCAGGAATGAGGGTGTTTATTCCCCAGTTGCAGGTCTGAGGGTGTTTGCTGCCCAGTTGCAGGAATGAGGGTGTTTGCTCCCCAGTTGCAGGAATGAGGGTGTTTGCTCCCCAGTTGCAGGAATGAGGGTGTTTGCTCCCCAGTTGCAGGAATGAGGGTGTTTGCTCCCCAGTTGCAGGAATGAGGGTGTTTGCTCCCCAGTTGCAGGAATGAGGGTGTTTGCTCCCCAGTTGCAGGTCTGAGGGTGTTTGCTGCCCAGTTGCAGGAATGAGGGTGTTTGCTCCCCAGTTGCAGTTCTGAGGGTGTTTGCTCCCTAGTTGCAGGTCTGAGGGTGTTTATTCCCCAGTTGCAGGTCTGAGGGTGTTTATTCCCCAGTTGCAGGAAAGAGGGTGTTTGCTCCCCAGTTGCAGGAAAGAGGGTGTTTGCACCCCAGTTGCAGGAATGAGGGTGTTTGCTCCCCAGTTGCAGGTATGAGGGTGTTTGCTGCCCAGTTGCAGTAAATAAGGAGGGGGAGGGATGGATTTCCCTTCACATTCAGCAGTGTTAATCAAATAACCTGAGCTGCGGAGATTGGGCCTGGTGCTGGAGGAAAATGTAGTAAAGTTGAGTCTCTCCAAATTCGTTTCACATAGAACCTTAATGTCAGCATGAAGAATTGAGAGGTGAATGATCAACATGCTGATCCAGTATGTCACCCATTGTTGTTTTGATGACTATTTCAGTGGTATTGCTCGTGTTGGGTCATTTGCAGATGCTGCAAGTTCAAATCCAGATACCCAGAGTGTAATAACCAACAACTATCGAATAAGAGGAAAGCTACAATGTGATATAACCAAATGTATAATGGAGAGAGTGCAGTGTTTTTTGAAAGATTATTGATGTAATAACATGGAAACAAGTAAATGGAAAAAAAGTGGATTTTAAGGGGATGAGAATGGAACAAAGGAAAAGAAACTGGAAACGTTTACTGAAAAACAAAGGAATAGAACAGCAATGGTAAACCATTAAGACGGTGTTTTGCTTTCATGTTAAACTTATAGAGAACCTTGGTTAGACCACACCTGGGAGTACTGTGAACAGTTCTGGTCTCCATATCTTACAGAAGCACTGGGAAAGATGTAAAAAAAACATTTCCTAGAATTTTGAGAGGTTATACATATCAGGAAAAATTTAACAGGGTGGGGCTGTTTTCTCTAGAAAAGAGAAACTGAGGGGACCTGATAAACTATGAAAGGGTTTGATTGGGTAGACATAGAGATGATATTTCCATTGGTGGGGGTGAGACCAGAACCAGGCCATAAATATAAAATAATCACTAACAAATCCAAAAGGGATTTCAAGAGAATCATCTTGATCCAGAGTATGTTTAGAATGTGGAACTCACTACAACATGGAATAGTTAAGGTGAATAGTAAAGAGGCGTTTAAGGGGAAGCTAGATAAATGTATGGGGGTGAAAGGAATATAGGATATGTTAATGGGGTTAGATGAAAAAGGGTGGGAGCATAAACACTGGCATGGTGTTGGGCTAAATGTCCTGTTTTTTTGTGCTGTAAATATTATGTAAAATGATACATTGGTTCTTCCTCTTCTAAATCTCTCGTCTTGTGTTTCAGGACAGGGTGAAGCAGTGGTGTATAAGCCCTTCCACAAAGGTAAAGGACACCGACACCCTCGTACAAGAGAAAGACCAGTTTTGCAACTGCGAGGAGAGAGATCAATATGGCACATACGATGAGAGAGGATCCAGCACAAACGAAGAGGGCGAACCATACAGCAAATACCTGGAACGCAAACAATGCGAGGAAGAAAAGTAAGAGCTCAAAGGCTGCTGCAGAAGTACTAGAATACTTTGAATGATGAAACATCAGTTGTGATTGAAGTCATGTGCTCTTGTGGAACAATGGTTTGAGGCCATTGCCTGATTCTGAAGCTGCTCTTGGTTTGCTCAAATTTGATTACTCTGCTGGTCAAGCTGCTGATGGGAGCAAAGCAGGGCTGTAACATGCTCAATTGTCATTCCCATTACTGGGCACGATTGCAGCATAGCTCTGGGTCAATGAGTCTCTGCCAACTGGGTGCATTCACCCAACATCACCAATTATGGGGGCATCAAATTAATACTGATTGGATCTCCTTGGTAAAGAACTTTACACAAGTGTGGTGGGAATGGAGTTAAGTCTTTTATAATATATTTTGGGGGGATTCCTCATAACTTTAGTTGTCAAAAGCCCTAAGGCACTAAGCCAAACAAACTATAAGATCTTTGATTTGATCCTGGTATTTGCTGAATCAACAGTTGAGGGGCGACAGCTACCCCCTGGACAAGGAAGGGAGAAAAATCAAGTTAGGGTTCCAGCTCCTGATTGTGATACGTTGTCCCCTGATAAATGATACTTCTTTGGACCTTAAGTGAAGCTGACGATCAAACTTAGCAGTAACGTCCAAATGTTCTGCTGCCACTCTAGATTCATACATCAAGAATGATCATTTGGGGTGAGGTAATAACTGATTGCTGACAGCCATGACACCGTACCTTATCAGGGATCGGTTTCCAGGAGAGCAGGGTAAATAGTGGAGGGAAATAGTTGTGTCTCTAAAGGACATTTTACTGTTTGTGAAATAATTCTCCTCGAAAGGATTGCACTAGTAAACTCCATTCAGAGTGTCTTAAAACTCAGCTACTGACTACGGATCTGTTTCAAGAGCAAATGAGTTCTAGAGAGCATCACAAGCTTCCACTGCCTTCCAAGATATGCTGCTCTCTGGAAAAGCAGGAATGGGCTTGAATTGCAAGCTGCAGGACACAAAAAGGGTAAAAACTTTACTGCAGCCCAACTCCATCAACAAACGCTCATTACATTTCTTATTGACCAATTTTCCTTTTATTCAATTGCAGCTACAGGCCGGTGTTACCCTACAACGAACCAGCCTCCATTCCGGCTGCCTCCCCCACAAGGGAACGGGTACAAAGCCAAATATCAATGTCCTCGCAATCGGAAGTGACCTCTGCGAGCGAGCGGCTGAGTTTCTTCCAGGACCCAAGAAATATCAGTTCCGGCCTTTCAAGTGGTGAATTGGAATCACCAGATGATACAGACAGTTGCCAGTCCACCGACCAACTAACGGATGTTGGTCCAAGTCCCCAGGGATTCCCATTTCTGGAGGTAAGCAGAGTGCCTACTCTTGTAAGAATCAGCCAAGGCTTGAAACCATTTCTCTGAACATTCTCCTCAGGCACAGCCCCCAGAGGAAAGCCCAAACAGGCAATAAAATCCTAATATTGTGCCGTCTGCATACTTTATCTGGCAGTTGTGAGGCATTTGAGAGCTGCTAAAGATAACGCCCCTCCATTTTTTTTACTCAGTCGATAAGCTGGGAAGTAGCCAATCGCTGCAAATGGAGCATCTGAGGCATGAGTCTAAGTGGATGTGGGCTTGCTAACATGTTACACAACTAATTGGATTTGCATGGAGTATAGTACAGAAAAGTAATCTTTAAGTTAGATGTACCAGAAGGAACTGGGCTTTCATTTATTTATTTAATTAGTCCATATGTACTCATGTTGATGGACATCTGTATGTACACCAGTGGCCCTCCAGTTACATTACAGAGCTCAACTCTGCATTCTTCATTTGTCCATGCAGAGAGTATATACCAACAGGTTGTTAGACCAGATGGACATCACACCTGTTCTTAACCTGATGTGTAGAAGTACAAGCAATGTCCAGCACAGGTCACTGGATAACAATCAGGAGGAGGAACCATGGGTGATTTCTTCCTTTTTTCCCCCAACTATGGTGCCCTCATGTCCCTCCTGCCTTGGGCGCTATGGATGAGAATGGACAGAGACTGCTGGAGTTATGTACCTATCACAACCTCTGCATCACCAACTCGCTCTTTCATACTAAACCCTGTCACCAGGTTTCTTGGAGGCACCCAAGATCACGTCGTTGGCACCAGCTGGACCTCATTGTCACTAGGCGAGCCTCTTTAAACAGCGTTCAAATCATACGCAGCTTCCACAGTGCGGACTGCGACACTGACCACTCCCTGGTGAGCAGCAAAGTTAGACTCAAACCTAAGAAGCTGCATCACTCTAAGCAGAAGGGCCGCCCGGGCATCAACACGAGCAGAATTTCTTATCCACAGCTGTTACATAATTTTCTAAATTTACTTGAAAAAGCCCTTCAAAACACTCCTGCAGGGGATGCAGAGACCAAGTGAGCCCACATCAGAAGCGCCATCTATGACTCAGCAATGACCACCTATGGCAAACGTGTGAAGCAGAAAGCAGACTGGTTTCAACCTCACTTTGAAGAGCTGGAACTTGTCATATCCGCTAAGCCCATTGCACAAAAAAGCCCCCAGCGCGTTAACATCCGTAGCACTTAAAGCTGCCAGAAGCGCTGCACAAAGAACAGCCAGGCGCTGCGCAAATGACTACTGGCAACACCTATGCAGTCATATTCAGCTGGCCTCCGATACCGAAAACATCAGAGGAATGTATGATGGCATTAAGAGAGCTTTTGGGCCAACCATCAAGAAGATCGCCCCCCTCAAATCTAATTCAGGGGACACGATCACTGACCAACGCAAGCAAATGGACCACTGGGTGGAGCACTACCTGGAACTGTACTCCAGGGAAAATGTTGTCAATGATACCGCCCTCAATGCAGCCCAGTCTCTGCCAGTCATGGATGAGCTGGACGTACAGCCAACAAAATCGGAGCTCAGTGATGCCATTGATTCTCTAGCCAGCGGAAAAGTCCCTGGGAAGGACGGCATTAGCCCTGAAATAACCAAGAGTGCCAAGCCTGCTATATTTTCAGCACTCTACAAACTGCTTTGCCTGTGCTGGGACGAAGGAGCAGTACCACAGGACATGCGCGATGCCAATATCATCACCCTCTATAAGAACAAGGGTGACCGCAGTGACTGCAGCAATTACCGTGGAATCTCCCTGCTCGGCATAATGGGGAGAGTCTTCGCTCGAGTTGTTTTAAACAGGCTCCAGAAGCTGGCTGAGCGTGTCTACCTTGAGGCACAGTGTGGCTTTCGAGCAGAGAGATCCACCATTGACATGCTGTTCTCCCTTCACCAGCTACAGGAGAAATGCCGTGAACAACAGATGCCCCTCTACGTTGCTTTCATTGATCTCACCAAAGCCTTTGACCTTGTCAGCAGACGTGGTCTCTTCAGACTACTAGCAAAGATTGGATGTCCACCAAAGCTACTAAGTATCAACACCTCATTCCATGACATTGTGAAAGGCACAATTCAGCAGAGCGGCGCCTCATCAGACCCCTTTCCAATCCTGAGTGGCGTGAAACAGGGCTGTGTTCTCACACCGACACTGTTTGGGATCTTCTCCCTGCTGCTGTCCCATGCGTTCAAGTCTTCAGAAGAAGGAATTTTCCTCCACACAAGATCAGGTGGCAGGTTGTTCAAACTTGCCTGTCTTAGAGCGAAGACCAAAGTACGGAAAGTCCTCATCAGGGAACTCCTCTTTGCTGACGATGCTGCATTAACATCTCACACTGAAGAGTGTCTGCAGAGACTCATCAACAGGATTGCGGCTGCCTGCAACAAATTTGGCCTAACCATCAGCCTCAAGAACATCATGGGACAGGACATCAGAAATGCTCCATACATCAATATCGGCGACCATGTTCGGGAAGTGGTTCAAGAGTTCACCTACCTAGGCTCAACTACCACCAGTAACCTGTCTCTCGATGCAGAAATCAACAAGTGCATGGGAAAGGCTTCCACTGCTATGTCCAGACTGGCCAGAGGGTGTGGGAAAATGGCGCACTGACACGGAACACAAAAGTCCGAGTGTATCAAGCCTGTGTCCTCAGTACCTTGCTCTACGGCAGCGAGGCCTGGACAACGTACGTCAGCCAAGAGCGACGTCTCAATTCATTCCATCTTCGCTGCCTCCGGAGCATTCTTGGCATCAGGTGGCAGGACCGTATCTCCAACATGGAAGCCCTTGAGGCGGCCAACATCCCCAGCATATACACCCTACTGAGCCAGTGGCGCTTGAGATGGCTTGGCCATGTGAGCCGCATGGAAGATGGCAGGATCCCCAAGGACACATTGTACAGCGAGCTCATCACTGGCATCAGACCCACCGGCCGTCCATGTCTCCACTTTAAAGACGTCTGCAAACGTGACATGAGGTCCTGTGACATTGATCACAAGTCATGGGAGTCAGTTGCCAGTGATCGCCAGAGCTGGCGGGCAGCCATTAAGGCGGGGCTAAAGACTGGCGAGTCAAAGAGACTTAGCAGTTGGCAGGAAAAAAGACAGAAGCGCAAGGGAGAGCCAACTGTGTAACAGCCCCGACAACCAATTTTATCTGCAGCACCTGTGGAAGAGTCTGTCACTCTAGAATTGGCCTTTATAGCCACTCCATGCGCTGCTTCACAAACCACTGACCACCTCCAGGCGCTTACCCATTGTCTCTCGAGATAAGGAGGTCAAAGAAGAAGATGGTACCCTAACAGATGCCCTGCTGAGATCAGCTAACTGAACACAAACCTGGTTAGGGTTGCGAACTCTGGTTTTACATGTTCCTGGAGGTGTCATCCCATGACGTCTTGACTCTAACCCAGTCTTTTCCCATATCCAATATTTTGAAAACTAACAAACACCAGTGAACCAAGAAAATGAAAATAAAACTTTTCTTTTCCCTAATGCTCTTATGATGTTTCTCCTGGATTGCTCTTAGCAGCGTCCTGGAGATTAACCTTTAGTTCCTGGAGACTCTAGCATAATCCAGGTTGGCAACGCTTCTTCTGGTCTGTGTGCCTCAGTACTACATAAAGCATTTACTGATTAAGTCATAACAGGCATGGCAACTTTGGTCTTACTGTAAATCATTAGTGGCTCAGTGACTGGCAGACACTGTCATGTCATGTACTGGGAATGCAGAAAAAGCTGCATTTCAAGTAGGAGATGAGTCATGCCTAAATTTTTTTTATTTGTGAAATTGGAGACTGAGTGGTGCAGAGGTTAACATGTTTTCTTTTCATCTCTGGATTCAAATCTAACCTCTGCAGATTGATGGCATGAAATTGCCTGCAAGAAAACAAACTTTGCCCTGTATCTAGTCAAAAATTGTGAGAGTTGCGAATGGAGCCTTCTCATATACAGAATCATATTATGATACAGCACAGAAGGACACCATTTGGCCCATCACCCCTGTGCCAGCTCTTTGAAAGAGCTGTCCAATTAGTCTCACTCCCTGGCTCTGTCCAGATCACCTTTAAATGATTTTCCTTCAAATATTTATCCAATTCTCTTTTGAAAGTTACCATTGAATCTGCTTACACCAAACTTTCAGGCAATGTATTGCAGATCACAACTTGCTGTGTTGAAAATATTTCTTTTCATGTCACCTCAAGTTTTTCTGCCTATCCCTGTAAATCTGTGTCCTCCAGTTACTAAGCCCTCTGCCACGGAAAACAGCTCCTTATTTACTTATCAAAACTGTTCGTGATTTTAAACACTTTTATCAAATCTCCTCTTAACCTTCTCTCTCCTATTGAGAACAACGCCAGCATCTCCACTCTCTCCAAGGCCTTGACATCCTTCCTAAAATGTGATACTCCAGCTGAGGGCTAACCAGTGTTTTTAAAACAGTTTAGCAAGACTTCCTTGCTTTTGTACTTTATGCCTCCATAAATAAAGCCAAAGATCCTATTTGCTTTTTTAACAACTTGTCCTACCTGGGAGTGCTTGATGTTGATATTTGGTGACAACTCTGATACAGGTTCCATTCCCTAAAATAACATCCTTCACATTGATAAGCACAAAATATTTGTTTTGGAAAAAAAGTTATACAAAACTAAGCTTGAACCCATCTTTCCCAATTGCCCTCCCCCAGCCCGTAACCACACTGGACAGCGGTGCCCTGAAGAGTCGGATACAACTTGGCAGGAAGACTGTACGTCGGGCACCAACAAAACACAGGAAGACAGGCTTTGGAGACCAGCCCAATGGCACAGATCAGTTCCTTCAAAGATGTGAAGAATCCTGGATGTATAAAGATTCGACAGGTAAGTCAGAATAGGACAGGGTGGGAAGCACCAGTTTTTACTAACTGAGAACAGTAATCATAGGAAGTAGACTTGTTAGATTCAGTCTAGATTGTCCCTATACAAACCAAGTACAAAATCAAAATAGTGCAGTGCTGGCAATCCAAAAAAAAAAAACAGAAAACACTGGAAATACTCAGCAAGTCAGGTAGCATCTGTGGAGAGAGAAACAGTTAACAATTCAGGTTGATGACCTTTCATCAGAATTTCTTGGCCAACAATTGTGATGTGGGGAAACTAAAGAGACGAAGAAAGCAAGAGATACTGGTGTATTTTTGTCATTCTAATGCTAATTACTGTGCCTCTACACCCCCCTCATCAGAATCCAGGCCAGCTGTACAGGAAGAATTGGTTGAAGAGGAGGTCAGACGACCTGAGAAGCTTACAAGAAGACAGTGTCCAAGAGTCGCAATGTTTCCTGGGATGGACCCCTCAGTGCTAAAGGTAAAGCTCTCTGAAAATGCTCACAGAGCTTCTCACAGCTGGTCTAACAAAGAGGGCACTAATGTCCCTTCACACTATAATTCCTCACTAATTCAACATTCCAGCCTCAAGCAGGCAATTCCAGCTACAAAGTACTTTCCATTGTGCGACACCTGCATTGATTAGGTGTTGATGACTCTAATACCATAATACAGTTTTATTAATTTAAAACACCGAGCAAAGATTCAGTTGGGAAAGGCAGATGCGTGAAAGAATCTTGCACCTAATATGGCCCAGTAGTCAGACAACAATGATAGAAATATAATAGAGACACTACTTCCTCTCTAAATCACACTGTTTAAGAATGTATTTTCAGTTGGGTGCTTGATATGGTTTCTGTAATGAAGCAGGGACTATGCTGTACCAGGGATGTTGTTGATATATGGAAGTAGGTATATATGGAACAAGGGTATGAAGGCAGAGCTAGCTAAAGTGAGCTGGGAAACTTGGTTAAAAGGGAAGACAGTAGAGATGCAGTGGCAGACTTTTAAGGAAATATTTAATAACTCAGCAAAGATTTATCCCAGTGAGAAAGAAAGATTCTTTGAGAAGGATGTATCATCCGTGGCTAAATAAGGAAGTTAAGGATTGTATCAAATTAAAAGAAGGCTGCGTTTGCTGACAACACTACCATTAGGTGGCACTGCAGTGGCACATGTGCAAATGCAGCCTGTGCCACTAAAACGTCACAGTCTGCGACTTCAGGCAGCTGCCAGGACTAAGGATGGTGCTGCTCAACTAATCACACGAAAGCAACCTAACCTAAACACATAGCAGCACACAATGGCGGGAGGGAGCGAGCGAGTGAGGGGGGCGGGGAGCTGGGGGGGTGGGGGAGCCGAGCGGGCTGGTGAGCCGAGCGGGCTGGTGACAGGATGGAGCGGAGTGGGACGGGGCGGAATGGGACGGAGCGGAGCGGGCCGGGGTCAGGGTGGGGGGGGTGGGGTGGTGGAGTGGAGCAGGCGAAAGAGCGGAGCAGCTGGAGAGAGCAGTGAGGAGGGGGGGGGGGCGGGGGTGAGGAGCGGAGCTTGACGCATGCGTGAATACCTGTTGGCATTGCATTGCTGTACGCGTAAAGCGCATGCGCAGAGACCGACCAGGTGCGTTGCCCAAAGATGCACACGTCACACGATGACTTAATCGGCGCATGCGCTAACCAGCCCTGACAAGTCAGAACGCAGCGCACGCGCAGAGAGCAGGAGCCCATCTGCGCATGTGCGCACCTTGGCGCAGCCTGATGATGTCATGTGATGGGCTGCGTTGTCAGGAATCACTTTGTTAAAAGAAATACAGTACAAATCTACAAAGATTACTGGTAGGTTAGAAAATTGGACAGATTTTAAGAACCAGCAAAGAATGATAAAAAAAAATAATTGAGGGAATAAGTAGAGTATGAGAGAAAACTAGCTAGGAATATAGAAACAGTAAAGTTTCTACAAGTATTTAAAAATGAAAAGAATAACTAAAGCTAGTGTTGGTCCTCTAGAGAGTGAGTCTGGGGAATTGATGATGAAAAACAAGGAAATGGTGGAGGCGTTTAACAGGTCCTTTGTGTCTGTTTTCACTGTAGAAGACTTAGAAAACCTGCCATAGATTCTTGAAAATCAAGAGGTGATAGGGAGGGAGAAACTGAAAACAATCACCATCACCTGGGAAAAGGTGCTGGGAAAACTATTAGACCTAAAGTCTGACAAGTCCACAGAATCAGATGACGTTCATCCTAGGGTCTTAAAAGAAGTGGCTGTAGAGATAGTAGAGGCATTGGTTATAATCTTCCAAAATTCCTTAGATTCTGGAAGGGTCCCAGCGGATTGGAAAATAGGAAATGTAACACCTTTATTCGAGAATGAGGGAGATAGAAAGCAGGAAATTATAGGTCAGTTAGCCTAACATCTGTCATAGGGAAATTACTAGAATCCATTATTAAGGAGGTTATAGCAGGATACTTAGAAAATCATAATGGGATCAGACAGAGTCAACATGGTTTTGTGAAAGGAAAATCGTGTTTAACTAATTTATTAGAGTTCTTTGAGGAAGTAACAAACAAGGTGGATAAAGGGGAACCTGTAGATATGGTGTACTCAGTTTTCTAAAAGACATTTGATAAGGTTAGCTAACAGGAAGCAGAGAGTAGGGATAAATGGGTCTTTTTCGGGTTGGCAAGCTGTAAGTAGTGGAGTACCAGAGGGATCAGTGCTGGGGCGTCAACTATTTACAATTTACTTAAATGACTTGGATGACGGGACCGAATGTATGGTAGCTAAATTTGCCAATGACACCAAGACAGGAAGGAAAGCAAGTTGGCAAGAGGAGGTAGAGAGTCTACAAAAGGATATAGATAGGTTAAGTGAGTGGGCAAAAATTTGGCAGATGGAGTATAATGTGGGAAAATGTGAACTTGTCCACTTTGGCAGGAAGAATAGCAAAGCTGCATACTATTTAAATGGAAAGAGATTGCAGAACTCGGTGGTACAGAGGGATCTGGGTGTCCTGGTACATGAATCACAGAATGTTGGTATGCAGGTACAGCAAGTGATTAGGAAGGTGAATGGAATGTTGGCGTTTATTGCAAGGGGAATAGAGTATGAAAGTAGGGAAGTTTTACTGCGGCTGTACAGGACTTTAGTCAGACCACATCTGGAGTACTGTGTACAGTTTTGGTCTCCTTATTTGAAAAAGGCTATAATTGTGTTAGAAGCCGTTCAGAGAAGGTTCACTCAAATAATTCCAGTGATAAAGGACTTATTTTATGAAGAAAGATTAAACAGGCTGGGCCTATACCCATTGGAGTTTAGAAGAGTGAGAGGTGATCTTATTGAAACAAGATGTTGAGGGACTTGATAAGAGTGGATGTTTCCTCTTGTGGGGGAGACTAGAACTAGGGGACACAATTTAAGAATAAGAGGTCTCCCTTTTACATGGAGATGAGAATTTTTTTTGTCAAAGGGTCGTTAGTCTGTGGAATGCTCTTCCTCAGAAAGCAGTGGAGGCTGGGTCATTGAATTTATTCAAGGCTGAGTTAGATTTTTGACAGGCAAGGGAGTCAAGGGTTATGGGGGCAGGCAAGAAAGTGGAGTTGAGACCACAACCGAATCAGCCATGATCTTATCGAATGGCGGAGCAGGCTTGAAGGGCCGAATGGCCTACCCCTGCTCCTATGTCTTATGTTCCAAACCTTGTGGTTTTGGGAACATGCCCTGAGAGATCTTGACCCAGCACAGATCATGGGGGCACCTTGTGGTAAATGAGGGAAATGCAGAAAAACGTCCCTATATTTCCAAACCCACATTGCATGACTCTATCTGAGTCAAAGGAGCCATGCAGCCAAACTGCTCCTAGGTTCTTGCCAAAGTCAATCTGTAACCAGCTGCTAAACAGCAGGTCAGGCAGTGTCAGTGGAGAGGAGGAACAAGTTAATGTTTCAGGTTGATGACCTTTCATCAAATCTGTTTTGGTTATACCAACTTGAACTTGAAACATTAACTTGTTACTTTTCTCTACAGATGCTGCGTGACCTGCTGAGTGTTTCTAGCAATTTCTACTTTTATTATCAAATACAGGAATCTATCTCAAAATTATTTTGACTATGTCAAAACAAGTTAATTTCAACCTTGTGTAAATTATTGGTGATGTCGCATTTAAATTGTGTAATTTTGGCCATCCTACTCTCCAAAAGGATATTCATCAGAGCTCAGAGAAGATTAAGGAAGAATTAGCTGAGACTTGGTGGTTCTAGGTTATAAGAGACTCAAAGAACTAAATTTATTTACACTGAGAACAAAAGATAGAGGGGAGAAATTATCCAGCTTTTTAAATGTTGGGAAGAATGGATAATGTAGGTGCAAACACATTATTCAACCTGGCCTATAAGCATAAAACTAAAGGAGACAAGTAGAACATTAATGAGGCTTATGCAAGACTTGAGGTGAGAAGGATTTTTTAAAAACTTCTGGGTGTATTGATTGATTCCCAGATAGAGGAATTAATGCTATGCCAATTAACACCTTTGGAAGGAACTGGTTGACTATGTGGATACGAATAGGATTTAAGGTTATTAGGATAAGGACTGCTAGAACATACAAATTAGGAGCAGGAGTAGGCCACTTAGCCCCTCGAGCCTGCTTCGCCATTCAACACGATCATAGCTGATCTGATTGTAACCTCGACTCCACATTCCCACCGACCCCCGATAACCTTTCACCCCTTTGCTTATCAAGAATCTATCTACCTCTACCTTAAAAATATTTTAAAACTCTGCTTCCACTTCCTTTTGAGGAAGGGAGTTCCAAAGATTCAGGACCCTCTGAGAGATAATCTGAGATAATCAAATACTGGGCTTATGGATATGTCACAGATGGGAACTGATCTAGGATGTATAATATAGGGTGTGAGGTTAGATAGATATTCAAGTTTCGATTTATTTATTTTTCTTGGGGCAGGGTGAATGTTTGCAGATCCATTCTGAGGGGCAGGTTATGCCTCACAAGCCTTATTGAATTCTTTGAGGATGTGACAAAACACATTGATGAAGGAAGAGCAGTGGATGTGGTGTATATGGATTTTAGCAAGGCGTTTGATAAGGTTCCCCATGGTAGGCTCATTCAGAAAGTAAGGAGGCATGGGATACAGGGAATGTTGGCTGTCTGGATACAGAATTGGCTGGCCCATAGAAGACAGAGGGTGGTAGTAGACGGAAAGTATTCAGCCTGGAGCTCGGTGACCAGTGGTGTTCCGCAGGGATCTGTTCTGGGATCTCTGCTCTTTGTGATTTTTATTAATGACTTGGATGAGGAAGTGGAAGGCTGGGTTAGTAAGTTTACCGATGACACAAAGGTTGCTGGAGTTGTAGATAGTGTGGAGGGCTGTTGTAGGTTGCAACGGGACATTGACAGGATGCAGAGCTGGGCTGAGAAGTGGCAGATGGAGTTCAACCTGGAAAAGTGTGAAGTGATTCATTTTGGAAGGTCGAATTTGAATGCAGAATACAGGCTTAAAGACAGGATTCTTGGTAGTGTGGAGGAACAGAGGGATCTTGGGGTCCACGTCCATAGATCGCTCAAAGTTGCCACCCAAGTTGAAAGGGTTGTTAAGGCTTATGGGGTGTTGGCTTTCATTAACAAGGGGATTGAGTTTAAGAGCCGCGAGGTTATGCTGCAGCTCTATAAAGCCCTGGTTAGACCACACTTGGAATATTGTGTTCAGTTCTGGTCGCCTCATTATAGGAAGGATGTGGAAGCTTTAGAGAGGGTGCAGAGGAGATTTTCCAGGATGCTGCCTGGACTGGAGGGCCTGTCTTATGAATAAAGGTTGAGGGAGCTAGGGCTTTTCTCATTGGAGCGAAGAAGGATGAGAGGTGACTTGATAGAGGTGTACAAGATGATGAGAGGCATAGATAGAGTGGATAACAAGAGACTTTTTCCCAGGGCGGAAAGGGCTATCACCAGGGGGCATAATTTTAAGGTGATTGGAGGAAGGTTTAGGGGAGCTGTCAGAGGTAGGTTCTTTACACAGAGAGTGGTGGGTGCATGGAATGCACTGCCAGCGGTGGTAGTAGAAGCAGATACATTAGGGACATTTAAGCAACTCTTGGATAGGTACATGGATGATAGTAGAATGAAGGGTATGTAGGTAGTTTGATCTTAGAGTAGGTTAAAGGTTTGGCACAACATCGTGGGCCAAAGGGCCTGTACTGTGCTGTACTGTTCTATGTTCTATGTTCATTCCTCAGAAGATTAAATGAGTGACATGATAGATCAGCTTATACACAGTCCTGATGGGTTGAACAGTCTTTTCTCATTTATTGATTTTTTTTTTATTATAACCTTCTCTTGAGGTAGAGTTGGCTGTAGTCACACACAAATACCCCAACTCTATTTAAACCTGAATCATGCAGCTGCACATTTATCATACACAATATCGTCCCTGCAGTGACTGCTCTCTTCTGATTTCAACTAATTGTGCCCAGTGTCAGCATGGCTGTGCCTAATTACTCCAGTTTTGTTTCCATCTCCTTTTTATAGGCCAGTCTACGGAGAAAGCGACCAGAGGATGAAGCTGCAGATCTATCAAACTGTGAGCAGCATTACGGGTCTTGTAGCCCTCCTGCTCAGCAAGGGTTCAGAGTGCTGCCAGCTACAACTAGCAAAAGGGAAGGGTAAGCAGAGATTTTTCAGTGTGTTGAAACTGTGTTTCCAATGCAGACTTCTAGGGTGTTTTATGCCCTCTGCTCTCTCACTAGTTTCCTGAGTCAAGCTGCTGAGAAGCCTAGCAGGAGATATGCTCCCAACATCTCTCTTGAACCTTATTCCAGGTCATCATTTAGGGGCTGACTCTTGGTCCTGCTCTTCTTCCTGTTATCCAGTGATGAGTGTGTTCAAACTGTCTGGGTTTGGACAGTTTCAGGGCCTCAACATATGATACAAAGTCAATCCCATAAGTGTGTTACAACTTCATAGTGCACTAGCGGCTGTCTTTTACTCACTAATGTATATGATTATAATGACACTTTGACATTTCCATTCCTTCCTTTAGGTCAGGAGAACTGCCTCCTCCATGGTTACAGGAACTAAAATCAAAGAAAAGATTGAGTCAGCATCAACCATGTTCTCCAGATTCGGTAAGAGCTCATGAACTGCTGTGAACCTGTCACTTGAAGCTTTCATCAAAGTTCGATCCCCTGTATAGAGTGATCAGTCCTAATTGGATCAAGCTTTCAATGAGCTTGAATTTCCTAGTTGTATAGATTGCTGTCCCTTAATTTTTTACCATATTTTGCCATGAAAAATCACCAGCCCTAGTCATTCTATGAAATCAAATTAGATTGAGCAAGGGTGGGTGGTGGTGGAAGGAAGGATTGTTAATGGAGTGAATTCAGGATTTGTAAAAATAAAAAATCACAACCAAGTGAATGCTTAGACAGGGCAGCCTTGACCTTCCCTCATTGTTGATCTTCATTATGCTGACATGAGGGTCAGTGACGGCTAGGGAAAATGCACAACATTCTAAATTTCTGCACACAGAGATTTCTGCAATTTTTTGTACAATAAATCTTTGGGTTGTGGGCGGGGCAGAGATGCACTCAGAAAGGAATAATTATTGTGGGAAATGAATATTTCCAGAGTAGTGTAGTACTGGGTGCTCTTCTGCAAATGGTTAAAGGATATTGTTGGGATGGTATAATGGCCTGAAATGTATGTCAAGACTAGAATTGGATCCCCAGAGTGAGGATCAGTTGTTTCTGCCATCAGATCTTGACTCTCAAATGGGAATCTTCATCAAACTGGAGAGCACAAGTGACCCATTGGGCAACAAATACTAGTGTCTGTGTGTTGTTGGACAGAAATAGGGCTGGAGTGCTTAGCTGAGTGATGGATGTATGAGCTATGCCCATTGGCTGACTTATAGAGAGGTGTGTACTTGTTAAAAAGGTGCCCTTTCCAATCATGATTTGAGTAAGTCGTCTTTTCATTATTGAAATGTTTGGTTTGTTTTATTTTACAGAAGAATGAATGAATAAACCTCAAGAGGAAAATGAGTCTGATACAAGCCTTAACTGTCCACCAACTTTGAAAAGAAAGAAAAAGAAAAAAAACATGTACTGCTGCTGTTGCTTCCTGCCTCGCTACCTGCATGGTGCCTTCCCATAGTACTTTGTGAATAGGCTGCTTAAAAGTTCATACATGAATCAGAATAATGCTCTATTTTGTCAGATGCTAGGGTTCATTGCCTGAAACCCTAAAAAAAAATGTCACTTTAAAACAAATAATAAATTTTTTAAAATCTAATGGCTGTGATTGAGCTGGGTGCTCTCCACAGTGCTTCAGTTCAGAGATACTGTGTGTGGAGGATAGGGATTGGAGAGAATGTGACCCTGGAAATTCTGGTGTACAGAGTCACTCTCGCCTGCTGAAACTACAACTATTCACCAAGAAATTCTTGGATACTGTTGCAATGCAAAAAGCAGATGAACCGAATGCTTTGGAATGGAATTCGCCACCCACCTGACTAGGATTACCCTATCTTGTTCATTCTGTTTGAGTACTGCTGAGGCTTCGGTGCTAGTGGTAATAAAACAAAAACAAGGCTCTAAAAATCAATTCCTTACTTAAACATGTTTGCATCATCTTTCTGGGTGATCCTGTTTCACAATAATATGATGATGAGTTCCATATAATGTACATTTTTACATCATTTGTGCCCCTGTATTTAGCAGTGTATGTGTGTATCAGGAGAGTAAGTATTAAACCACCAATCACCTTCCCTATCCTCCTCCATGCACTTGGAATTGATTTGTAGAATCCTTGCTTCATTCACTTCTCTTGAATTCTTGTTAATAAGAACTAGACGGTGTGTGTGTTTTCTGTTTTTATAAAATGTAAACAAAAGAACAAAGTGTTTACCACCATGACAGGAATGCAAGCATGACTGACTGGTTATGTCACATTTGATGGGCTAGATGTAGAAAACTTTTGGCTAAATACTTGTATCATTGGCAAAACCTCTTTGCTTTTTTGGACACTGATTTTCACAAGAAGCACTCACCTGTGTTTGTGAATTATTGAAATATCTGCCAACCTGTCAGGTATGCAAAACGCCTCATTTAAAGATTGTGCTTCTGTTCAATATGTAGAGAAATATTTCTTATTTTTATTACTTTTTTTTTCCTTCAGATGCAGGGTCAAAAGCAATAACCTGTTAAAACTTAGTAACTGCACAAACCGGTGTAAATATTTGTATGTTTTTTGGTTTGCCTTTGTAAACAGGTAGTAAATCTGGCAAGAAAAAGAACTGGCTCGATACCTAACAGTGTGGCTGACTGGAGCTCCAACCCCTCCCCCTCCTCCTCACTTTCCCCAGTAGACAGTGAATACCCCCAAGATATTAGGGCAATATCTGAGTAAAAGAGATACCAGATAACCAGTCATGAGCTCCACCATTCATTGGGATGAAATATCAGACAGCAGGTTAACCCAACATTCAACTTCCTCCCAAGTCCCAGAGTTAACTGGCTGCAGTCTGCCCTCACAATGGGTGGATCTATAGAAAGGCAAAAAAATGTAAATTCCATGACTAAAATAGAGACAATTTAAGGATAACAGCTCCAGAGCATTACAACATTACCACAGACAACAGAAGAACAAAGGAAGTGAACGTGCCTCTGGTGCATCCTACATATGTTTTCTTCCTCCACTGCCTTTCTTCTCCTCTTTGTTTCACCCAGTACAAACAGGGTTGCAACATGACAAAGCATACATATTAACGGGTATGAGGGATTCCCGTGAGTCCATTTGATACGTGTGCTATCACACACAATTATTGAATTGTTGGGGAGAAAGAAGGTTGATGTTGATCCGATGTAAAAGGGGTACTGAACTGCTAGGATATGCTTCCAGTTATCCAGTACTTTAACCAGGGCAAGCTTCCAGTCACCACCCCCACACAACCTTATCTGGTTGTGAGCTACCATAGATCTTGTGCCATGTGTTTACATTCCCACCATTCTGTAAAGGAATCCCTGGTTACTCCTGTATCATAACTGTGGTTCAGATCTGGGTTTTGTTTCTCAATGTTCAGAGAATGCACTGAAATGAGACTGAACTCCTGAGAGGAAGTCTGGATGTTGTATATTTTCTATGGTGAAACATTCAGAATAAAGCTTTACAGAGTGTGGAATTCCTGTGATTTTGGCCAAATGTACATGCTCAACCTTCCACACTGAGATTATGTTAAGTGCCTGTCCTTAGACTCACCTTACTCAAGCTCCTAAGATTGGTTTCTGGTTATTTGACTATTCAAACTTTAGCCCCTTAGAAGAAAACCAACCAGCTGATGTCTTCTAGCTAATTTAGAAGGCTAACATGGAAAACACATCTCGCCTATACCAATCTGACCAGATTTAAAACCACTGTAATTCTAACTTTGCCACCTGACTGCAGCCATGGTCGTCTTTTGGCTAAAATGAAGCATTTTTAACAAAAGCATGATATTGCCTCATTGCTATATACAGAGCTTTCCCAAAATATCCCACTGAATCATGGGAACCTTAATTTTGAAATGTTGCTGTAATTGTCCCATCATCCCTTGGACTAGCTGGGTATGCTCAGATTACTTACTGTTTCAATTGCCATGTTTCCTATTTTGTTTCCTTACTGATTGGCATGGAATATGACAAAAACTCACCTGCACAGACAATGTCTTGGGTTTTCTCTTTTTTTTTATCAATTAAAGACCAGGTATCAGCCATATTGTCATTTTCTCCATACGTGGTGATGTGTGATTGCGGGAAGAATTTCCTGCACAGTTTTGGATTTCTACCAAATCAGGAAGTAATTGAATTCCTCTGTAAAGTTGGCATCCAGGTAATCTTTTATGTTGCACAAGTCTTTCTAAACCTTTATTCTGAATGTAAGTTTGAGAATTATAACTAAGTATGTGGTATTTTATATTTTAAAAGATCAATGATGGTAAATATGATATCTGTAATCACTAAATTTTCCTTTTTTGTATTTTAGTTTTACAATCTGATCAAAGTCTATTCATTGTATATAAATGAGTCCTTGTTGTGTTTAATGAATAATGAGGTGTGGAATTCCTATCCTCCCACCAACAATCCTTTTTTCTCTGTTTCAACCCATTGCGCTCTTCAGTGTTAATTGCTGCATTGAAAGTAAAATTAAGCCTTTTAATTCAATCCCTTAGTGCATCACATTCCACTTTGGTACAGTGATGTACAAAGCTGGACTAAGCCAAACCTAATTGGTCTAAAGTAGACACCAATACAGCCAATTTCAATTGCATCTCAAAGAACTAGCTAATATATTACTCATTTATCTGTCTGTTTGAAGATGTACATGTGTAGCTGTGTTAGCTTGTGGAATTAGTGTGATTGTTTACAACAGTGGAAGCAAACATCAAGCTAGAATTATTCTAGCTAGTGCAATTCCTTTGTGCTCAGTGCCTTCTAGTATTGGTTGAGCAGGGCAGCTACATCCATTTGGGTTTTTCAGCATAGTGTCCTGAATCCTAGTCCTTGTCTTAGGTCTCTCATGGCCAATAGGATAGGCAGATAATGTCCTCCCAGAATTCAACCTACACTGCTCTCATATTAGCCGCTGATAGGTGTGTAGAGCTCTGGAATGACTGATTAATTTTTTCACTTCCTGTTGAGAGTTTTATGGATTCAATTTGCCCTAGCACGCTGTAGAGAAGTACATTGGAAGCTTCCAATGGGGCCTGCCACCTTATGTCTCCCTTGAAGATCTTTTATCATTTTTACTGAAGGAACTACCCATTATACATCACTAATGACACACTGACATTTGTAAAGCAACCACCTTCTCTGCAGATATAATTAATCACTTTTTATGGGCTCCCATGAGGCAGGGCCGGAGGCGGGGGTCCGATAGAATTGTGACGGTAGGCAGCTTGGGGGGGACAGGGGCAGAGGGAGTGTTGCCTCCTTGTCACCAAGCAATTTTGTCGGGGGCGAAAGTGGCCTATTAATGCCACTTAAGGGCCTCTTTTCCCTGCTCCTACCCAACACCTCTGGGATTTAACCAGCGGCAGGGTGGTACCTCCACCTCACGGGGAGGTTGCCCAGTATTTTGAGGTTCCCTTCCTGCGGGCTTGATCTGGGGGAGGTCCCTCTTTCGTGTGCAATCTGTGGCCCACGGAGGACCCCCACAGGGAAAAACTCCACGTCCCCCTGTACTTCACACCCACCCTCCCACTCCTGCTCGCCAGGGGCTGCCAGACTGGTCACAGTGACCTGCGCTGGGCCTGGGTCCAAGGCCTCTGTAGTACCGGCGGTGACCACTGCTCCTGGTGACGTTGCCGATGCTACTGAGCTGCCAGCCCTGTGATTGGCCAGCTGTTCTTAGAGGCAGGATCCCCATCTTTAAAGGGACGGGAAGTGCCAGAACAATGCAACATAAAGTTGGGGGAGGGGGGAATGTGCTCGGAAAGGCTGAAGCGGGGTTCTCCCACCCATCTTTTTGGCCAGGAGCCGGGTACACCGCCAGCACCACAAAATCCAGCCCCTTGTCTACATCTAGTAACTTCTAGAAATTGGATGGTGCATTTTGCCAGGAGGTGCCCAAATCATGTTTTACATTATGTGGAGGGAGTGATTATTCATCATTATTCTTTGAGAGTAGGTATAATTCTGTCCTTTTTTAAACATCATTTTATGTAGTTCACTTAACAGAACAAATGAGTTGACCGATTTGGTGATGGAACAAATCACTTCAACAGTATCTGCCTCAGAAGCTTCAAAAATACTTGGAGAACTGTCACCATTGTTTGTTGAGAGCCAGTGCTCCGAAGGATAGTCAACTTCTGGAGAAAATCATCCCCACATTGAAGTAAACAAGTGAAAATTGGACGGGTGCTAGAACAGGCTGCACCAGTTTATGTCCCAAGCAGTAAAGGTGGAAATTCTTCTTTGAACTTTTGCTCTGAAGATCTGAGTTTGGAAATGGTAAACCCAGGGAACTCAGTAACACTCTGAAAACAGGAACATAAGATGTGAGGACAAGGAAAAGCCATTCATCCATCAAGTTCACACAAAAGCAAAATACTGTGGATGCTGAAAATCTGAAATAAGTACAGAAAATGCTGGAAATACTCAGCAGGTCTGGCAGCATCTGTGGAGAGAGAAACAGTTAACGTTTCAGGTCTGTGACCTTACATCAGAACTGGAAAAAGTTGGAAATGTAATAGGTTTTAAGCAAGTGAAAGGGGGGAGGGTTGGCAAAAGAACAAAAGGGAAGGTCTGTGATAGGGTGGAGGGCAGGAGAGATTAAATGACAAAAGGGTTGATGGTACAAGGCCAAAGAGAGTGGTAAAGGGACAAGTAAAGAAACACAAGTTGACTAGAGGAGGTGTGAATGGCAGTCATGAACAGCTGCTGTCCAAAAGCAAAAAAAGAGAAAACCCACCCCCCGCCCCCTTCAGTTGCTTAAAACCTACTACCTAGAAACGTAGAAAGATTTACGCCACAGAAGAAGGCCATTCTACCCATATCTAACTTTTCCCAGTTCTGATGAAAGGTCATAAACCTGCAACATTAACTCTGTTTCTGACTTCACAGATGCTGCCAGACCTGCTGAGTATTGCCAGCATTTTTTTTCCAGATTTACAGGATCCACAGTATTTTGCTTTTGTATTAGTGTGATCCTTTTAATATTTCAACTCGCCCATCCTAGCCTCCAGTGCAGCTTGAATGCTGCCCATGTCTTTAATTCATTTGAGGCATACCTTCACATCACTGGTAAAGATTGAAAAGTTAGGTTTTTTTTAATAAATTATCTCTTCCATGTGGAAGAGCAGACACATGCACAAAGTTTATGAAGTTGAACTTTCATAATGAATGCTACAACTCAGTTCCATCAGAGCCAAATGAAAGGTACAGGATAATGCAACTTCTCTCCTGGTACAGGCTGAGTCTGTGCACATGAATTAAATTTTGACGCGATGCTGGATCTTAAATAGATTTCTGAATTGTCTGCATTGTAAGTGGCTGATAAGCACTTATTAATTGACAAGGGGTTTGTGGTTTACCGGCACTTTTGCAAGTTACTTATTGATGAAAGGAACATTGTGTTTACTTCTGACTTTTTGGGCATTATGGCAGTTAAACTAAAGTTGTGATGCATTTGTATTTTTCTAAACAAGGATGACTCAACTTCAGAAGAAATAATGTATAGCACAATAGGAAATCAAACTAATCTTGCACAGTGGTGGAAAAGTCTCAGTCCTCTCTCTATGTTGCAGGCGTCTCTCCAGCCACACAGCAGTCGTGTTCATTTCTGATGAAACCTGCCACCTTTTTGGGAAAGGGAGAATAACCACCTCAATCACAGTTGGGAAAGTAATTTTTATGCTTTTATCCAAAAATTCAACCAATGTAAATGTAAAAATTGAGGCTTTGTAGCATTTAGTCAGTACAGATGTGATATCAAGGCATCTGCTGCAAAATGTTAACTACCTGCATTTGTTCTTCTGGATATAGGACAAATAGAAAAGTTTTTAATTTGGAAAGATTTTACTAAAGTACTAAATGGTTACTAGTATAATTTTATTTTTGATTGTAATCATAAAACTTTGTCCAATCAAATGTTAAGAGGGGAAAAGAAAAAGCCTGAATGTACAACTACCAGCTCCTCCTCAGTAAATCAAACTAGTGAGCAACATAGCAAACCTGTTCAGGACCAAACTCAAATGGAGTGTGCAGAAGGTAATGGTGAGAGTTGCTCTTTATGAAGTCCTGAATTGTCAGCATTGGGCAGTATCACTATCATAAAAAAATCATAGCAGTATGCCAAAAAATTATTAAATAAACTAGTGCATTTGGGGAAAGCAGGAGATAAGGGAGGAATCTTAAATATTTGTACAGGATTAAGGGACAGAACTTACACCTTCCAGCAAGAATATTCAAAGCAAAATGGTATCACTAACACACTGTCTCCAGGCTATTGTACAGTTGTCTGCATTAGGTGTCCATTGAGGAAGTGAGATGGCCTTTATACTATATGTTAAATTTGAGCTACTTGGACTACAACCAGATACCTAAAAGTAATGAAGGTGAGAGATGAGAAATATTATTTTGGTTGAATGATTTGTCTCCTCCCTATCCTGAAATGTACTCTGTCCTTATTGGGTTATGGTTACACAGAAGAGGTTGCCTTTTGGTATCTCATTGAAATAGCTATTTATTCATGCATGGGCATTGATGGTCAATGATGACAGACTTTTCCCCCTTAGGACCATTACAGCAGAGCCCATATATGGGGTGGCGCAGTGGTTAGCACCACAGCCTCACAGCTCCAGCGACCCGGGTTCAGTTCTGGGTACTGCCTGTGTGGAGTTTGCAAGTTCTCCCTGTGACCGCGTGGGTTTCCACCGGGTGCTCTGGTTTCCTCCCACAGCCAAAGACTTGCAGGTTGACAGGTAAATTGGCCAATGTAAATTGCCCCTAGTGTAGGTAGGTGGTAGGAGAATGGTGGGGATGTGGTAGGGAATATGGGATTAATATAGGATTAGTATAAATGGGTGGTTGTGGGTCGGCACAGACTCGGTGGGCCGAAGGGCCTGTTTCAGTGCTGTATCTCTAAATAAATAAAATAAATACGTGCTTTTGGAACAAGGATTGCTGGATAGCTATTAGAAATGGGAACTCTGCTATTTCCCTCCTTGGCCCAAGGGCCCAACACCAACTTGCCTGCTATTAGCTAAGTCAGTACAATCCAGAAATCAAACTTATGACCTTCCTGATTTGTGTGACTCAGCTAATCACTGGATAAAGTCAGTAGGCTATATGGGGAGGCCCAGAAATTTGATTTTATATGATTTGGTGGTATGAATAACTTATCAGGAGCTGATAACATAAAAATAAGTGTTTGGGTTTGATAACACATCGGTGTCCCTTAGCCTTGAGCACATTAGGGATGGGAGGGATGCATTTGAAGCCGAGCTCTAAATTTGGAATGTTATCATTTAGATCTCATCTGAGGACAGTAGCAAATACTTCCATTGTATCATTGTTTGTTGGGCTCCCTCCCCTGTTAACCCCATCAACTCTTGATTGGAAAGAGCAGATGTAATGACTGGGTTCCAAACTGATTCAAATGGGTCAATTTGGATTGAAAAACCAGCTTAACATTTATTCCAGGCTCATTTTATCTTGAGTGTCCACCCTGTGCTTGGAGGGGAGGGGGATGGGGAGGCACAGTGGGGAAGGATGGGCAGGGATGTGGAACTGGATGGAAGAGAACATTGTTTTCTTTAGATAGGGCCTGCTCCATTTTTAAAGCACTGTAGTTTTTTGAATGCACCGAAACTGCATTAATCATATTGATATTTTAAATGTGCATTTAGAGAGGAAAATAGCACAGCAGATAGAAGCAATTTAATATTTGTGTTGTACCAAAGCATAGCATTTGAAGGAAGTGGTACCAAAGCTTCATGGCTGCTCTAATTCTGACTGTCCCCATAGTGGAAAAATCATTTGTGTTAATTATGAGGGGTAGCCAATGTCCTCTGAAAATTGGATCAAACACAATATCTGACATCAAATTATCCATGTTCAGAACCAATCTATTTGGAGTCTTCAAAAACTAGAATACAGTGTCCCCTTAATCCGTCTGAATATGTGCCAATATGGGAGGTTTAATGATTCAAATTTTAGAATGTTTTCAATATTAGAAGGCAATTAAAGTAATATCATACAAATCTTGTCAAAACAATATAACTCATTCAGGATTAAGTGCTTGGATTTTAGTAAATTTAACAATGAATTAACAAGTTTTGTGGATATTGGGAGTAGGTGAGAATAAAAAGTCAACTGTAGTTGCTGACCCTGCAATATTGTACACTGATTTACCAAGAAGCTCATTTGGAATAATGGCGCCATGTTGATGTGATGTTGTGAATTCTATTTTAGGTATTTTATCAAAAGATAGTTGAGATTACAGTAATAGAAAAGTTATTTTTTGGGGGTTATTTTCTCTTGACAACTTTACTGGAGTCTGGGTACAAAATCACTCCTGGTGCGCAGGGTGATGGTTATCTGTCTTTGATGAAATATCGAGAAAGCCTTGATCCACTTCCGGCAGAAATTAGTCCACAAAACTTACTTACAATGCTGAACAAGGGATAGGTGAATGAGTAATTATTTGATCTAATATTATACAAAAAGACCCAATCTGAGTTTTAGTCACAGCCCTAGCTGAGTGCTGTAATTGAGAACTACTGATCTCCCCACCACAAGAGAAGGAGCTTGTTTGGTTTGTACATGGAACACAGTTGCAGCTTTGTGTTAGAGGACGTGGTTCAAATGATCGTTTCTCTTTTCCTGATACTTGTTCCAGACAGCCTTACCAAGCTCTGTAAATACAGATCACAGTAAGATTAATATATTGTGGTATTAAATTTTTTGTACAACTTAGTTTCATATGCAATAAAAAAAACTTTATTCTGAGTTCCTGCCTGTTGTGTCTTTGAGAAAACATATCTGTTCCTTTTAATGTGAGGACAAGAAATCAGGGATTACTAATGGCTAACTGGTCAAAGCAGTAAACAGCTCCTGTTCATGGTCCAATGACTCCTGCTGTAACTGCATTAGTAGTCAGTGGTTAGAATAGGATTGGCCTCTTATTGCAATCATAAGATAATTACCGGAGAGGAAGGTCATTTGACCAAACTTAATTCATCTACCGAGAATGACCCTGAAGTCCATATGTTTCAACATCCAAATGTTTCCTGTTTCCAGAACTTTTGCCTCCATTGCTGATTATCGCTTTAGGGCTTTTTCAGCTCCATCTTTAGCTATTACACCATTTATGGGTGGGGGTGTTGCCCATTCTTTCTTCCTGTGCACTATACATTTTTCCGTATTAAATTTAATCTGCATTGTTCTGCTCAATTACATATTTGGTCCAATGGATTCTGTAATTTCTAAGCTGCCTCCAAATGCACGACCCCTCCTAGTTTCCTATTTGTCTACTTTCTCCCATATCTTAACTCATACCGAGTCCCACCACCTCTGTGCTCACTGCTGTACATTGATTCCCAGTCTGATAACACCTCCATTTTAAAATGCTCATTCTTGTTTTCAGATACCTTTATAGCCTTGTCCCCTCCTTCTCTCTGCAACCTCCTCTACCATACAAACCGTCTGAGATCTGCTCTCCTACAATTCTGGCCTATATAAATGCAAGCTGTTGTTGTAGTTTGATATTCTCAGCAAATTTGACTAATTTGCGTTGAGTTTCTAAGTCCAAGTTGTCGGTGTACATTAGAATTAGTAACAGTCCCAATACTGAATACTGTGGCACCCCATTCAGTACATCTGTTCCCCCTACCCCAACTTAACTCCTCGAAGAGTACCTGCTGTTTTCTACCTGTAAACAAATTTCTGGAAGTATAGATACAACACCTGATGGAGCTTTCCAACTTGAGATGTCATTTCCTCAGGTCTTCAGCCATATAGCAGATGTATCCTTACAATCACAATCTTCTCACTGTAACATACTCTGCTGCATCACATATGCCGCTCTTCAGAGTTAGCCAGCCTGTTTGGTCTGCCAGCTGATCCATCCTTTCTGCTAATGCCAACATCCTTGTGTAGCACATTCCAAAAGTAGCCAATCTCTGGCCCTGTGCTTTCTGTGACTTTCATTTGGTTCAACTTAACCAGGCTAAATCACTTCATCAACATTACTGTCCAATTTGATTCTCCCTCATAGTTGAAAAATATCAAGCTGTTTATCCCCTCATTAAGGCTGTCACAAATCATTAATGAAATGGTTGCGACGGCAGTTAGATCCAAATGAAAGTGTCGATGGCAGCAGTTTGGGACAGTGTTGGTTTTGGCATGGTTGGTGCTTCTAGTTCTCATTTTGTTCTAAAATTGCTGATCAGGGTCCAGATTTTAATCTTTTTCAAATTCCCGGGCGGGGTTTAGACGATTTTGGGGAGTCTGTGGGATTGCACTTTGTGCGCTTGGACCATGCCGCTGACAATCAGATCCGATGATGTTGGCTCGATTCTGCTGCGTCGGCTGACGGGAGATAACAGCAAATTCAGATTTGCTACCGATCTAAGGCCATAAATAGGACGGCAGGTGCGGAGAAGGAAGCAGCATCCAGGTTGGAACCAGAGAGCAGGAGAGTGACCGAGTCGAACCGAGGCCAGCCCGCACGGTACCCAACAGCTGTCCTTTAACAATAAGCCATCTGGTCACTTTGCTTCCCAGTTACAAGTTGCTATTTTTATGACACTTAATGATCTTGTTTGCTTGTTTTTGATGAAATAGAAATTTAACGCACATCGTTCCAACATTTGCACTTTAGTTTAAATTGATCATAATTATGTTTTATGTTCAGTATATTTTTTTATCAAAGGCTTGCAATTTTTATTTCAATAGGTTTGTAATTTTGTTTCAATATTTAACGTTTAAAAGACTATTTCTTTTCCTTTCCCATAACACCTGTATTTTGTAAAATTCGATATGAAGATTTTATTTCGTGTCGTTCTTCTGATAAAATTGGCTGGATAATTCAATCTATTCAGCCCCACATCTGGTCGCTTTTAGCTCTGATATAGTTATCTCTGTTTCTCTATGTAATGCAGACTAATCCATATTTCACACGTTATTTTTAAATTATTTCCCACCACATGTAAACCAAGTTCTGAAAGCTGCTCATAGTTCTTTGATAGTAACTTGCCCCCCTTTTCCGTTTGGATTTTGCGACCAAGTGCATGTGGGTTGCGGAGCGGGGGAAGGCAGGACTTTGCTCCCGGAGCTCTTACAATAGAAAAGTGGAGCGAATTGCTTTCTCGGTCAAAAAGTGAGGCATGGGAAATATAGGGGACGGGGCCAGTGTCTCCTGACATTGGCAAGACCTCGGTGTGCGGCTGCAAGTCCGCTCGCTCTGACACTACTGCATTGGGTGTTGGAGCAAGAAAGCACTGCACCGCTCCACTATTGCCAAAGAATTGGCCCAATGTGATCCAGGCTACATTACAGTGTCCAATGTAACAAGTTTTATTGCATCTGAAGGTAATACGATGGCAGAGGAGCAAAGCGTCCAAGAGGAGCAGGTAGCTGGGAAAAGCCACGATGCACCAGGAGCAAATTACAAGGTACCAAATATGAGCCCTTCACCTGGGACTCGCCTACAGAGCTTCAAGATTGACATAAAGTTAGTTTCCGATTCTTTTTTGCTGTTGTTGGTAAATTGGCATCTTAGATCAACTTTTGTTCCGTTTTCTAATGATTGTTGCAATTGAGCGAGAAACGGACTGCAATTGTTTTATTGAGTTTGTTGGATGCTGAACTGTGATATCACCATACGTTATCAGATCGGTTTTCACTTTTTCTTAAAAAAGCAGTTTTGTGTTTTAGTCTATAATATTCATTAATCATTAATCAACCACTCCCAAGTCAGACGCAATGCAGTTAAACCCTAGTTATACCACTCATCTAAATTATGGTCAATTTTTGATCATCCTCCATTCAATTCCAAAGCTATTGACTTTTCTCTCCATTCCCTCCGTGATACCTTGGTCCATGCCTCAGTCAACCTCAACACCTCCTCCCTTTCCTACAGCACCTTTCCATGCAAGTGCAGGAGATGTCCAAAGCCCCAAACACTCCTTCCAAGTGAAATTGTGATATACATTTACTTCTTTCAATTTAGTGTATTGTATTGGTTGCTGACAATGTCACTTTAATTCTCCACCTTGCTCTCACTCTTGACTTTTCTGTCCTTGGCCTTTTGCAATGCTCCAATGAACCCCCAATTCAAACTCGAGGTACAGCACCTCATCTTTTGACTGGGCACTTTACAGCCTTCCGGACTCAACATTGAGTTTAACAATTTTAGATCATAATCTCTGCCCCCATTTTGTTTCATTTTTCTTTGCTTTTTTTTTCTTCTTTCCCTTTTATTTCCTTTGTTTTCAGACAGCAGCTATTCAGGATCCTACCACTTATGCTTCCTCTAGACACATCTTTTGTTTCTTTACTTGTCCCATTGCCACTCCCTTTGGCCTTGCACCAACCTTTTGTCATTTAATCTCTCTTGTTCTCCAATTTATCACTTGCTCTTTTGTTCTTCTTCCCACTCTCCCCTCTTTCACTTGCTCAAAACCTATTATCTTTCTAACTTTTCCCAGTTCTGATGAAAGTTCACAGACCTGAAACATTTCTCTCTCCGCAGATGCGGCCAGAAGTGCTGAGCATTTCCAGCATTTTCTGTTTTTATTTCAGATTTCCAACAATCACAGTATTTTGCTTTGTTGACTTTTCTGTTGCAAAAGTAATTGGCAATTCTCTGAATAAATGCATCTGGAAGCTGCTGGGCACTGGGTTTGAATCACAACACAGATTAATGGGTGAAAATCAACACTGTCTGTCAGTTACAGAATTCTATTTGTTAACTAAGTTTGGGGTTCTCAACCTACTAGTTACTACTGGGCATGAGTCCATAGCACAAAACCACCCTGAATTTTGCACTAACTTTTGCTAAATTGGAATTTCACAGAGGGCCTAGAAGGATGGCTGATGTGCAAATAAATAATGGTTAATTAGAAACCAGTAAATTGTGCCACTTTGACATTAGTATTAAGACATATTGCTGGGTCAGCAGAGACAGTACTTTTCCCTACATCTGGCTGTGCAGCGTCTAATCTGATAGAGTTTAATGTTAACATTGGATGCCTGAAATGAAAAGTGCTGCATTCTGCAGCACTGGTATCCCTCAGGGCTGTAGGCAGACAGAAGTTCAAACACCCAATGGATGTTCTTTCTCTTTATTTCTCTTTCTGATCTGACATTAAATTCACCCACTCTAATTTACACTTCCTTCTCAGTCCTTTCCCTTGTTTTTCATAATCCTTCAATTTGATTTGTTAAGGAGATACATAGTTGCTTGCCTTGATCAGTCAGGTCCCAGATGCTCAGTTTCCCAAGCTTTTACTTTATCAGCTCACACTTTCAGCAACTTGCCACACAAAACACTTAAAACCTAAATATGCATGGACAAGTCTAACTAACAGCAAATGCTGTTAGATGCCCTGCAGCAGCAAATTATGGTCCCATGATGTTTTTCCATCCAGCCCTGAAAGCTTTGTAATATCACAATCCAGGATGCTACCCATTATTTATCATTAACCTACTTTATTTTAATATTTTTAAGCTCACAGTATATGAGCTTGAGAATTTCCAGGGGCGCAAGTCTGAGTTTACTGGAGAATGTATGAACTTGGCAGAAAAAGGTTTTGAAAAAGTGGGATCAATCCATGTGGAAAGCGGTCCGTAAGTATATACATTTATGTAAATGTGAAAAGAACAGAGACAGCCTAACGATGGGACAGATTAAATGGATATAAAGGCTGATTGTTGTAGAGAATCCAAAAGATCTCTGTCAGATGATCTTCATCTCCTGATTTCTGTTTTTGCATTTTTTCAACTCTGTTCCTATTAAAAAGCACTGAGTAACAATCTGTTAAGTGTGAAGTAGTTACTGCTTAAGTAGCATTAACTTGAAGTTTTCTTTCTAAACTGTAGTAAGGAGAGTTATCTCAAGAATTTGGCTAGAAGCATGAAAAGACTTTGAGAAGTTGTGCTGAGGTCATGCAGCTTCTACCAACCTTTTAGATCCATCTTCACCACTCCTTTTGGCTCAGGATAGATCAACTGTGATTAGACAACAAAGTAGTTGAATAGAGTTTGAAAACCTTTTAGTCTGGGCCGTTATTGCAGTGAATCCTTCTCAACTGTTAGTGGCCTTGTTTTTTTCAGCACCAAAGATAATTCATGACAGTGTGCCCACTGTCTGGTTATATCTGTTTATAATCATTTGATCATCAGTGTCATCAGCAAAGAGAACAACCTTATTCTTGATGACATTTAGCAAATTGTTGTTGAAGACTAAAAGCAAGACCAAGCACTGTCTTGAGAGACCTGTGTGGTAGTTGAGAAGATATGAACAGATATCTATCTATTATGATCCAATGTTTGCATTGCCTGAGGAAGTCAGAGATCAACTTCTATAGTTCACTGGATGTACTACAAGAGGCTAATGTGGCTGGAATGCTTAATTCTATCAATGTCCCTAGAAATATCAATGGTACAGTTCTGATTTTGTGCTAATCATGTCTTCTAGTTCTTTCCTCAATAAGGAATCGCCCCATATTGACAAAACAGTCCCTTTCATATTTTAAAAAAAGGCTGTGTGTGTATATTACAGAATATAAAGAAGGACTAGCATTTATATAGCACCTTTCATGATCACGGATGTCTCAAAGCACTTTACAGCCAACTAAGTACTTTTGAAGTATAGTCACTGTTGTAATGTAGGAAATGCAGCAGCCAATTTGCACAAACAAAGCTCCCACAGACAGCAATTTGATAATGACCAGATAATCTGTTTTCTTGTGTAATGTTGATTGAGGGATAAATATTGGCAGGATACTAGACATAACTCCCTGCTCTTCCTCGAAATAGTGCCATTTGATCTTTTATGTCCACCTGAGAGGGTGGAAGGGGCCTTGGTTTAACATCTTATCCAAAAGATAGCACCTCTGACAGCGAAGCACTCCCTCAATGCTACACTGGAGTGTCAGCCTTGATTTTGATGCTTAAGTCCTAGCGTGGGACTTGAATCCAGAACCATTAGAATCAGAGGCAGGAGTGCTACTAACTGAGCCAAAGCTGTCTCCCCATGAGAGATAAATCATTGTTAAAGCCAGAGTTTGTAATTGTTAAGTGCATTACTGTACTTCTGTCGTCCTGAGATCTAGGATTTGATGTAATCTGAAGTGCTGCATATACTAGGGCCCTGAACCAACATGTGTTGAAGACTAACACTTAGTCATTGTCTGATGCACACAGCACATGAGAATCCAGATTCAAGTTCTTTAAGGACAAGAATTATACACACAAACTTACACTAGGATCTTTAAGGCCCTAATTTTATCCAAATTGTACATAATATCATTGCAAAATACTCCAGTCACTCGGTGTCCAGCTAAAAAGGCAGAAGAAAAACATTACTTTTTTCTCTTAGTAGTCCTATCCCTGAACCATCCTTCATTGCTGCTGCTCCTGTTGTTGCCCTCCACAAGCTAATTCATGCATGGGGGCATTCTTCACCTAGTCATTTAATAGCTACTGACCCTGATAATTCCATCCCAAGTCCCATGCTGCTGCAGCATATCATGTGTTAAGTGCTGGTAGTGCCAGATGGGCTGATCACACAGTTGTGGTGGAAGGTCAGCTATATGGGGGTGCAGATACCTGCAGTCTGAGGAACAGTGCTCCTGGAAACACTGAACTCGGGCCACATAATCAACCACATGCAGATTTGGCAGGTCCGATGTTCAACTCCAAAATTAACTGTAATTCCTGAACCTCATTGCTGTCCTGTTGATTCCTGTTATTTACTCTGGATGTCAGGCAAGGATCAGCTGTGTCTTGGCTATGATGCCTTTCTTTACCACTACCTGGTTAAATGAACTGGTGAGGTGTTGAAAAACAGCTAGCACTCTGTGAATGGCATCCCAGCAAGAGCCAGCACATTCAAGATAGGAGCAAGGAATATTTTTTTTAAGTTGGTGATTGTCCCAGTTTACTCAATAGAAATACAGTTAACAGCAATTTGGTAAACATGCCATTGTCAATTCTGCTGATTGTTGCTGAAACAGCATTCAGCCCAATTTGTCTGAAAGTTCTCCTCTGCCAAATCTTAACTACATGAGGTTAAGCTGTGATAGTCTCTGAGCTGTATCTCTGCAGTGCTTAGCAATTGCTGTTTTTCTCCCCCAGATGGGTGGGGTTTGAGCGACAGAAGTTCACTGGCGAACAGTTTGTTTTGGAAAAGGGAGAATATCCACGATGGGACACGTGGTCCAACAGTCACAGTAGCGAGAGGCTACTGTCACTCCGACCCCTCTGCATCGTAAGTACCACTTTGTTACATATATTTCCCACCACATCCAACACAAAGAAAAAGAGAGAAAAGAGAACTATGCACAGTCAAAGAAAGAGAGAGACACTGTGAAAGAGCAAACAGTGTGAGAGAGAGAGCCAGATACTGTGAGAGAGAGAGACATTGTGTGAGATAGCAAACAGCATGAGAGAAACAGAAACCGTGAGAGAAACAGACACAGTGGGCTGGATCTTAACTCCCAAAAATGGATGGGTTGGGGATGATCAGTGGTTACAATTCAAAAAACTGAAACAGGAAACCAACCCGCCTCGAATCTGCCCACTTCAGCTTTCAATAGAGGTGGGTAGAGGGTCAGGCAACCATTCCCCTTGCAGGAGGTGGATTAGTTATTTAAATATTATAGTGAGGATGTGTGCCTTCATTTTAATAGTTATTCTATTTTTAACTCATGCCGGCCAAGTTTCCTAAGCCTCAGGAAACCCAATTGGTGAAAGGAGACATGAAGGATGAATCCATGAGGTAAGTGCCTTTACAGCACTGCTTGTGGGCCAGGAGGAGCAGGAATGTTTCCTCCAAGCTCAACAGGCTACCCAGTAAACTCTCTTACCCCATGATCTGTCTGTTCCCCCTCAATCATCATCTGCTCCCCTGACCACCAGCGGACCGCTCCACTATGTCAAGCCCCCAACCATCTCTTCCCCGGCCTCCACATGCCCCCCGGCAATTGGACCCTCCCATCCACGACTGGACTGCTCATGACCCTCCCCACCCCCCTACACCACCCCCCCACAAACTCGATCTACCTGCTGTCAAGCCAGCTTGCCTACAGCCTTGTGCTATAGGAGTTCCTATCCAATAGGCCTGTAGCCTGTCATTAAGCTGGCTTTGAGTAGGAAACATACAGAATGATACTGAAAGACGTCGCCTATCCTTCCAGGTTTCATGAACTCAAAACAGCACCAGCCCTACAACCCACTCCACACCCTCCCAACCTCCTAGCTAAAATCCAGGCCAATGAGAAAGAGGCAGACAATAGTGTGAGATAGACAGACACAGTAAGAGAGAGCGAGATGCATAGAGAGAGAAAGAGCAAACAATGTAAGAGAGACAGATGGAGAGAACAAACAGTGGAAGATTAAACAGTGTGAGACAGACAGACAGACAGAGAGAGAAATGCACATATAGACTAGGATTTTACAGGACCTCAAGGGGAGAGCTGGGAGGCAGGGGGGTGGGCAGGTGAAAAATTGGGACTAAGGGTGGGGGTGGGGTATCTGTTGCCTTCCTGTTGCCACTCTGTGACCCACCGAGGGCCTCACACAGCAGCAATGGCTGCCCCTGCGGCAACATCCTCCCTGCCCTCACCAACTACCTTCCCCACCCCCTCACCAGGGCCGGCCTGACTGGCCTCAACCCCAGTGACACTGCTGGGACCGGAGCTGCCAGTCCTCTGATTGGCCAGCAGCTCTTGGAGGCAGGATCTTGTCCCTTAAAGGGAAGGGAGCCCCGACAGCAACTCATTAGCGTCCTGAGGGATGCAAAATCCGGTTGGGGTTCCAGAAATGGCCGAGGTGGGGGTTGCCCCCAGTTTTCCAGCCTATCATTGAGGCCACCGCCGCCCCTACAAAATCCCAGCCATAGTGGGAGACTGACACACTTGGAGGGAATTGGGTGTCCTAGTGCATGAATTGCAAAAAGTTAGTATGCAGGTACAGCACGTAATTAGGAAAGCTAATAGAATGTTATTGTTTATCACGAGGGGAATTGAATACAAAAGTAGGGAGGTTATGCTTCAGCTATACAGGGCATTGGTGAGACCACATCTGGAGTACTGTGTACAGTACTGGTCTCCTTATTTAAGGAAGGATGTAAATGCGTTGGAGGCAGTACAGAGAAGGTTTACTAGACTAATACCTGGAATGGGCGGGCTGTCTTATGAGGAAAGATTGGACAGGCTAGGCTTGTATCTGCTGGAATTTAGAAGAGTAAGAGGTGACTTAACTGAAACATAGAAGATCCTGAGGGATCTTGACAGGGTGGATGTGGAAAGGATGTTTCCCCTTGTGGGAGAATCTAGAACTAGGGGTCACCTATTTAAAAATAAGGGGCTGCCCATTTAAGACAGAGATGAGGAGAAATTTTTTCTCTCAGAGGGCCGTGAGTCTTTGGGATTCTCTTCCTCCAAAGGCGGTGGAAGCAGAGTCTTTGAATATTTTTAAGGCAGAGGTAGATAGATTCTTGATGAGCAAGGAGATGAAAATTTATCAGGGATAGGTGGAAATGTGGAGTAAGAAGTTCAGCCATGAACTTACTAAATGGCGGAGCAGTCTCGAAGGGCTGTGGGGCCTACTGCTGCTCCTAATTCGTATGTTCGAGACATCACACACACAATGCACTCAGCAAGAGAGAGAATGGCACATGCACAAGAAAGAGAGAGAGAGATGCACACATATAAGAATGACAGTAGGGCCAAGGCCCTGATGCCCCACACATGGAGTGATCCCTTGCACATTGATAAGCGCACAAGTAGACAGATCTGTGTACAGGGAGCACCATAGAACAGAATTGGTACCTTTTTTAGATCATGCAGGCTTTATTATAGTCCCAAATTATCTAAATACATATTGACAAGTCCCATAATGAATTTCTCTTTCTTCCTTGCTGATCCCCTCTTTATGCACTGCTCAACAGTTTAAAATGGCTGCTTCTGATTTTCTGTGTTGTTCACATTCTTAAAGCTGGAACTGACTAATTTATGGCAAGTTGTGTTTTGCTTTCTTGGTTTACCATAGTTCTATGTTGTTGTTTGTGGAATACCTTTCTGCAGTTTGCTCCTGAGGTTTTGCAATACAAAGCTCCTTTTGGACAAACCTCCATCCCCAGCATTGCTGCTGTCAACAGCAGATCCAACCACAGCTCAGCAAGGGCAATCTTTTGGACCTAATAGCAGTTGTGGGTTTTGTAGAGGTGTCCAGGCAGAGGGAAGGAAGGAAGGTGTGCTTGCACATCAGGCCACTGATGCCAAAGTGCAATTGGCCCAGGAACTATGTTCTCTAACACAGGCCGACTTTGTTGGCTAATCCTCAGGGATTCTATAAATTACACTTTCTATTAGAGCTGAAGTTGCAAGCATGATCTTACAATGGATCAGTCCTAATGCAGTGAGATAGAGACCAATATACAATATGAGAGGCATGCATGATGAGACATCTGTGTACATGCACTTCCACATACATATAGTGGACTGGATCTTGCTCTCCTGCTGCTGAGAGCGGCGGTGGTTGAAGGAAATGGTGGCTGTCGCGCACAGGCCCCACGCACTATGCTGCTACGATCTTGCGTCTGGCGGCTACTTAGCATATGCACAGCAGCCACGCTCTCAATCACGTGGCCGGGGTGGCATCAGTGATGGTGTTCACGGCGCCACCTGATGAAGAAGGTGCTGGCGTCATTTTTAAAAGGCTGCCAGCCCTGGAAAACAGCACAACATAGTGCAGAGTTGTCTCCTTCCCCCCATACACTACATAGTGCAGAGTTGTCTCCTTCCCCCCTCCATACACTACATAGTGCAGAGTTGTCTCCTTCCCTCCCCATACATTACATAGTGCAGAGTTGTCTCCTGCCCCCCATACACTACATAGTGCAGAGTTGTCTCCTGCCCCCCATACACTGCATAGTGCAGAGTTGTCTCCTTCCCCCCCATACATTACATAGTGCAGAGTTGTCTCCTTCCCCCCATACACTACATAGTGCAGAGTTGTCTCCTGCCCCCCATACACTGCATAGTGCAGAGTTGTCTCCTTCCCCCCCATACATTACATAGTGCAGAGTTGTCTCCTTCCCCCCATACACTACATAGTGCAGAGTTGTCTCCTACCCTCCCCGTACATTACATAGTGCAGAGTTGTCTCCTGCCCCCCATACACTGCATAGTGCAGAGTTGTCTCCTGCCCCCCATACACTGCATAGTGCAGAGTTGTCTCCTTCCCCCCCATACACTACATAGT
Source organism: Heterodontus francisci (assembly GCF_036365525.1). NCBI lineage: Eukaryota > Metazoa > Chordata > Chondrichthyes > Heterodontiformes > Heterodontidae > Heterodontus > Heterodontus francisci. The sequence continues at coordinate 22,355,685 of NC_090393.1, forward strand.
GCAGAGTTGTCTCCTGCCCCCCATACACTACATAGTGCAGAGTTGTCTCCTTCCCCCCCAATACACTGCATAGTGCAGAGTTGTCTCCTTCCCTCCATACACTACATAGTGCAGAGTTGTCTCCTTCCCCCCATACACTACATAGTGCAGAGTTGTCTCCTTCCCCCCATACACTACATAGTGCAGAGTTGTCTCCTTCCCCCCATACACTACATAGTGCAGAGTTGTCTCCTTCCCCCCATACACTACATACTGCAGAGTTGTCTCCTTCCCCCCATACACTACATACTGCAGAGTTGTGTCCTTCCCTCCCATACACTACATAGTGCAGAGTTGTCTCCTTCCCTCCATACACTACATAGTGCAGAGTTGTCTCCTTCCCCCCATACACTACATAGTGCAGAGTTGTCTCCTTCCCCCCATACACTACATAGTGCAGAGTTGTCTCCTTCCCCCCATACACTACATACTGCAGAGTTGTCTCCTTCCCCCCATACACTACATAGTGCAGAGTTGTCTCCTTCCCCCCCATACACTACATAGTGCAGAGTTGTCTCCTTCCCCCCCCCCATACACTACATAGTGCAGAGTTGTCTCCTTCCCTCCCATACACTACATAGTGCATAGTTGTCTCCTTCCCCCATACACTACATAGTGCAGAGTTGTCTCCTTCCCTCCATACACTACATAGTGCAGAGTTGTCTCCTTCCCTCCATACACTACATAGTGCAGAGTCGTCTCCTTCCCCCCCATACACTACATAGTGCAGAGTTGTCTCCTTCCCCCCCGTACACTACATAGTGCAGAGTTGTCTCCTTCCCCCCCGTACACTACATAGTGCAGAGTTGTCTCCTTCCCCCCATACACTACATAGTGCAGAGTTGTCTCCTTCCCCCCATACACTACATAGTGCAGAGTTGTCTCCTTCCCCCCATACACGACATAGTGCAGAGTTGTCTCCTTCCCCCCCCCCATACACTACATAGTGCAGAGTTGTCTCCTTCCCCCCCCCCCATACACTACATAGTGCAGAGTTGTCTCCTTCCCCCCATACACTACATAGTGCAGAGTTGTCTCCTTCCCCCCCCCCCATACACTACATAGTGCAGAGTTGTCTCCTTCCCCCCATACACGACATAGTGCAGAGTTGTCTCCTTCCCCCCATACACGACATAGTGCATAGTTGTCTCCTTCCCCCCCATACACGACATAGTGCATAGTTGTCTCCTTCCCCCCCCCATACACTACATAGTGCAGAGTTGTCTCCTTCCCCCCATACACGACATAGTGCAGAGTTGTCTCCTTCCCCCCATACACGACATAGTGCATAGTTGTCTCCTTCCCCCCCATACACGACATAGTGCAGAGTTGTCTCCTTCCCCCCCCATACACTACATAGTGCAGAGTTGTCTCCTTCCCCCCCCCATACACTACATAGTGCAGAGTTGTCTCCTTCCCCCCCCATACACGACATAGTGCATAGTTGTCTCCTTCCCCCCCATACACGACATAGTGCAGAGTTGTCTCCTTCCCCCCCCATACACGACATAGTGCAGAGTTGTCTCCTTCCCCCCCATACACGACATAGTGCAGAGTTGTCTCCTTCACCCCCATACACGACATAGTGCATAGTTGTCTCCTTCCCCCCCCATACACTACATAGTGCAGAGTTGTCTCCTTCCCCCCCCCATACACTACATAGTGCAGAGTTGTCTCCTTCCCCCCCCCATACACTACATAGTGCAGAGTTGTCTCCTTCCCCCCCCCATACACTACATAGTGCAGAGTTGTCTCCTTCCCCCCCCCATACACGACATAGTGCAGAGTTGTCTCCTACCCCCCTATACACGACATAGTGCATCGTTGTCTCCTTCCCCCACCCCCATACACTACATAGTGCAGAGTTGTCTCCTTCCCCCCATACACTACATACTGCAGAGTTGTCTCCTTCCCCGCCCCCTCCCCCCATACACTACATAGTGCGGAGTTGTCTCCTTCCCCCCATACACTACATAGTGCAAAGTTGTCTCCTTCAGCCCATGCACTACATAGTGCATAGTTGATCCTTTCCCCACCTTGGTGGCGCTAGCTTTCACTGGACGGGAAAGCGATGGCGCGTGAGTACCGCACGTTGCGCTGAAGATCAGGAACTGAAGGTAAGATCGCTGCAGATTACATTTTAATTAATGCAAAGATGTAATTTAAATATGCAAACTCAGGTTCCATTTCAGAGCAGCGGAAGGGCCACCATGTAGCTTCCCCACCGCCAGGAAGATAGGGCCAGCAATCCCAACGTCGGCTTCCATGGCGGGCTGCTACCATTCCGATTCTCTGACCACCCCCTCCACCCCCGCCACGGAACCTGACATCAGGCTGGGAACAAAATCCAGCCCAGTGAGACTCTCAATCTAAGAGAAAGAGTGAGAAATAGACATATAGCAATGCAGAGTAAGAAATGGAGACACACAGTAATATCAAAATATAAACTCACAGCAAAAGGAAGAGAAAGTCATAGTAAGAGATACAGACAGTGAGAGACAGTCAATGAGAAACACAGTAAGAGAGAAAGAAAGACACATAAACAGCAAGAGAAGTCCGAGAAACATCCAATGCAAGGCAAGGAATAGGGCCACGCAGAAGAGAGAAAGACACACACATTGAGAGAGATGCACAAGCAGCAATACAGTCACACAGAAGTGGAAGAGAAAGACATATGTTAAGAGTGAAACACACATACACACCCCACAAGAAAAACACAGTGAAAAACAAACTTGCAGTAAATGAGAAAGAAAAAGAATGAACAACAGGGAGGGACAAGCACTCAATGAGAAAGCAAGGGAGTGGAAGGTTATCGGAGGTAGGTGGAAATGTGGAGTAATCAGTTCAGCCATGAACTTATTGAATGGTGGAGCGGGGTCGAGTGGCCTACTCCTGCTCCTAATTCATATGTTCGTATGTTCGAAAACATGTACGGTGATCATGGCATTGAAAGGCTGATACCACACAATGGGCTGGATTTTCTTCACCCGCTGTCAGGAACGGCGGTGGGCAAAATCAAATGGTGGCCTGCATGTCGGCAATCTTCCTCGCAGCAGCCCAGGATAATGAGCCGGTTGGGCCACCCCCCTCCCCCCACCCCATCATGTGGAGGGGGCGGGTTTGCCGATGCCAATAATGGCATCAGCAGCCTGTGCGCAGGAGCTGGTGCCATTTTTAAAGGGCAGACAGCCCTGCTGGGTCATTTAAATTTTTAAAGAGCTATCCCCTCCAATGTACCGCTGAAGAATCTATCACCTCTTCGGCCCCCCCCCCCCCCCAATAACAATTAAATTCAACATTTGCCCTCCCCCCACCTTCAACACTTGACCTTCCCCCCCCCCTCCACCCCCAAACCGATCAAAGTGCAGAGGTCTCCCCTTCCCACCCTCCCCGACACCAGTCCCCCCATCCTCCCTCCACTGCACTGAAAATAATAAGTTCCTCCCTTCCCCACCACAGTGATGCCTGCTTTCCTTGGACAGGAAAGTGAAGGCACGTGAGTGCCGGCTGCTGCTTGGAAGATCATGGCCCGAAGGCAAGGTTGCTGTTGATTTTATATGTTAAATCAGGTTCCGTTGCCCAGAGGCAGGGGGCCGCCACAGAGCTTCCCAGCCGCCAGGAAGATCTGGCGCTCCCGGCATGGGCTCCATGGCGGGCCACTGCCGAAATAATCTTCCAGTACTCCCCACCCACCCCCCCCCCCCACTCCCGGCATGGAGCCCGATGTCAGGAGCTCAGTAAAATCACAGCCAATGAGGAATAGAAAGCCACACGTCGAGCATACAATGCACAGGCAAGATAAATAGGGATCTGACCTAAGATAACTGGGGAGAAAAGTTGTCAACTGGTTGACAAATAAGCAAGGGAAAATCTTTAAATACAAGATATACAGAGTCTCTCTTTGGCCTCCTTATCTCGAGAGACAATGGGTAAGCGCCTGGAGGAGGTCAGTGGTGTGTGGAGCAGCGCCTGGAGTGGCTATAAAGGCCAATTCTAGAGTGACAGGCTCTTCCGCAGGTGCTGCAGAAAAATTTGATTGTTGGGGCTGTTACACAGTTGGCTCTTCCCTTACTTTATATAGAGTACAACATAAATGTAGTGCACCCTTATAAGGCAAAAAGGGGTGCATCAAAGAACAGAGATTATAACAAAATTGAAACTTAGAGTGGCACAGGGTAAATTTAGGGCTAAAAATTCTAAAGATAATTATGAGGAATATAGTAAGTGTACTAAAGAAATTGAAAGAGAGGAATAGAAGGACTAAAAAGAAACATGAGAAAAGACTAGCAGACATTGTAATAAAGAAGTGAACAGTATCAGTTACTCCTTGCCCTTGATCTCATTGACCTACACTGGGTTGCCTTCCCCCACATAATAAATTTAAATTCCTCAACCTTGTCTGTAAACCCCCTTCACAGCCTTGCAACAATCTATTTCTGCAATGACCTCCAGCCTTGTATTCATCCCACTATCCATTAGTCTCTGAACCTGGCCTTTTGTGTATCTTCCTCCCTTTGCCCCCTTCCCAATTGGTGACAGTGTTTTCAGCACTTCCCTTCCTAAAGCACCCTGTCTTTGCACTTCTCTGTTTTAATCACTTTCCTAATCTCGCACTCATTATCTCAGCTCCTTATCATTGTTTATTTCCATTTGTGAAACAACTTGACACACTTTATGTTAAAAGTGCTGTATAAATGCAAATTATTATTGTTGCATAAATGTCAATTAAGACTGGGATTTAAACCTTTGGACTACCTGTCAAGTCACTGATATATTTTTGGACAACTCTAACTTCTAGGTTCTCTGGATCACTACAGACATTTTGCCTTCTGGCATCTGAATCTACACTCTTTGTTTTGCTTTCCTTTAGGATGGTGGTGAGCACAAGATCAATCTCTTTGAGAATGCTGGGTATAGTGGAAGGAAGATGGAGATTGTAGAAGATGATGTTCCCAGCCTTTGGGCTTATGGATTCCAGAATAGGGTAGCCAGCATCAAAGCCATTAATGGAACGTAAGACAACCTTACATCGTTTAGAGCACTGAAATTTCCCTGCATGTTCTCATGTTCTCTTATTGTAGCAGCACTGAGGCTTGCGCGAAGATCTTTTGCTGCATGTCATAAAGTCAATAACAGCATAGAAAGTGGCCATTCAGCCCACTGAGTCCATGCTAGCTCTCTGCGGAGCAATCCAGTCAGTCCCACTCGCTCACTTGATCCCCGTTTATTTATGTTTATTTCCTCCACGTGCCCATCCAATTTCCTTTTGAAATCATGTCTGGAAAGACTAATCTGTAACTACAACATTTCCTGATATAGCCCATACCTGTCATGTAGCATGCTCTGGTATACCCATACTATAGAACTATAAAGAGTAAGGGATACAGAAATAAGGGCAGGAGGGTCTGTTAAGCAATTTGTTGTATTACGCTTGGGAACAAATGATATCCTGGACTGAAATGAACAACTAAAGAAGCAGCATAAAAATATGGTGAGGGTATGACAAAGGGTCCAAAGTGGTGCTACCAGGATTGTTGCCAATACCATATCGGAACATGAAATAAAATGATTTCTTAGAGTGGTTATTATGTAATGCTCACCAAAGGGAAGTGATCTTGTAGATCACTGAATGTTTTGTTAGATAGAGGGAAGTAACTCAGGATAGGTGCTCTGGTGGATAATCTGATGAGGACGCATTTGCCTATCCAAATGAACTTCCATTAAGGCCTTAAAATGGCGTAAACATGCGGGAGGCAACCTAAACATGTAAATTGAGATTCTGAGATGGGTGAAGAGTGCATGGTGCAATACTGTCCCATTTTCTCCAGACCATTGAAACCCTGTTCCAAATGGTGAGTTTTTGGAAGGAACAGGAGTAATCTTCCTGGTCCCACTAAAATCTTCCAGCCCATTGGTGACCCGTTCTTATCCTCAGTCCCATCCCCCCCACTCCCAAACGAGGGTTGCCAACCCTCCTGGGTTGGCCTGGAGTCTCCAGGAATTAGAGATTAATCTCCAGGATACTGCTTTGAACAACCCAGGAGAAAAATCATAGGGGCATTAAAACAAATTGCTTTTTTCTATTTATTAATTATAAAAATACCAGAGATGGGAAAAAGTGCTGTTGATCGACAGTCAAGAATCATCCAATCGGGTAATGAAAAGTCTTTTCACTTTTCAATTGGCGTGGGAAAGCGGGGTTCATGTGAAGCTGGACATGTCGGGCGATCAATAGCGTAGCTGGCCACATTTACTGCTGAACAGACTCGAGCACACTTGATACCTGGTGCACACAAAAAGAAATGCCAATAAGCCCCAGATCTGAAAATGGTTTGTGCCTTCCAAATGCATCAGCTGTCTGTTCAATCCCCAAACCAAAAGTCTCCTCCAGAAAGTCAGCTGAGACTAAGTTAAAGGAATTTTAGGACTGAAAAAAGTAATAGATAGGCAGATTATAGATAGTAGCAACAAAAATCCAGATAAATCTTTTTAACTGTGCCTGACTGATCTTCAGAGGATAAGTTAGATATAAATATTGCAGAGGATCAGGAACTGGAAGATGCATTAAATGAATGCTTTGCAAACAAAGACTGGACATTTCAACATTTTAGCTAAGGAATCCATATATATTTAGAAGTCACGAAAACATGATACTAATAAACTCAAGAAATTAAAGGACGGATTCTGTAATAAGGTGGTCCCATCAAGGAGGGTTGCTGACAGGGAGGGCTAGATTTTGTTATCACGCTGCCCAGGTGCGCAAAATGTCGGCAGTCCCGCCTGTGACGTCCGCAGATGTGCCGCCACATGGCGGCCACTTAGCATAATGACGGCAGCCATCCCCCCCCCAATCAAGTGGCGGGGGTGGCAGTGGCAATGCTGTTTATGGCATCGTCTGATGTTGGATTGCAGAGTTCAACCCTCCCACCCCCCCCTCACGTCTGCAGATTGACCTTAGTGGTAATGTCCGATGTTAAAACAAATTCAACAGGATAACAACGCATAACTTACCTAACCTTTGCAGGCACTGAGGACTATTGCCTTAGTGGCGCCAGCTTTTCAAGGAAGGGAAAGTGAAGGCATATGAGTGTCGTACATCATACAGAAGATTGCAACAGCTGGTAGGATATGGCGAATTAAATACTAATTCATGCAAAACGGTATTTAACATATTCAAAGCATAGTCCCATTGCAGAGTGGCAGAGGTGCTGCCACGGAACTTCGCCGCCTCCGGGAAAATTGGAAACCGGCATTAGGCGTTGGGTTCCGTGGTGGACGAATCTGCGCCGGTTCTCCGGCCTGGCCCACCCCCCCCCCACCCCCCCACCGCCATAAAACCCACTTCCAACTGAGCACAAAATCCAGCCCTAAGTGAGTAGTGGGATATTGCAGGCCCACTATTCATGATGATCCATTAATTTTAATGGATGAAAATTACAGGCTGAAAGCTGGCACTGCCTGACCTGTGCTCCCTGTGAATACTGCTTCTTGCTGGGAATTAGCACTTCAATATCTACATGGAACCTGAATTTGATGGAATCAACCAAAGAATCTCAGGAAAGCAGGCACGGATTTGGTTCATTTACCTAGATGCTTCATCAACATAAAAGCTGCACCTGAGGACCAGAAGATTGCAGTGGTTGGTAGGATACGTTGATATATAAAAAAGATTTAATAAGTATTCTGTGTTCTGTTGTCCTACAGGTGGGTGGGGTACCAGTACCCTGGTTATAGAGGACGCCAGTACATCTTTGAGAAGGCAGACTATAAACATTGGAATGAATGGGATTCTAACCAGCCATTGATCCAGTCTATCCGCCGCATCAGGGATATGCAGTGGCACAAGCGAGGCTGCTTCGAGGCCACCCCAACTAGCAGCTGAAAGAGACAGGAGGAGGACCTGGAGGTCAGGGGCAGAGTGTATGCAAAGAAAAGAAGAATGAAATAGAACACGAACCTGACATGCCTTTCATCCCTGTGTTGTGTAAATAATACCGCTGCAAATAAAATGGTGCCTGACTGGAACCACCTACATGTGTGTGTTTGTTCACAGAGATTTGCTGTTTTTTTCCTCTTTAACAAAATAAAATTTAATGGTACCCCTTGACTAGGAAGGAGAAAATATATTAGCCAGATTTCCTGCTCTGAGCACAATCCAATGATACCAACTGGGAAGTGCCTGTGTGTAGGCATTGGGTGAGTACAAGGCGAGAGTCGATTATGATGCTCCTGAGAAATAGCTCACTGTCCAGGCTGCCACATGATGGATGGGCAAGATGCCAGAGGGCTGTCAGTGACCATGGTACTGGACCCTTCCATCATTCAGAACTTTCAGGGAAAGAGGCAAGAAAATTGAGCTATAAATGTATCTCTTTTAAAGGATGTTAAAACTGTTCCAATGAAACACCTGTTGTATTGTGATCTTACCCTAGCCACTAACATGACAGAACCTCTAATAAAGGCACACTGTTAGTCCTGAATGCTGCAGTAACTTAGCTGTAAAAATAAATCCAGAGAACCTTTACAATACCTCACTAAAAGGCATCTGAGTCCACTGACCTCCAAATAATAAACAGAGAATCACATTGGTAATCGTGAGTCTCAGGCTGAGGGGTAACCTTCTCTTCTGATAGGGTCAAAAATCCTTCCCTTTAACGTAAACAACAAAATGAGTGTTTTACCCAGTTTCATTCTGCAAATGAATTAAGGTACAATATCGAACCCCGCAAGGAGCAGCCAATGGTGTCAGAAGTACTCTCGATCAATTGGAAGACCATCACAAATCAGAATAGCTTTGATCATCCATATAAACTACAACTGACAATCACGAGGAAACAGTCAGTAGATTCAGCCTGTTAAAATTCTATATTTATTTGTGTTTCAGAGTCTTTCTTTGAGAATTTACCATTATTAATGAGTGGGTCTTGATAGTCTGAGTTTGTTTGGATCTTCCTCTTTTCTTCATTCCCGCAAAATACAAAGACTTGCATTTATATAATGCTTTTCGTGACCTCAGGATGTCCCCAGAAAGAGGAAAAATGATTACTGCAAGACAAATTCTTCATACAAAAGTCAGCTACTATAAATATCCATAGCCTCACGATATTCTTAGATTAACTCACAGCTGAAAGAGGAGACGGGCCCTGACCCTGGTGTGATGGAAACCACACTGCCCAAATGGAAACATATTAGTTTCGTTATATGGAACACTATTTGAACTTTTCACTGGACTTTGAACATAACTTTTTTAAAAAGACCACAGAGCTGAAAAGCTAAAACATGGTTGCACATTTGCATTCCGAGACACCGTTGCATAGAGAAACAATAGGAGTGCTCACTGGTTCAATTAGCAAGATGGGTTTTGTCAATAGTGGTGATCAAAAGACATTGAGAGCCACTGACTTTGTAAAAGACAAAACTCAAACACTCTCATCCCCACACTGAGTGTAACTGGAGAACTTTTGAAATCAACAATCCTCACAGACGATGCTGTTTCAAACAAAGAGTTGGTCATATGATTAACCTGCTGGCCATCCTAGGGATTTTTTGAATTGTACCACACAGAAAGGGCAGACTGCAATTCGAAGACCAAAGAGAAGGAAGGCCCCTGTCTCTCTCTCAAACAAAGACTCCGGGACCCATGGAAGCAGCTTAAGCCTCAAGACAGAGGACCTCTTCAGCCTTCTGTTAGCAGCAAAACAAGTTTGAAAGTGTGCACTGGGCCCCAGCAAGAACTGCGAGACTTAACTCCAATCAAGGACTTCGCATCCAAACTAAAGACAGTAACTGAATTCCATTTACTACTCCAAACACCACCCCACCACCCCACCCCCGCTCTTTATTCTTTCTCCCCCTCTATATCTATTTGTGTGTGTGTGAGTTTATCTCGTATGCATGCCAGCATGGTTGTGTCGTGTATTTTAGTAATTTTAACCGAGTTAGAGTGGTAAGGTTAATCAACTTACATCTGCCTTGATTAGACCTAAGAAAGCCTGTCTGCTTGATTCATTTACAATTACAATTGGAGAGCAGTGAGTAAGGACTCATTGAGCTGTTTAGCTAAAACACTGTTTTAAAAGTTAAACCCCGTTATGGCCAAACCAGGAAAGGGGCCTGAGACCCCTTCCTCACCCAGGTTTTGCCCAATGCTACTCTGGAACTGACCACTCTGTTGCATGATGATTAGTCAAGTGCTGATGATAATGTCACACAAAGTACAGTACTCCAACCTGGTTGAGATTAGTGTAGCTCAGTGTGTTCACTATAAGTCTCCATCCCTTAGAATACTTGATTTATTAGGAACAACAAAAAGCTATCAGACCAATGAGCCATCGGACTCTATTCCTCAATCTACCCTCTGTCTCTCCAGAAGCGCATCTAATTGCCTCTTGAACCAACTAACAATATTCATTTCAGTGCTCTCCCTGGATGACTGAAGTGAATAGTGCTAGTGGGTTCAAGAAACAGTGGTCTTTACTTATTTAGAGATACAGCACTGAAACAGGCCCTTTGGCCCACTAAGTCTGTGCCGACCATCAACCACCCATTTATACTAATACTACACTCACCCCATATTCCTACCACATCCCCACCTGTCCCTATATTCCCCTACCACTTACCTATACTAGGGGCAATTTATAATGGCCAATTTACCTATCAACCTGCAAGTCTTTGGCTGTGGAAGGAAACCAGAGCACCTGGCGAAAACCCACACTGTCACAGAGAGAACTTGCAAACTTTGCACAGACAGTACCCAGAATTGAACCCGGGTCGCTGGAGCTGTGAGGCTGCGGTGTTCAGCAGTGCGCCACTGTGCCGCTTGTGTCCTGGGTAACTTATTCCATACTTCTATTATCCATTGTGTAAAACAATTTCACCTAGTTTATCTTCTTATCTTAACATAGTGCCTTTTAACTTGTGTCCCTAACAGTCAAACCCTTTACCAAAAGTGAACAATTTACAAAAATAAATTCTCAATTCCTCACATATTGGGCTGAATCTTCCGTGCCCACCGCTAAGGTCGGCGACAAGCAAAAAAAATGGCGGCCGGCCGCATGTCGCGGAGCCGCTGCAATCTTCTGTGCGGCGGCTCATTTGAATGGCCGGGATGGACTGCCCCCCCCCCCCCCCCCACCCCCCCACCACCGCACTGATCATGTGGAGGGGGCGGGCTGTCTGTCCCCAGCAATGACGTCAGCTGCCTTTGTGCACCAATGATGTAAATTTGACCCCGTTCCCCCACCCCTGCACTGAGAAACTTACCTCCACCCCCACCCCTCCCCACCAGTGTGGAGTTTCATTTCCCCGGAAGGGGATCCGAAGGCGCAGGAGTACCGGCCAGCGGCATGACGATTGCACCGGGACAGCGGAAACATAATTAATTAATCAAATAATTTACATTTATTTAAATATTTCAATGCCGGTCTGTTTGCCAAGCAGCGGGGTGGCCTCCAGAAGGCCTCACCGCCACTGGCGATATCGGGCCAGACCCTCCTGTCGTCGGGGTGCATGGCAGCCCTCTCCTGGAGGCATCTTCAGGCACCACCCCCCCCCCACAACCCCCACCACGGGCCCTAACACCTAGAGAGAACTAAATCCAGCCCATTGTTGCAAATTTAAGTTATCGTAAATGATTTGCTCTGAAGAGAATAAGGCCAACATACTTAACCTTTCTTCGTAATTTAGATTCCTGATATAATCATCCTGCTTTTGGACCACTGTCCACACTCAAGGACATTAATATCCTTCCTATTATTTTAGGTGCCAAGAATTGCACACTACTCTAGATTTGACCAATGCTTTATGCAACAAAAGCAGCCTTTAATAACACTTTTGTTTTGTGCTCTATCCCTCTGCTAATGCAACCAGCACCTTAAGTGATGTTGATCGTTGGTTTCTTCCCTGTGGGGGTGCACATATCCAGTATGCTCTTTTAAGTTGTTTGTAATGTCCCAGTTGTAAAATCATCTTAACTTGTTACTGTTGAAAAATGAGATCCAGGACACAAGTGTTATTAACACAGCTGCCTTTGATCATAAAATTCAAAAATTAGCTATTAAAAGAAATACACAAATCTTTTTTTGGATTAAATATTAGCGATTATTATACAACTATAAGTATATTCCGTTGTATCTTGCAATGGACAGGTGCTTGCTGAAGACCTGTACTCGTTAGCCTTCTCGCAGCAAATGGATTTATATCCTCCCAACACAACAAGCCTTTGTGTTACCCAACATGCAACAGTGATGTGGAAAATGCAATAATGGAATGGAAGTTACACAGCAGGGCAAAGTCGGATCAAGGGATTTACAGTTAAATCCACAGTAAAGATTTCACTGATAGAATAAACAATTTCATCTCAATAACCTCCAGTATACTCTGTTTGGACCCCTATGTCAATGCAAAAAAGAGGCCTTTTGAGATAAAACTTAAGAAAAAGTGCAGGGAAAATAATTTATGCTTATAAATGGCAAAAGGTTTCACACACAATCAGATAAGGAACATTAAAAAGTTCATAAAACATAAAATATCTTTAAAATTTCTTTAATGAACCATTAAAATTATGGCCGAGAAATTTGGCTCCCGTAGCGACACTGTAGCCACTGCTACAGAAGCCGGAGGCCCTCTGAATGGAGCACACAGCTCCCAACCACTTCCGGTGTGGCCCGCGTGGTGCTCCATGCTGGGAAGGGTGCTCATGCAGGCGTGCCATGCACGCATCGGAAGCTTCCCAACTGGCCGGCTCGTGACGTCAAACAGCTATTCCAGCTCATTTGATGCACGTATTCCCAACTTGGGCCATGCAGGTCCACTCAACACATTTGCTTGTCATTCAGCAAAGAACATAAGTGCAGCTGCAAGAGGGGCCCCCAATCGATTTGGCAAGAAGTGTTGCTGCATCTTCACAAGGAATGCAAATGATTTGGTGACCTGTCCACACAAAGGCTGCAACAGGTATGGGTGCTGCAACTGCAGTTCCTCTGGGTCTGTAACACAAAAGGATTATGGAGTACAGGCTGTGGAGAGGCTTTGCCTAGAAGGAGGAGGAAGTGGAGGGTATAGGGAGGAGACATCTGAGATGCCTTCGCTCTGCACAGACTGCCTGTGAGCACCTACTCAGATTCCAGTTCCCTTAAGATGGTATCCCTTCACCACCATTGTTCCACTACATCCCACCTTCCCATTCATCTGTGACATCCCATCACAGAGACCTCTTGGCCAGAATCTTGCAATAAAAACCACCAACAAAAGCTTTGCCATAACATCTTTATCAAACAACACATCCAATGATACAAGTGAAAATGAACTATTCATCCTTGAGCATTCCTGAAGTGCTTGTCTTGCAGACGCCCTCACCTTTTCTAGTGCTCCTATGCAATGCTACCCTTGTGGCTGCAGCATGGCTGATGGAAGGCTGCTGACTTTCACGGGGGTAGACATCAGATGGCCTTGCAGGATGTCTGAGCCTTGAAGATCCATCTTCAGACTGCACTTCCTTGACACTGGTAGCAGAAGTCTGGGCTGGCTGGCTGAGAGGCAATAGAAAGGCTCTGGTGGAGTAGCAGTGGTGGGAGCACAAGTATTCCTGAGAGACGACAGGAGGTTCATGCTCCATGGTACCACTGCCACTCCCATGGAGCGACACATCAGCAAAACCAGTAATCTGCTGGAGATTGCTGAACTGCTGTGAGAGCCTGCATGCTCCTTTCAGCACTGAGATCCACAGCCATGATGGCAGCATGTTTGAGCCTGCATGGAAGCAAGTGTAGATCTCATGACTTTCATCTGAACCTCCACCACAGATGCTTCTGCCTGTGCGGTTGTGGCAACTGAGACATCAGCTACCAGACTCCACATCATAAGTGGATCTGCTAGTGCAGTCTTGGAGTTAGCCATCACTTCCACAGTGGGAAAGGATAGGATCTAAGCTCTGCGTGATGCCCTCTGCCACATTGGAGCTGGACCCCTCCATGCTCCTCGACATTGACAGCAGGCTGTCTGGCAGGCCTGCCAATACACCAAGCATCCTCATAACCATTGACCTCTAGGCCACCACCCCCCCGCTTCCCCCCACCCCCCCCCCCCGCGTCGAAGATCTATCTGAGTCCTCTGTAGCAGAACCTGTCTGCCGCCCTCCAGTGACACACAAACTACCCTTTTGCTTTGGCCTGGCTGCAGCCCATGAATGCCTGGTGACTCACCACATACAGATACCAACTCTATAGCAGCCTCTAAGGTATGCACAGTGCCAGTATTTGCGCTTGTGGCTGTGAGTGTCAGATCAAGTGACGGGGCCTCTTCATCAGCACTGTTGCTCGATTCTCTTCCTTCTGGGGCTGTTGTGGCTGAACAGGTGACAGTTTTTTGGCATCTGAAAGCATAAAATCAGAAAGGGAGGGTTGGGCTGAGGGGGGGTGTTGGGTGTAAAGCAAGTTATCCACAGTCACATTACCTACAGTTGCCAGAGAGCAGGATGAGGGTGAGGTGGGAATTGAAAAGGGGCACAAGGCAGTAACATATCAATGTTCTGAATATTCTCAGCAATACCGGATGCTGTGGGCTCTGTCACAGCTGGCCCCCACGTTGTAAGCACCATTTCCTCCATCAGACTATGTCAGTGATAGTGTTGCATTGTATTTGGGTGATGTGCCTGCCATTGCTGAATAGCTGGAAGAATGCGAAAGCAGCGAAAGTGAATGTGAGGCTGGCATCATTGGACAGTGTGTCAGGGTGAGGTGGAGTATGTTAGGCCTGAGTCCTGACTCCTAGGAACTGCTGATGGGTGAGTGATGGGGGTGTGGTGCATTGAGCAACCTGAGAGTTTTTTAAAATTTGTTTCATGGGATGTGGGCGTCGCTGGCAAGGTCAGCATTTGTTGTCCATCCCTATTTGTTCCTGATAAGGTGGTGGTGTACTACCATACTTGAACCACTGCAGTCCATCTGGTGTAGGTATCTCCACAGTGCTGTTAGGGAGGGAGTTCCAGGACTTTGATCCAGCGACACTGAAGGAACGGTGATATATTTCCAAGTCAGGATGGTCTGTGGCTTGGAGGGGAACTTGCTGATGGTGGTGTTCCCACACGTCTGCTGCCCTTTTCCTTCTAGGTGGAAGAGGTCACGGGTTTGGAAGGTGCTGTCAAAGGAGGTGTGGCGAGTTGCTGCAGTGCATTTTATATATGGTACATAGGGCTGGTGGTGCAGTGGGTAGAAGATGTCCTTTGAAGATGCTATCACTGACCTTGACAACCTGTGTGAGGTCATTGAACTTCTTCTGGCATTCCTGCCTGGTCCCTGGGATTCTTTGCATTGACTTCCCTGGCTACATGCTCCTATTCCCTTCTGAGGGTTTGCGTTGTGGACCTCTTGGCTCCGCCTGCCACATAGGGCCAGAGTTTACAAAAACAGTTAAAAAAACTGAATCAAAGGTTCTGTATCTAAATGCCTGCAGCATTCACAATAAAACAGGTGAATTGGCAGCTCAAACAGAAATTCATGTGTATAACCTGATAGCCAGAGACATGGCTACAAGGAAACCAAAGCTGGGACCTGAATATCCAAAGGTATATGACATTCAGGAAGGACAGGAAGCTGGGAAAAGGTGGTGGTGTTAATTAAAGAGGGCATTTGTGCTGTAGTGAGAGATGACCTTTGTTCTAAAGATAATAGCATAGAATCAGTTTGGGTGGAACTCAGGAACAGCAAGGGACAGAAAACGTTGGTTGAAGTCATTTATAGGCCACCAAACAGCAGTGGTAATGTAAATCACAGTATAAATCAGGAAATTAGAAGTGCATACAACAAGGATAATACAGTAAACATGGGGGATTTCAATCTACATATCGACTGGGCAAACTCTATTAGTACTAATGTGGAGGACAAATTTTTGGAATGTATGTGAGATGGTTTTCTAGAGCAGTATCTCGAGGAACCAACTAAGGAATGGGCTATTTTAGATCTAGTATCGTCCAATTAAAAAGAGCTAATGAATAATCTTGTTGTAAAGGAGCCTTTAGGAAAGAGTGACCATAATATGATAGAATTTTGCATTAGGTTTGAAAGTAATGTAGTTCAATCAGAAACTCGGGTCTTAAAACTAAGCAAAGGAAACTATGAAGGTATGAGGGGCAAATTGGCCATGGTGGATTGGGAAACTACGTTAAAAGGTAAGATGGTAGACAACCAATGGCTAACATTTAAAGAACTTGGCACGTCATAACATTCAAGGCTATGGGCCAAGTGCTGGCAAATGGGATTAGGTAGACAGGTCAGGTGTCTTTAATGCATCGGTGCAGACTCGATGGGCCGAAGGGCCTCTTCTGCACTGTATTATTCTGTGATTCTGTGAACTAATACCTAGTTTAAAACAAAAATACATTCATTTAATGCACAAAAACGCAGCAAGGCAAATGTTCCAACTGTGGCTAACGAAAGAAATCAAAGGTTGTATGAGAGCAAAGGAAGAGGTGCATAAAGTTGCCATAAGAAAGGTAAGCCTGAGTATTGGGAGTATTTCAGAATTCTGCAAAGGAGGACCAAGAAAAAGATTAAGAAAGGGAAAATAGAATATGAAAGTAAACTAGCGAGAAACATAAAAACAGACTGTAAAAGCTTCTATAGGTATGTAATAAGGAAAAGATTAGCAAAGACAAATGTGGATCCATTACAAGTGGAATCAGGAAAATTATAGTGGGGAATAGGGAAATGGCAGAGAAACTAAACAAATACTTTGGGCTGCATTTTAAAAGCCTGCTGCCGAAATAGGCAGCGGTCAAGAAAAATGGCAGCCTGCACACACGGAGTGCTCGCGATTGCAAATGTGGCGGCTCATCAGCTGAACCCCCAATGACGTGGAGGGGGTAGGCGAGCTGTCCACGGCAATGGTGCCCGGCGCCACTGCGCGGGCGTCAGCGCCATTTTTAAAGGGCTTAGAGTCCTAAATGACAGGTTGAATTTTTAAAGTCACAGTCCATTAAAAAATATTGAAACTAATTAATAAACTCTTTCCATCACCTCATCCCCCCTCATTGCCTTACATTTAATGCCTTGCCCACTCACCCCCAAAATACTTACCTTGACTACCTCACCTTCCACCCCCCAAAATTCATGAACTCTAACCCTCAACCCCATTGCATCATCCCCCCAACCAATCCAAAGTGTTTGACCTCCAGCACCTGCACTGAGTCAATCACCTCCTCCCCCCTCCCCACAGGTGTCGCACCTCATTTCCCCGAATGGGGATTCAAAGGCGCGGCATTGCCGGCCGCCAGGATGAAGATCTCAACCTGCTGTCAGAATCTCAGCGGCCTGCATATTAAGTAAGTAGCCATCTGCATATTGTAATGCGGGTTCCATCACCAAGCAGTGGGGAGGCCGCCACGAGGCCTCGCCTCCGCTGCCGACATCCAGACGGACCCTACCGGCGTCGAGGTGGGTGGCAGGCCTCATCCGTAGCAATCTTCATGCCCCCCCCCCACCAGCACCATTCCCGGCAGAGACCCTATAAAATCCAGCACTTTGTGTCTGTCTTCATGGAGGAAAATACTAAAAACCTCCCAGAAATAATGGAAAATCAAGGGACTAGTGTAAACGAGGAACTGCAAAATATTATTATTTTAAAAAGTACTAGAGAAATTAATGGGACTTAAAGTAGATAAATCCCCTGGACCTGATGATCTACATCCCAGAGTGTTGAAAGAGCTGGCTATGGAGATAGTAGATGCATTGGTGGTCATCTCTCAAAATTCTATAAACTCTGGAATGGTTCCTGCAGATTGGAAGGTGGCAAATGTAACCCCACTATTTAAGAAAGAAGGGAGAGAGAAAATGGGGAACTACAGACCTGTTACCCTAACATCAGTTGTAGGGAAAATGCTAGAATCTATAATAAAATATGTGATAACAGGACATTTAGAAAATAATGGTAGGATTGGGCAGAGTCAACATGGATTTATGAAAGGGAAATCATGTTTAACAAACCTGTTGGAGTTTTTTGAGGATGTAACCAGCAGAATAGATAAGGGAAAACTGGTGGATGTGGTATGTTTAGATTTTCAGAAAGCTTTTAATAAGATCCCTCACAAGACGTTAGTAAACAAAATTAGAGCACAAGGGATTGGGTGGAATATACTAGCATAGATTGAGAACTGGTTAGCGGACAGAAAACAGGGAGTAGGAATAAGTGGGTCATTTCTGGATTGGCAGGCTGTGACTTGTGGGGTACCGCAAGGATCAATGCTTGGACCCCAGCTATTCAATCTATATCAATGATTTGGATGTGGGAATTAAATGCAATATTTCCACGTTTGCAGATGATACAAAACTAGGTGGAAGTGTGAGATGTGAGGAGGATACGAAGACGCTTCAAGGGAATTTGGAGAGGCTGAGCGAGTGGGCAAAAATTTGGCAGATGGAATACAATGTGGAGAAATGTGAGGTTATCCATTTTGGTAGGAAAAACAGAAATACAGAGTATTTCATAAAAGGTAAGAGGCTGGGAAGTGTTGAATTTCAAAGGGACTTGGGTGTCCTTGTTCATAAGTCACTGAAAACTAACATGCAGGTACAGCAAGCAATTAAGAAGGCAAAAGGCATGTTGGCCTTCATTACAAGAGGATTTTGAGTATAGGAGTAAAGATATGTTACTGCAATTATATAGAGCCTTGGTTTACTAGACTAATACCTGGAATGGGCGGGTTGTCTTATGAGGAAAGGTTGGACAGGCTAGGCTTGTAGCCGCTGGAGTTTAGAAGAGTAAGAGGTGACTTGATTGAACCATAGAAGATCCTGAGGAATCTTGACAGGGTGGATGTGGAAAGGATGTTTCCTCTTGTGGGAGAATCTAGAACGAGGGGTCATCATTTAAAAATAAGGGGGTCATCCATTTAAGACAGAGATGAGGAGAAATCTTTTCTCTCAGAGGGTTGTGAGTCTTTGAAACTCTCTTCCTCAAAAGGTGGTGGAAACAGTCTTTGAATATTTTTATGGCAGAGGTAGATAGATTCTTGAGAAGCAAGGGGTTGAAAGGTAATCGGGGGTAGGCGGGAATGTGGAGTTGAGGTTACAATCAGATCAGCCCTGATCTTGTTGAATGGCGAAGCAGGCTCGAGGGGCTGAGTGGCCTACTCCTGCGCCTAATTCGTATGTTCGTATGACCTGGAGAATTGTGCACGGTTTTAGTCTCTTTACCTAAGGAAAGATATACTTGCCATAGAGGAAGTGCAATGATGGTTCACTAGACCTATTCCTGGGATGGAGGGATTGTCCTAAGAGGAAAGATTAAATACACTGGACCTTATTTTATGGAGTTTAGAAGAATGAGAGGTGATCTCATTCAAACATACAAAATTCTTACAGGGCTCGACAGGGTTGATGCAGGAAAGATGTTTCCCCTGGCTGGGGAGTCCAGAACCAGGGAGCACAGTCCCAGAATAAGGGGCAGGCCATATAGGACTGAGATGAGGAGGAATTTCTTCACTCAGAGGGTGGTGAATCTTTGGAATTCTCTGCCCCAGAAGGCTGTGGAGACTCAGTCGTTGAATATGTTCAAGACTGAGATCGATAGATTTCTACATATTAAAAACATCAAGGGTTACGGGGCCAGTGCAGGAAAATGGTGTTGAAGTAGAAGATCAACTATGATCGCACTGAATGGCGGAGTGGGCATGAAGGGTTGAATGGCCTAGTCCTTCTCCTATTTCCAATGTTCTTATGTTCAGTTCCAACTTGCAGCCAGTGTCAGTACAGGCAGTCAGTAGCAACTCCCTTCCACTGAGTGAAGCTCCCCTTTAAGAGGAGCAGACTGGCTGCACTGCAGGATATCAGCACATGCTGCTCATTCCCCTGCTGAGCGCTCTGGCAGTTAGCAGTGAAGACCCAACTTGGACCAATACTACAATCATGGAAATGAGGAGGCAGCACCATATTTACATGCTGCCTGCCTCAAGGGGAACAGGTGCAAGTAGATCGCAAATCTTGACCTCCGTGTCCAAAATAACGGGGGAGAACCAATTTTTAGCCCTATGTTTCTGAATATGATAGAAACAGTTACTTCGGATGATTTTACTTTGTCTAAAATTTTAGGATCAAATAAAAATATAACATATAACATTAAATTTTCTGTCAGATTCAAGCATTTGTTACATTGGGAATTTGCACACTAGTTCCAAAGAGAAAACTATTGGTGGAAATAAAAATGGGTGAGGTGCAAAACAGGCTGCTGATTTGCCATCACTGGCTTTTTGCCTGTGAAGAACAGTGAAAATTAAGCCCAAAGCAGAAAATGTGGAAAATGCATAACAGGTCTGCTAGCATTGAAAAGAAAAATTATAGCTCTACATTTTGACAGGACCCTTTATCAAAACTGAAAAATGAAAGTAAGAAAGCCCCCTAAAACAAATCAAAGTTCAAGAGTAAAGACAACAAAATAGCAGCTATGAGATTATCAGCCAGTAAAAAAAATGAAATGGAAATGGAAACAGGTGAAAGTGTTGGGTGACCTACAAAGGTCACATCAGTAAATCATTAGAGAAACTTAAGTTGAAGCAAGCAGCTTTAGAAAGAAACTTGATGGAATGGCAATGGCAGAAACTGACAGAAAAATCTAGGAGATTTGAGGTTTGATGTTGCAAAATTCATTGTTCAGGTCCGAGGGCCAGAGAACATCAAGGAGGAATATGATATACTTGGGCTGAATTTTATTCGGGCGCCGTGCATCCTTTAAACACAGCGGCGTGCCCGCAGTCAGCGGCCATATTACGTGCGGGGGCTAATTTAAATAGTGTGGCTGCCCCCAGTGATGTAAGGGGGACAGCTGCTGCAGCCCTAGCAACAGTGCCACTGTGCAGGCGCCGGCACCATTTTTAAAGGGCTTTAAGCACATTCAATTAATTTTAATTTTTAAAGGGAAATCATTAGTGATTGCTATTAAATATAAAATTAAGTGATGGAGGCCCTTCACCAACACCGCCCCCCCCTCCCCATGGCCATTTCGTTCCCCGAAATGACCCATCAATTGGTTTTTCAAATACCCAAACATTCCCCCCCAACCTTCAATCTTTTGCCCATCAACCTCTTCCCCCCATCCGCACATCCAATAAAAATTGATTTCCCCGCTCCTCCACCACTCCCGCCCTGAAATTTTTATTACTCCCCCCTCCCCACCAGATTCTCGCCTCGGAACTCTGTGCGGAGTTTCGAAGGCGCGTGAAGGCAAAAAGGAGGCCATAAAATCAGCATGGGATGGCAGGTAATTTGAATATATTTAATGTCAATCTACATAGGGAGATGAAGGGTCCACTGTCAGGCAGCAGGGGCACCGCACCGAGGTCCCCCCGCCGCTGGTAATATGCGGTGGGCCCTTCTCGATGTCGCGGGGAGAGGTGGGCCTCTCCCCGCAGGATTTTACCAGCCCCGGTGCTGTGACCCGCGGCATTGAGGGGCCGGTAAAATTCAACCCACTGGGTGTAAATTTTGGAATATGTGCTGGTAGTGGGGGAACCCTGTCCTTTGTCATCAAATCACAGGCACATTCCACACAATTTTACGATTTGTTTTGGTGACAGACAAGGTTCCCCATCATTAGCACATACTCAGAAAATGACCTCCACCGTTGCTGAAGTTTGGATTGAACTTGGTCAGAGCAGTGTAGGTGCAGAAGATCAAAAAGCAAAAAATTAGAATGAGAGTGGGAGCAGCAGATGAAGTGGCTGGTCTCAGGGAGGTCAAGCACATGTTGTAGACAGAACACTGAGACTTTAGACAAAGCATTCATCCAATCTGCACTCAGTCTCTGTCATATAGAGCAAATCATGCTAAGCAGCAAATACAGAATACTAGATTGCAAGAAGTGTTTATGAAGCACTGCTCATGGGGAATATGTTATGGTCGTTGGACATAGATGTGGGAGGAAAAAGATTAATATATGTTGCATCTGCTCTAATAGAGAGAATGAAGGCTCTGCCAGGGCAAGAAACTCCACAGAGCAAAGGACATTAGTCAAAGAAAAAAGAGGACATCCTCACCTTTAAACTCCTGGACATTTAAGAAGGCAGCTATGGAGCTCGCAGTAACTAACTTAGCTCTTACCAGTGGAGATGGCAAGGTTGGTGGCAGTTTGCAAGGCTAGTGGCTTAGCATCTACACTGTTGCCCTGGCACCTCTGTGAAGAACCACACAGACATAGCTTTCAACCCCTTCCTCTGTCTCTTTAATCCCAGAGGGGCAATACTTACTTATTCTTAGCTTTTACTCTCCTTTCCTGCTGATCCTCCACAGAGGGGAGGGGTGGGGTAGGGTGGCATGGCATGGGAGGAAGCAGATGATGATGAAGGAGGAGGAGTTGGTGGGATATTTCTCCCTTTTTTGCACATGACAGTGACAAGGATGAGGAAGCGGAGTATGAGAACCAGGAAACATTCCCCATGCAATAGCCTCATCCTGCCCTGTCTTCCCCTGCCCCAAGCCCTACAAACTCACCATTTGCAAAAATGGTTCAAAGAACATTTCCAAGTGACAGACTACACTATATAAAGTTTCCAGACTTCAAACTCACAAACTCCTCATTTCTGCCTTGATGAGGAATCACTGCGGTTGTTGCACCTCATTTATCTTGATCTAATTTACCCAGAGTACAATAGCAGTGCAAATCCAGGTAACTCAGAGCTGCCAGATCACTGGTTCTTACTCCTATATATGCAAATAAAGCCGGGGGCTACCCAGCGGACAGATTGCAGCAAGATTTATAAAGCACATGGAAACTCAGTTGCAGGTGCACAAATGGAAAAAAATAAGAATCCTACCTTGTTCCTAAACATAAACATAAATTATGCCAAGAACAGAGAAAACATTCATCCCTCAATACATTCAGAGAAAAATTCAAAAGAAAAAAGGTGCATCTTAAATAGGGGTAATTGATGTTAATGTTAGATCAGTAACTGCACTGTGGTGCTTTTATCAATAACTCAACTCCACATGGGTAATCCAGGCAAGAGGTTCTATGCCCCTTCTCTCTCTCTCTCTCCCCACCACATTCAGCAAGTTTCTCTCTCTGAGTTTGACTTGGTTGCCGACTCTCTTTCCCAGTCTTTTCCAGATCTATGGTGAAGTTCTGGTTTATGATAGGGACTAGAAGTCTGGCTCAGAAACCACTGTAGTAGGGCTGATGTGTGCTTTGTCTGCAGGGTCACGCTCGTGGCTGCTGGCTCTAGGAGAGCTGATGCAGGCACTCTTCAAATCTCTCTGCTCTAAACCCAAACAATGTGGGCACCCGGTGAATTTGAAAGCTAATGAAATAATTCTACCCATCTTGTGTTCAGTAAAACAATGCTCTTTGCATGTCAGTAAAAGCGATGCTTTATTTAGCATTAATCCCAATCCATCTATCTGCATGCCCGCTGTAACCATTTAACAAATAGTTTTTGGCATGGTTCTGTTTGAGTTCAGTATAAATTCTCAGACAGACCATCATCCTGTACTGACACGACTGGGTACTGGTAAGAGCTTTTACATCTGCAGGCAATTCTAGCAGAATAGTTTATTTTTGTAAAATAACAAGAATTCTAATATTTTAATATAACTGATGCTTCTCTCTTGTTTTGCCTTTGTCAACTATTTTCCATTGAAGGTTACTTGAGAAAGCAGTGGGTCTTCTGTGATTGCGTCTTGTAAGATAACTAGATGTAGGTAATTGTAATGAGCAGATTTGGGGATGGGTGCATGTGCAGGGGCAGGAGGTAATGGGTGGTATGTTTTGAGTGTCAAATAGGGTGTGTCGCTAACAAGTCAAGATTAAACAACCAATAATGAATGCCACAGATCTCAACATTATTTTTTTTTTATTCATTCATGGGATGTGGGCATCGCTGGCTAGGCCAGCATTTATTGCCCATCCCTAATTGCCCACTGAAGGCATTTAAGAGTCAACCACATTGCTGTGGGTCTGGAGTCACATGTCAGCCAGCCCAGGTAAGGACGGCAGATTTCCTTTCCTAAAGGACATTAGTGAACCAGGTGGGTTTTTACAATTGACAATGGTTTCATGATCACCATTAGACTAGCTTTTAATTCCAGATTTATGAATTGAATTCAAATTCTACCATCTGTCATGGTGGGATTCAAACCCAAGTCCCCAGAGCATTAGCCTAGGCACTAGGCATCTGGATTAATAGTCGAGTGACAATACCACTACGCCACCGCTTCCCCTCAAATATGTATAAGCTAAGATGAAAGTGCTCGTTATTTTTAATGTTGCATAGAATAATCATATGAATTAATTCATATGATTAAATAGTTTATGCTTCTTTGAATGATACATGACCACCGATTTTAACTTGGGGAGAGAGTTGTGCGGGAAGGAACTGAGTCGGACAGCAAACCATCTAGACTACAGCAACATGAGGC
Organism: Heterodontus francisci; assembly: GCF_036365525.1. Classification (NCBI taxonomy): domain Eukaryota; kingdom Metazoa; phylum Chordata; class Chondrichthyes; order Heterodontiformes; family Heterodontidae; genus Heterodontus; species Heterodontus francisci. The sequence continues at coordinate 22,380,122 of NC_090393.1, forward strand.
CAGTGAGGTCTTAACAACTGGGTCTCATGTGCACAGGACCCATCTGTTACCTGCCCAAATAGAGTAGTTAACCCTCCAAGATTGCCTGGGAGACGCCAGGGATTGAAGATTAATCTCCTAAATAAAATAGTGCTTTTTTCATTTTTTGAACAATTTTCATTTACTAGTTATAAAAATATTGGAAATGGGTAAGAAGGTTGTTTCACCAACAGACAAGATTAATCCAATTGGGTAACAAAAATAGTCTGTCGGAATAGGAGGAGCACTTCTGTTCCTCTTGGCCCTACAAGGGAACTAAAAAAAAGGAAATGCATTTACCTTTTTGGGACCTGGACCTAGCTCCTCTTGTTCACCTGGCAGGGCAGCCACAATGAATTCCCCCCAGAGGCCTCCAGTTAAATTTGCAGATGGGCCTGATAACATCATCGGAGCCTGATCTGCATATTTAAAAAAGAACCTTGCTGACTTTTGGTGGCTGTCCCTCTCGCCTACTCAGATGAGCAGGTCATAATCAGAACCCATGGGAAGACAGTGGAATCTTAGTGGGTAATTCCCATGGGGGGCATTTACTACCTTGCATGGTTACTGCTGGCGAGCAAGGTTAAAAACAGCCCTAATGTTTTAGAAACTAAAGTCAGTCTTCTGATGGTCTTACTTTAAAAACTTAAACAGCATTTCTACTTGTAACAAGAAATTAGATCAATATTACAAGAATAATAATGGATACCATGAGTAATATATTTATGTGATTTATATATATATATAGAGAGAGAGAGATTAACAGATAGCAGATGGCAAGTTTCAGTCTCGAATCTAAACAAGGAGTTGAGATAGTTTATAGAAAGAATGACAGATACTCAGGAGTGATTACAAGGTAGTAATTAATCAAAAAAGAGAACAGAAAATGCTGGAAATATTCAGTACGTCACCAACATTGTAAAAAGAAAAAATGATGATGAATCAAGGAATTTAAGTAACATCATGAATAGTGAGAGAGATGCTTGTGATATTTGTACCCTGTGATTATATTATTGACTTCTGAATACTTCATTATTTTTTTTACAACTTTGGGTAAGTTTTTACGCCAACAGCAATTGTCAATGTATAAAGTAACTGTTGATGTTCCTCTTATTGAGTGATAATATTCACATGAAGGAGTAGACATTGTGACATTATTATTGGAATATTATTGAGAAATAATCTGCAGTTTATTACCAAGAATTTTTATAGCCAGCGAGTGTTGTACCATTACAGTACCTCTTGGAATATTGTGAGCTAAGGATTATCCTTGTAGTTTAACACCAGTGTCTGACTCTATTCTAAAATTGATCATTTCAAATATACCAAAAAATATTTTTTCTTGATGGCAGAGACATGCATTTGGAAAACTGAAAGGTTCCTCCTGAACTTTTTTGTTAGAGAACTACCTCGGTGGTAGCAAGTGGCAGAAGTCACTAGGCACAGGGGCATATTGAATTACCTTAGGCAATTGGTTTGCTTGAATTTGGGGGAGGATTAATTTACATGATTTACTTTGAGAGGAATCAAAATGGGAAAACTTGCGTTTTAATTCTGTTAATGGAGGCAAGTCTCACTCATTTGTTGCGTGGATAATTGACCTATCTAACAAACAACAGCTGGATTCCAGTTACCTATTCCTGATTCAAAGTATGAAATGTTGGCCCAGATTTTATGGTCAGCGACAAAGTTATGGCACTTACCACTGCCCTCGAAGAAAGCTGCCCAAAAAGATCGAGTGAGCTCTGTGGCATGGAATTCACCTTTCCTGACATTAATTTTATTCCAGTGCCAGCTATAGGGGATCTCTGATATCCAGCAACAGTGATGTTATCAAGCAGGCTTAGCAGCCGATCAGATTGAAGAATTCTCACAGTAACAAGCAGATTCTGTCATTAACTTCTTATAATTTTACAGAAACCGAAAAAAGATTGGGACACACAGATGGAATTACAATGGAAGCTGAAATATCAAATACATTTTTTTAAAAAATACATAGGGCCAAATTTTACACTGCCCCAGTGGGTGGGTTGGTGGCATGCGGGTGGCGTAAAATTGAGCGGGAAGCTCCGGGAGGCCTACCCGCCCAGCTCTCGCCTCCAGTCGACTTTATGGTGGTTGGGTGGGGGTGGGGGGGGGGGGAACAGCCATTTAAAGGCCCTCGCCCACCTCCACGGGTATTTTCCCCAGTGCAAGCAGGTGTGCTGGGGACGTGAAAGGCCGCCCAGCGATAACTGCCAGCTTTTCCACTCCCCGGAGGGCGGGGGGGGGGGGGGTCCCGATTGAGGGCCTCCCCTGCCCCCCAATCCACCCCCGGGACCCATGACGCCCCCCTTATTCAAACGACCACTCCAGCCTCACCAGGGAAGGACCAATTCCCCTGGTGAGGCATGACCAACTTACCTTCACTCCTGGATCCATCTGGTCGGCTGGGCTGCAGTCTCAGTAGTGGCCACCGCTCCCAGTGGCGCTGCTGGGACTAAGAGCTGCTGGCCCGCTGTTTGGCCAGCAGCTCACTGAGGTGGGACCTCCTCCCACAAGCGGGGGATGTCCTGCCTCGGGACAATTAAAGCTCGGGGACCCGTAAAATGCGGAACAGATCCCCGGGCTAGGCGGAAGCAGGTTCGCCACCGACTTTTACGTCGGTGGTGAATTCCCTTCCGGTGAAGGTAAAATCCAGCCCATAATTTTAAAAATCCATATTTTTTAAATCATGGAATGAAGACATTTGACATTCCATAAATATTAAAAATAGTTTTTTCAGGGCCAGAAAAGTTGCTCAGCAGTAAATCTGACTTAGCATGCCATTAAACCCAGTTACATTCAACAAGGTGTAACTTTTTCAAGGGTTTTTACAGTGAGACAAATAGCATGAAAGTGGAAGTTCATGTCAATTCAGTGATTTCTAATTGATATCCATCTGCGAGGATTTCAACAGCGCAGCCTGTGCAGCAGCAGGAAATCACTGACAGAAACTTCTAGATTTCTGCATTTAACTGCACACTCGCAGACACCAGAAGTTGTTGTCAGTTTCACAGAATAACACTGGTGAACACTGACAGGTTCACTGTCATTACAACTACAAAATCCAGGCCATTTGTGGTTTGTTTCAATCCCTATCAGACAGAAGTAATCAGTTTACTCCTTTTTGTCTTTTCTGTTACAGTTTGGCAGAAACACTCCCAGCAACAATGGCATCTGAACAGAACCCAACTCCCAAGCAGCACCCCACCTCCACAGGTGCCCACAAGGTTGGTTCATTCCTTTCTTCTTTCATATCCACCTATCTATAAATTTTGTGACCTCCACTCTGTCCTGCTTAAACAAGGGAAATGGGATGATATTCTGAGCTGTAAGCTTTACAATCCAAAAATTATTAAAATTGGTTTCCCCATTCTTATTCAAAATAATGAAATGACTAGCCTGAATTACACTTTTTTGCACTGTTTCAGATTACCCTGTATGAGCAAGAGAATTTCCAGGGCCGCTTCCATGAGGTGAGTGGCCCTTGTCCCAACTTGAAAGAGACTGGATTGGGGAAAGTTGGCTCCCTTGTGGTGCACACTGGACCGTGAGTATTACATAGAATTATGTAAACTTTACAGCACAGAAACAGTCCATTCAGCCCAATTGAATTTTTCACACGAGCAACTGGAGGATTGCAGGAAAGTCTGGATAGTTTGAGGTCAAATAAACATATATACTAGAGAAATATGAACCAGATTAGCCATGTAAGGGTAACTGAGGACAAGTGTGACATTGGTGGGCTACATTGGATTAATATTTGTTACCACACATATGGCTAACTGGGGACTGCACTGGATAAAAATGGAGTCTCATGAATCTGACTATACAGCACTTCCACAAAAGCAAAATATTGCAGATGCTGTAAATCTGAAATAAAAACAGAAAAAGCTGGAATTAATCATCAGTTCTGATAAGTAGAGACAGAAACAGAGTGAGCATTTCAGGTTAATGTCCTTTCACCAGAACTGGAAAAAGTTAGAGATGTAGAGAATTAAGCAAGTACAAAGGCAGGGAAAGAGGGAGGGGGAAAGCAGGAGAGATTAAATGACAAAAGAGATGATGGCACAAAGCAAGGTGAGGATAGATTGGACAATCAGCGCAAATAGAAATAAATAAGTATGTTCTGGTAGCCATGACAGAGATATGGCTGCAGGATGACATAGATTGGGACCTTAATATTGAAGGGTACATGGCATTTACGAAGGACAGGAAGCTAGGAAAACGTGGAGGGGTAGCTCTGTTAATTAATGATGGTATTAGCGTAATAGAGAGGGATGACCTAAGTTCAGGAGACCAGGATGTAGAAGCAGTTTGGGTAGAGATGAGAAATCATGAAGGCAAGAAGTCACTTGTGGGAGTGGTGTACAGGCCACCTGACATTAACCACACTGTAGGACGGGGTATAAAAGAAGAAATAATGGCAGCTTGTCAGAAAGGTACAGCAATAATTTTGGGGAATTTAAGCTTACATACAGACTGGAAAAATCAGATGGGCAGAGGTAACCTAGATGAGGAGTACATAGAATGTTTTCGGGATAATTTATTGGAACAATACGTTCTGGAGTCAAACAGAGAGCAGGCTATACTCGACCTGGTATTGTGCAACGATTAATTAATGACCTCATAGTTCAGGCACCCTAAGGTAGCAGCGATCATAATATGATTGAATTTTACATTCAATTTGAGGGAGAGAAGAGTGGGTCCAAGACTAGTATTTTAAACTTATATAAGGGCAATTATGAGGGCATGAAAGCAGAGCTTGCTAAAGAGAACTGGAAAATTAGGTTAAGGGATAGATCAATAGAGATGCAGTGGCAGACATTTAAGGGGATATTTCAGAATACACAGAATAGATACATTTCAACAAGAAAGAAAAATTCCAAGGGTGGGACCCGCCATTCGTGGTTAACTAAAACAGTTAAAGATAATATCAAACTTATATTTGCGCAAAGATGGGAGGCAGGTCAGAAGATTGGACAGAATATAAAAAACAGCAAAGAATGACTAAAAGATTGATAAGGAAGGTAAAATTAGAGTACGAGAGAAAGCTAGCTAGAAATATAAAGTCAGATAGTAAAAGTTTCTATAGATATTTAAAAAAGAAAAGAGTTAACAAAGTGAGCGTTGGTCCTATAGAAAGTGAGTCTGGGGAATTAATAATGGATAATAAGGAGATGGCAGAAGAATTGAACATATATTTTGCATCAATCTTCACTATTGAGGATACAAGTAACATCCCAGTATTAGCTGCAAGTCAGGAAATGGAAGGGAGAGAGGAACTCAAGAAAATTACAATCACCAGGGAAGTGGTACTGAACAAATTTTTGGAGCTGCGGACCGACAAGTCCTCGGGTCCTGATGGACTTCATCCTAGGGTATTAAAAGAAGTGGCCAGTGAGATAGTTGATGCGTTAGTTTTAATTTTCCAAAATTCCCTAGATTCGGGGAAGGTTTGTTAGATTGGAAAATAGCGAATACAACTCCTTTATTCAAAAAGGGAGGGAGACAGAAAGCAGGAAACTACAGGCCAGTTAGCTTAACATCTGTCTTAGGGAAAATGTTAGACGTTATTATTAAAGACGTTATAGCAGGGCATTTAGAAAAAAATCAAGGTAATCAGACAGAGTCAACATGGATTTGTGAAAGGGAAATCATGTTTAACCAATTTATTGGAGTTCTTTGAGGGAGTTACATGTGCTGTGGATGAAGGGGAACCGGTGGATGTACTGTACTTAGATTTCCAGAAGGCATTTGATAAGGTGCCACATCAAAGGTTATTGCAGAAAATAAAAGCTCATGGTGTAGGGGGTAACATATTGGCATGGATAGAAGATTGACTAGCTAACAGGAAATACAGAGTAGGCATAAATGGGTCATTTTCTGGTTGGCAAAATGTAACAAGTGGTGTGCCACAGGGATCTGTGCTGGGGCCTTAACTTTTTACAATTTATATAAATGATTTAGATGAAGGGACTAAAGGTATGGTTGCTAAATTTGCTGATGACACAAAGATAGGTAGGAAAGTAACTTGTGAAGAGGACATAAGGGGGCTACAAAGGGCTATAGATAGGTTAAGTGAGTGGGCAAAGACTTGGCAAATGAAGTATAATGTGGGAAAATGTGAAATTGTCCACTTCAGCAGGAAGAATAAAAAAGGAGCATATTATCTAAATGGTGAGAGATTGCAGAGCTCTGAGATACAGAGGGATCTGGGTGTCCTAGTGCAAAAGGTTAGTATGCAGGTACAACACGTAATTAGGAAAGCTAATAGAATGTTATTGTTTATCGCGAGGAAAATGGAATACAAAAGTAGGGAGGTTTTGCTTCAGCTATATGGGGCATTGGTGAGACCACATCTGGAGTACTGTTTACGGTACTGGTCTCCTTATTTAAGGAAGGATGTAAATGCATTGGAGACAGTACAGAGAAGGTTTACCTGACTAATACCTGGAATGGGCGGACTGTCTTACGAGGAAAGATTCGACAGGGTAGGCTTGTATCCACTGGAATTTAGAAGAGTAAGAGGTGACTTGATTGAAACATATAAGATCCTGAGGGATCTTGACAGGGTGGATGTGGAAAGGATGTGCCCCCTTGTGGGAGAATCTAGAACTAGGGGTCACTGTTTAAAAATAAGGGGTCGGCCATTTACGACAGAGATGAGAAGAATTTTTTTCTCTCAGAGGGTCGTGAGTCTTTGGAACTCTCTTCCTTAAAAGGCGGTAGAAGCAGAGTCTTTGAATATTTTTAAGACAGTGGTCGATAGATTCTTCATAAGCAAGGGGGTGGAAGGTTATTGGGGGTAGGCAGAAATGTGGAGTAATCATTTCAGCCATGAACTTATTGAATGGCGGAGCAGGCTCGAAGGGCTCAGTGGCCTACTCCTGCTCCTAATTCGAATGTTTGTATGTTTGTATGCATCACATGTCACACTCCCACAGCTGAATAGCCACCTGGTTGAGTAACTGGAAGGCTTTTGGCACCCATGAAACTACACCCCAGTATGAGTCAGCACCTTCAGGAAAGGGAAGGAGAAAAGTTGAAGCAACAGAAAACTTGCACTGATCGCACAGCTATGAGAACAATATGTCAAGTTTCTGGCTTTAAGAAAATGAAAACATAATGCTGGAAATGTACAGTGTATAACATCAATCTCCCTTCCAGATGCTAGCTGACCTGCTATGTGAGAATTTTCTGTTTCTATCTCAGATTTTCAGCATTAATATTTTTGTGTTTTATCTCTGGGAATAAAAGCATAGAATTGACGACGATATTAGTAGCGAATGCTTAATATGTTCATATGACATTGCTCTTTCCATTATTTTCATGGAAGTGTCATTCCATTCAAACTCAAGTGCATTTATCGTAGGAAGTTCAAATGTGAAAGTCATCACTTTGAGAGATTCCTAAATTGAATAAAAAATTCTGGACTCTGAATTTGGTAGTGGTAGCACGAGATCACCTGTCTCTGTTTTTACAAGGTGGATAACATCCATTGATGTCTGACGTCAAATCTGCTTCGCTTTATTTTCAGATGGGTTGGCTATGAGCAAGCAGGCTGCAAGGGTGAACAGTTTGTATTTGAGAAAGGAGAATATCCCCGCTGGGATACTTGGACAAACAGCCGCAAAAGTGATAGTCTTGCTTCCTTCAAACCTGTAAAACTGGTATGTTGGTATTGATCACAGAGCTAAAACAGAAGAAAACCTCAACCAAACAGTATCAGACCAACAAAAATCTGGAACCCCCTACTGACTGCCTGGTGTGGTACTAAGCCTTATAGATAAGGAAGATAGCAGGTTCAATTCCTGTCTAAGCTTAGTTAGCTGATCTCAACCAAGGCAGCAGCTGAGGTGATATAAAAATCTGCTGGCACCTCTGGGCTAGGGAGGGGAAAAATGGGAGGGGGATTCTAACTGATTCATTGATCTCAGATTGTCAATGCATATGTGTGGAGATTGGGTGTGGAATGTATCAGGCTGACATTTGAAATTCCTCAATGTTGATCTGCCTGTCAACACACATCATCAGAGCTCATGAAAGAAGAATGGTGGCTTGAATGAAACACTAAAGGTCTGCTTTTGACACTGTGCCTCAGCATGAATCAACACTTGCAGGAGAGGGAAGAATTTTTTTTTCAAAAAAAGAAACTAAGAAACCTGGAGGTTGCATCCCTCCATAGGCACCTGTAATGAGTTTGACATGAGTGCAATTGGAGGGAAAATGTTGGTAATCCCTTACACAGTGCGGAAGTTAGGGCAACTCACACTTTAAACATGTTCTACTTAGTCAGATTCCAAAATGGCCAATATTTTCAATGTTGTTCCACAGTTTGGAGATTCTGTCTACTATTTAGCTGGGTAATAGTTAATATGTCTATCTTGCTGTTGTTCTTCTAACTTTATGGAGATTCTATTTATTGGGCACAATAATACTGCAAGTTCTGTTCAGGACTTCTCCAGTGGAAGAATCACGTCTTCACACAAGTTTCAGCTTCAAGCCCCCCAGCTACTTTCCTTGCTACTCTGCTGATCTGTGCACCCCTCAAATTGAAACACTAAGCTTTATATAATCTAGAATAGAGTCACATGCTAAAACCGATGGGTTATAATGCAAAGTATCAAAATTATACAGTGCTTATTGTCTCACAATTACAGTCAAAAATCTCCCAACCATTAACCTGGACTATTGGAATTAAATTCTATAATTAACTAGATTATATAGCTAAAGGAAATAACTATACATTTTTTATGAAAACTATTATTTCCCTAAAATTTAAATCCTCCATTTGCTATTGTACAAAATGGGCTAAGAATCAATCACATCAAGCATTACATAACTATATAAAGTCCCTTTTTATTAAGGAAGCTATGAGTTGAAGTGCTGTTCAGTGTTTGCACACTGGACATTCTGGCTTATTGGCAAATAATTCCTTGTGATATTTTATCTGCCAATGTCAATTAATTAATTACAAATAAGTAGCCAAATGCAGCAGAAGTAGTTAATGATCTGGACTTTACATTCAGTTTAATGGCTAGTAAAGTGGACTGGTAGATGCTACAAGCATTGCCACTCTGAACAATCTTTAGAATAGCCTGATAGCCTAGATAGTAAACACACATGCTCATGTAGTGCTGATACAGATCAGGAAGGTCCTAGTTTCCATCACTAATCTGCAATCTTGTCCAGACAGCAGTCAAATTCTACAATTTGTTTCATTATTCCCAGTCTGTAGAAGGGAGGAATTAGGGTTCTCACTCCAGATTGATCCCATTGACTCTTGCTGGAAAATATACGTGCGGACAGTGGACGAGGATGGAGCTGAACTTGACTATGATATCCCCAAAGTCAAACAGCCTACTGATGTTTGCTTTCAAGGCTCCCACATGAGGAGTCGTCACTTAAGTGATTGCTGGAGGGCTGCTGGCAATTGTGAAACCACACTCCACCATGAAGCATTGCTGTCAGATAGGAGGGGAGTAAAAGAGGGAGGAAATTTAATGTAAAAATCAAAGGGTGGCCACTAAAAGATTCATCAGAATTTTAATGACTCTTATTCTGAAAAGGACTTACCCTTTTGTGTCATTACATCTGCAGGATGGACATGAACACAAGATCATACTTTATGAAAATCCTAACTTTACTGGAAAGAAAATTGAAATCATAGATGATGATGTGCCAAGTTTCCACGCTCATGGCTACCAGGAGAAAGTGTCATCCATCCGTGTTCTGAATGGAACGTGAGTACTGTGAGAGGACTTCTAGAAAAGCTATTATTTTAATATCTTTTGACTCCACTTGATAGCAGACATATTGGAAGTAATTTTCCAATGATGGACTAGGGAAGGGTCATCAGTGCATTGGGAAATTACCCACTTTGAGTAATTGAATGATTGACTTGGATTTTGTAATAATGATGGTGAAACTGCCAGCGCTCGCAACAATTACTTCTATGAAACTGACAGAAACTTTTGGAATTCGCACACGCACAATTATATGTGGAAATCCAGAAGCTGCTGTCAGTGATTCTGCACTTCTCCAATGGGGTACACTGTTGAAGTCCCCACAGACTGCAATCAATTAGAAATCCCTGAAATGACAAGAGCTTCTCCTGTTGTGCCATAATATCCCTGTTAAAAGCCCCAGAAAAAGCTGCGCCTTTTTAATGTGATGTTTACTGTGTTTTCAACAGTGTACTCAGTCATACATAAACTCTGCTGAAGAACCTCTCTCTCCCTGGAATACTAATTTTATATTTGTGTAATGCCAAATATTTCCACTCTGATAAAAATTCCAAGTTTAATATAATCAAGAAAATTAAAGTTTGCTTATGATATTTCACCTTCTATTCATTTATCTCCCTCTCTATAAAATTTTGTTAAAAGTGAAGGATAATCAGGGCATTTTACTTCCTGTTATTCTGTCTGTGGGAATACTTCAATGTGAATGGTTGTTTATGCTGTTTGATGATATCACTATTGCTGGATACTGGGAGATCCCCTTGTCTTGGCGCCATTTTCAAATTAACATCAGGAAAGATTAAATCCAGGCCACAGAGATCACTAGATTTTTGTGGACAGCTTCTTCAAGGTCAACAGCGAGTGCCTTCACTTCACCGCTGACCGCAAAATCCAGGCCATTATCTTCTAAATGCAAGGTATAGTGTTGCTGGGTGCCCCAGCTGCTTTTAGCATGCCTTCCACCAAGTGAATACATACATTGGTAAGATACCTATGTGAGTAGGATTGCCAGCTTTTCCCAGTTGCAAATCCAGATCAGTGGAGGGTAGGGTACAGCATTATGGCTTTGGTTCCAACCTGAGCTTTGCTGCTGTTGAAAGTTCTCTGAAAGCCTTAACCCACTGATTGGGGGCATAGCCTAAAAGCTAAAGCCAAGCCTTTCAGGAGTGAAGTTAGGAAACTCTCTACACACAAAGGATGGTAGAAGTTTGGAATGCTGTTCTGCAAATGACAATTGATGCTAGATCAATTGTTAATTTTAAATCTAAGATTGATAGATTTTTGTTAACCAAGAGGTATTAAGGAATATGGGGGAAAGGCGGATATATGGATTAGGCCACAGATCAGCCGCAATCTCATTGAATGTCAGAACAGGCTCGAGGGACTAAATGGCCTATTCCTGTTCCCATGTTCCTATAACCTTAATGCCTCCATATTATGAAACACAAAATTAGAGAAATGGATCTATATTTTATTTAAAAAACACTTTGGATTTGATTTACATTTTAAATTTTTCATATTTCCCATATGAAGCCCGAACTATCCAGTTCAAAACTATACAGGTGGCAGCCCTAAAGATAAAGGAAAAGAATGGAATTCAGATTGTGTGAGGCCTTTGCCATGTTCAGGAATTATGTTGATGTCATAAGTAAAAGCACAACATAAATAGTTCTGAGCAAACTGTTTGAAATGCTAAAGAGACAAGCTTGGAGCTGTTGGCTCTATGCCAGAAATGAAAGTTCGAGACATAGATTTTCACATACAGATTTGTAGATACTCACCAACAACACACACATGATGCATACGCTGTGGGAAACCTTACATTATAGTTGCCAGGCTCAGTAGCAGGGTGGCCAACCCTTAAAGTTCCATAATGTTGCATTACAATGGTCGGGTTATTATACCCTCAGCTCTAGGCCATTACATTATTCCACCTCCAGCATGATGCCACCAACAAACACATCTTCCCCTCCCCTGTCAGCATTCCGAAGGGATTGTTCCCTCCGCAACACCCTAGTCCACTCCTCCTTCACCCCTGACATCTCATCCCCTTCCCATGGCACCTTCCCATGTAACCACAGGAGGTATAATACCTGCCCTTTTACCTCTTCTCTCCTCACCATCCAAGACCCCAAACACTCCTTCCAGGTGAAGCAGCAATTTACTTGTACTTCTTTCAATATAGCATACTGTATTCGCTACTCGCAATGCGGTCACATCTACATTGGAGAGACCAAACGCAGATTGGGTGACTGCTTTGTGGAACACTGCTGCTCAGTCCGCAAGCATAACCCCCGAGCTTCCGGTTCCTTGCCATTTTAATTCACCACCCTGCCCTCATGCCTACATTTCTGTCCATGGCCTGCTGCAGTGTTCCAGTGAACCTCAATGTAAGCTCGAGGAACAGCACTTCCTTCCGATTAGGCAATCTACTGTCTTCCAGACTCAACATTGAGTTCAACAATTTCAGAGCATGACTGCCTTTTTTTATTTTATTTTTTAACCATGTTCCTGTCTTAATCTTGTTTTTCATTGTTTTGCTTTTGGACAGGGCTGTTCATTATTCTGCCATTAACACTCTCTCTGGGCTAATGTTTTGTCTTTTACTACAACTATTAGCACTCTCTTTGCCTTTGTTCCATGACATCTTTGTCATTTAATCTTTCCTGCCCTCTACCCTATCACACGCCTTCCCTTTTGTTCTTCTCCCCACTCCCCACCGCCCCCCCCCCGCCCCCACTCCCACTCCTTTCACTTGCTCAACATTTCTAAACTTTGCCAGCTCTGATTAAAGGTCACAGACCTGAAACAGTAACTGTTTCTCTCTCCTCAGATGCTGCCAGACCTGCTGAGTACTTCCAGCACATTGTTTTTATTGCATTATTAACCTCCTATGACCTTTACCCTTAGATTACATTAGCTTCCATTGGCTCAGCATTCCAGAGACTTGCAGTCTCTATAGGAGAGATACACAGCCTTCACTAATAAGCTACATTTAGGAAAAGTGGTAAAAAGCTATTCCTTATCTAGCAGAAGGTGAGAACTAAACAAAGAACAAACAATTATCTTTATGAGCTTGAAGATCTGGGCTGATTGGACATGTTCCAGATACTGCCTGTTTAAGCAGTACTCTCCAGACTGTCTTTTAAGCCAAAGATGCAATCGTCAGTATAAAAGGGCCCCTAAATACAATCTTCGTTTATCATAGTCTCTCTAACACACAGCTCTGATAACACACACACTAACAACATCAGTCCAATCACCATTATTTTCATCATTTCAATCGTCTGGAATTCCCACATGGGGTTCTCTGATGGGAGATAAGCAGGACCTCTAGAGAAATAGAGTAAATGACCATTTATGCCATTTCTACAGGGTTTCCACTTAGGTTGCTGTGAGAGATTGGAGAACCCTGTGGAATTTATTCCCCAATTCCTTTCTTTATGTTGTTGTTTTTTACATTTTTGTTTCCTCCTTATGTTTTCATTTCACATTCCTCCCCCAAAAAAGCTAATTAAAAGAAAGAACTTGCATTTATATAGCACCTTTCTTGACTCTGTGTTTTGATTGACCTGGACATTGGTGCAGGTCTGGCGTTCTTCTGCTCTGGAAGGGTTAAATTTTTATATGGAGTACCTTGACCTGGGAAGAGAGAGTGACTTAATATTCCCAATTTCCTTTCACCCAAATGACTGTTTTTCACGTCTATCTTTGACAGTGAATATCAACTGGGTGTTGAACCATTCAACCCAATCCTGTGTTCACCTTGACGTCCACATATACATACACATGTTCCAGCAGTAGTCATTGAATAAGGATCAAGAGGATGATGCCTTAATGACTTTCCCTCCCTCACTGAGGGCTGTGAGGCCAACTGTAGCAGCTCAATGACTGTCCCAGCTGAGATCAGTTAGCTCAGCACTGCCTTGGGATTGGAAGTCTTTTCTTTGGACTTCCTTTGCCTGAAAGGATCAGATTTGTGGTACTCCTCTTTCAGTAACTCCTGTTTATGTATTTCTTCCAGATGGGTTGGCTATCAGTACCCAGGATACAGAGGTTACCAGTACCTGCTTGAGAAGAGAGAGTACAAGGACACAAATGAATTTGGAGCCCAGACACCTCAGATCCAGTCTGTCAGACGTATTAAGGATATGCAATGGCACCAGAGGGGAATCTTTCATCCCACTAATTGAAAGGCACCTCTGCTCCCAAGCTTCTTGCCATCAGTTTCTCACTGATTTGCTGCTAAACTCCTAACCACAGGATAAATGAATGCCTCCCCACAGTGTTCTGTATGAATACAACAGCTGAGCCAATTAAATAAAATACTGCACTTCAAGCTCACCTTCTCTATTGTGTGTTTTTCTTTTTATATGTTAACTGACTTAACAACAGAAGGGAGATGAAGGGGAGGATGCAAAGACTGGATTTCATGCAAAATTGGTCCTGTTGGATGCTGACAACAGTGAGGTTCTGTAGTAAAGATTGTCTCAATGACAGCTGGTTAAGGCAGTATGCAACTGAGTTTTACAAAGAATGCCTCCCAACCTGAATAATCTCAGCAGGGGAGAAGGAGACAGTAAGTGGCTATAATTTACCTCAGCATCCCTGGACTATGAAACAAAAATCAGCCTGGGCTTTTACTCTTGATTACTATCCAGTGATCTGTGCTAGAAAGCATGCAACTGGTGTGGATCAACTGTGATGCTCCCTACAGTGTGCAGGATCACTGTCTTTGGTCGGGAGGAGGAAATTAAGACGATCTACCAATTTAAATCCCTGTGCATACCTTGCAGCAAGGAAGAGGATTATATAACCAGTAGGCTGCAACTCCCTGGCACAGCCTATACAAACCAAAAGGGTCCCATTGTATTCTGTGTATGTTATACAACACTACATAGATAGCAATGTAAAACTATTTTTTTCAATCCAAAATGTGACTATTTTATCACCAATGCAAAGCTGAGCCATTCAATTAGATGATTAGGTTTTTGCACAGTTCATCCTAGGTGACATTGGCCCTTGAACAGGACCCTAACATTGTGCTAAATTGTTCTTGTTGGGGTTGGTTTTCTACTTAACAATTATCTGATAAGATTTAACGTGGATAAAAGGTGAAATCTGCAGCTGCATATGTTACTAATCTTTATCTCTTGTCATAAAGCAGTGTGGCCACTGTGTGTCAGTGCAGGGCTGTGATAAAGAACAATCTGGGCTGGACATTTGTAACCGACCACAGTGCAAACTGAATAGTTTCAGTTCGGTTGTACCAAGTAAGAATGGTTTATTGAGACCATGTACAATGTATATCATTGTCATTGCACACACTTCCAAAAGAATAGTTCTGCAAATGTCATCTTTATTCCCACAAAGGCAAATCAAGCAAAGATCCTGAATGTCAATCCATCCCTGCATTCCACAAAATTCATCGTTGACTGGGTTGCCTCCTTATGAAGGCATTTCTATGCTCCCAGCAGCTGAGAAACACTAAGTGTTCTATTATCTCTTACTATACCCCAAATAATCCCCAATCATGTCCTGGACCAGATATTCATCCATCTTTTTTTTCTTTAAAAAAAGGTACAAATGAGTACAACATTAACTGCTTCTGCTGGCAGTCTATTCCACACATCCAATGTTCGGTGCAAAAATGAAACTTTCTTTTTCATGAAGAGAAAGCTTCCAGCATCAGTAACAACTGTGGCAGCCCAAATCATACAGCACAGAATTGTCATAATAGCCAATATTATTACTAATGATGATTTTAGATAATAACTATACAGAACATTAAATATAAACTGATAATCCAATATATTTGTCATCCAATTCAATGTAAAACCACAGCTTTAACATTTATTCTTATTACTGTAAATTTCTGTGGATGCAGGAGACATTTCACATCAATATCTTTCCTATCTGGGTCTGACGTGCAGGACATCAATGATGAATCTGGAATCTGATGTATAGGATATCAGCAATGACTGAACACATTGTCCCATGTTGGGGGTCTCATGTAGGGGTACCTTTCATAAATGTCATCTTTTATATTAAAAATTCTTCATGTGTGAATGTGGACAATGGAGCCCTGATTTTCTGATTAATATTATTTTAATGTCAGCAGTAACACATTTAAAATAAATTAATTACCACCAGCACTATAATATCACCGATTGGAAAATCCTGGCTTGATTGTCAGCAAACTATTCCACTGCAGAGAAGGAAGGTATCACGGCCGAACTCTCTTCTCACCTGAAGTCCATACATGCACATTATCCAATAAATATCACTGGATACCAAACAAGGAAGGAATTTTAGTTCATTTATCTCTCTCTGTACTGGTGGCACTCAAACCTATTATGGTGTTCTAACTGTTGCACCACTGAAACCAGCTAACTCAATACAGACCAGAGATGCCTGCATACAATGTTGCTGATTTCTTTGCAACTTGTAAATCTGCCCCCGCATGCTCCAAGCCTGTTGGAAGCACCAGATCATGAAATCACCCTTCTAATGTCAATCCTTTGGTCCTTTGACTATGGCCTTCTGTGTATCCTCCCTCTATTTGCTCCACCTATGGTAGCAGAGCCCGAGTCCGGAGCAACTACCAATATACACATAAAAGCGTCCTATCCTGTAAATGTATGATGCTGCAGTCCTATTCCATCAGTATATAATGTTACTGTCCAGTACTGTACTCCCCATCCAGTGTATCTGAGGAATTGCAAGTGGGATTTGCATAGTTGGCACACTGTTGTATATTTAAATTCCCTAACTTCAAAATTTAGATTGAGGGCAGCACCAGGATGTCATGGCAGAGGGAAGTCCTGTTCCACCTCATTTCCAGTGATGCAATGGTACCTTTGGAATTCCATGTACTTTTTTCTCTATCCTGTAAGTGTATATTTTTACTATCCAATCCTTAAAAATTTTCAGCATAGACAGAGCCCATTCAACCCATCATGCCTATCCAGTTCTTTGTTGGAGCAATCCAGAACTAATCCCATTGTTCCATTCTATTCCCGTAGTCCTATAACTTCTTCCAATTCAAATATTTATCCAATTTTCTTTTAAACAAATGGTCCCTACCTCAACCATTCCCTGTAGCAAAGCTTTGCATGCTCTGAACAATATTTCATGTCAAGAACTTTCTCCTAAACTCACTACTCATTTTGTTAGTGATAATTTAAAATTAATGAACCTCCGTTACAAATAACCCAAACAGAAGAGTCTTCCACTATTCACTAACAAAACTCTTCATAATTTTAAAAACCATCAAAGGAAATTGCCCTATTATCTTATGTCTTCATTATTATGGGGCCCCATCCTTGGCATCATCCTGGTGAATCAATGTGGTGCACTCTGTCTACCTCTAATGCCTAAAATTGCACAATGTATTCTAACTGTGGCCTAACTAACATTTTATATACTCTAAATATTACTTCTTTACTCTTGTACTCTCTGCCCAGATTTTAAAATGGTTTCATACCTGTATTTGCATTTTCGGGGAATTATATATTTGACTCTTTGAATCCTACCCTTCAGTGTCTTTCTATTAAGTGTGTACGCTCATTTGTCTCAAAAGTATGACCTTACATTTATCTACATGAAATGGCATCTGCCATCTAATTGCCCCAACACCAATTTATCTGTGTCTTCATGAAGTTTTTTTATAGTCAAGAAGAAAGACTTGCATTTATATAGCACCTTCCATGACCACCGGATGTCTCAAAGTGCTTTACAGCCAATTAAGTACTTTACAGCCAATGATTACCAGTCGTAATCGGGGATAGTATAGTTAGGGGCATAGACACTGTTCTCTGTGGCCAGGATCGAGAGTCCCGAAGGCTCTGTTGCCGACCTGGTGCCAGGGTTCGGGATATCTCATCTGGGCTGCAAAGGAACTTGGAGTGGGAGGGGAAAGATCCAGTTGCCGTGGTCCACGTAGGTACCAACGATATAAGTAGAACGAGGTTAGAGGTTCTGTTGAAGGAATATGAGCAGCTAGGGGCTAAATTAAAAAGCAGAACCAAAAAGGTAATAATCGCTGGATTACTACCTGAGCCACGAGCAAATTGGCAAAGGGTCAATAAGATTAAAGAGGTAAATGCATGGCTCAAAGATTGGTGTGGGAGAAATGGGTTCGAATTCGTGGGACATTGGCACCAGTACTGAGGAAGGAGGGAGCTGTTCCGATGGGACGGGCTCCACCTGAATCATGCTGGGACCAGAGTCCTGGCGAATCGCATAACTAGGGCTGTAGATAGGGCTTTAAACTAAATAGTGGGGGGGGAGGGTTCAGTTGCGTGGAAAAACAGGAAGTTAAAGGACAAGGTAGGAGTGCAGGTTAGTGGTGAGGCTGATTGTTATCAAACTGCAACAAGTATACTGGTTAAACCAGAAGAGAGAAATAATAAACAGGTGAATAAAGCATCAGTGCTGAGGGACAGGTTAGGGGGTATAGCCCAAATAAGAGTTCTATATACAAATGCACAGAGTGTAAGGAATAAACTAGATGAGCTGCAGGCGCAAATTCAAATGGAAGATTATGATATGGTGGCCATTGCGGAGATGTGGCTGCAGGATGGTCAGGACTGGGAACTAAGTATACCTGGTTATAAAGTTTACAGGAGGGACAGGGAAAATGGCAGAGGGGGCGGAGTAGCCTTACTGATTAGAAATAATATCACCTCATTGGTGAGGGAGGATATAATGAGGGGAAAGCAGCCAGTGGAGACCTTATGGGTGGAATTGAGGAACAAAAAGGATCAAAAACTGTAATAGGTGTTGTGTATAGAGCCCCTGGTAGCAGTTCTGAGGTGTTAGATTGTATAAATGCACAAATTAGGCAAGTGTGTAACAAAGGCAGAGTAGTATTAATGGGGGATTTAAACTTACACATTGATTGGGAGAGGCAGACTAGCATCTGTCAGAAAAGTAGTGAATTTCTGGAATGTGTCCAGGATAGTTTCCTTCAGCAATATATCCTAGATGTAACAAGGGGACAGGCAATATTAGATTTAGTTATGAATAATGAGCCAAATTTAATTAGTAGCCTAACTGTGCGTGAAGATTTATCAAATTGTGATCATGACATGATCGAATTTAAGGTAGCGTTTGAAAGTGAAAAGCACGAATCAACTACTAGAATTGTAGACTTGGGTAAGGTTGACTTTACCGGGATGAGACAGAGACTGTCCACGGTAAACTGGGTAGATCTATTGATGGGTCAAACGACTGAAGAACAGTGGAGAATATTTAAAGAAACATTTAATGAAATACAGAGTGAGTATAGTGCAGTGGTTAGCACCGCAGCCTCACAGCACCAGGAACCCGGGTTCGATTCTGGGTACTGCCTGTGCGGAGTTTGCAAGTTCTCCCTGTGACCGTGTGGGTTTTTGCCGGGTGCTCCGGTTTCCTGCCAAAGACTTGTAGGTAAATTGGCCATTGTAAATTGCCCCTAGTGTAGGTAGGTGGTAGGGAATATGGGATTACTGTAGGGTTAGTATAAATGGGTGGTTGTTGGGCGGCACAGACTCGGTGGGCCGAAGGGCCTGTTTCAGAGCTGTATCTATAAATGAATATATACTCCTGAGAGGAAAAAGCTCCACTTCTCAGAAAAAACAGACATGGGCAACTAAAGAGATTAGGGATAGCATAAAACAAAAAGGGCTTACAAAAATGCAAAACGCAGCACAGATCTGGCATGAATGGGATCGATACAAAGACCAGCAAAGGGTCACAAAGCAGCTTATAAGATCTACTAAATGAGATTATGAAAGGAAACTTGCGAGGGACATCAAAATCAATAAGAAGAAATTTTATAAGTTACAGAAAGGGACAGTGGGTGGTCAAGAGCAATGTAGGTCCACTAAAAGCTGAAAATGGAGATATTGTCATTGATAATGGGGAAATGGCAGACATGTTGAACAATTACTTTACCTCAGTATTTACAGTTGAAAAGGAGGATAACTTGCCGGAAGTCCCGAAAAAATTAATAGCCAATAGGGGACAGGGACTTAATACAATTAATGTAAGTAAAACATCAGTAACAAGGAAATTAATGGAACTAAAGAGTGAGAAATCCCCAGGACCTGACGGTTTCCATCCGAGGGTGTTAAAGGAAGTAGGGGAGCACATTGTAGCTGCCCTAACTATAGTCTTTCAGAGTTCCCTAGATTCAGGAGTGGTCCCTCTGGATTGGAAAGTTGCACATGTCACTCCACTTTTTAAGAAGGGTGAAAGGGGGAACCAAGGAAATTATAGACCAGTTAGCCTGACATCTGTGGTCGGCAAGTTGCTAGAGTCTATAATCAAGGATAGGGTGACTGAACACCTAGAAAAATTTCAGTTAATCAGGGACAGCCAGCATGGATTCATGACGGGAAGGTCATGCCTGACAAATCTCATTGAATTTTTTGAAGAGGTGACTAAGGTAGTGGACAGGGGAATGTCTATGGATGTTATTTATATGGACTTCCAGAAGGCATTTGACATTTGATAAAGTCCCACATAAGAGACTGTTAACTAAGATAGAAGCCCATGGATTTGAGGGAAAATTATTAACATGGTTAAGAAGTTGGTTGAGTGGTAGGTGACAGAGAGTGGGGATAATGGGTAAGTACTCCGATTGGCAGGATGTGACTAGTGGTGTCCCGCAGGGATCTGTGTTGGGACCTCAATTATTCACATTATTAATTAATGACTTGGATGATGGCATTGTAAGTCATATATCCAAATTTGCTGATGATATAAAGTTAGGCGGCATTGTAGACAGTCTAGATGATAGCATAAAATT
This sequence comes from Heterodontus francisci, assembly GCF_036365525.1. NCBI lineage: Eukaryota > Metazoa > Chordata > Chondrichthyes > Heterodontiformes > Heterodontidae > Heterodontus > Heterodontus francisci. Next base: position 22,400,702 of record NC_090393.1, read on the forward strand.
GCAGAGATATTGACAGACTAGGTGAGTGGGCAAAACTGTGGCAGATGGATTTCAATGCGGGCAAGTGTGAGATTATCCATTTTGGACCAAAAAAGGATAGAGCAGGGTACTTTCTAAATGGGAAGAGGTTAAGTACAGTGGATGTCCAAAGAGACTTGGGGGTTCAGGTGCATAGATCTTTAAAATGCCACGAGCAAGTGCAGAAAATAATCAAAAAGGCTAATGGAATGCTAGCCTTTATATCTAGAGGATTGGAGTATAAAGACAGAGGTTATACTGCAGCTGTACAAAACCCTGGCTAGATCCCACTTGGAGTACTGTGAGCAGTTCTGGGCACCACACCTTAGGAAGGATATATTGGCCTTGGAGGGAGTGCAACGTAGGTTTACAAGAATGATACCTGGACTACAGGGGTTAAGTTACGAGGAGGGATTACACAAATTAGGCCAGTTTTCACTAGAATTTAGAAGGTTAAGGGGTGATCTGATCGAAGTCTTCAAGATATTAACAGGAAAAGACAGGCTAGATAAAGATAAATGATTTCCACTGGTTGGAGATTCTAAAACTAGGGGGCATAGTCTAAAAATTAGGACCAGACCATTCAGGAGAGATGTTAGGATGCAATTCTTCACGCCAAGGGTGGTAAAAGTTTGGAACTTTTTCCCACAAACAGCAATTGAAGCTAGAACAGTTGTTAATTTTAAATCTGAGATAGACAGATTTTTGTTAAACAAAGATATTAAGGAATATGGGCCAAAGGCAGGTATATGGAGTTAGGCCGCGGATCAGCCATGATCTCATTGAATGGCGGGACAGGCTTGAGGGGCTGAATGGCCTACTCCTGTTCCTATCTTCCTATATGTTGAAGTGTAGTCACTGCTGTAATGCAGGAAACACGGCAGCCAGTATGTGCACATCAAACTCCCACAAACAGCAATGTGATAATGACTAGATAATCTGATTTTTGTGTTGTTGATTGAGGGATAAATATTGGCCAGGACACTGGGGATAACTCCCCTGTTTTTCTTCAAATGCAGATGGGACCTCAGTTTAACACCTCATTCAAAAGATGGCATCTCCGACAGTGCAGCACTCCCTCAGTACTGCACTGGAGTGTCAGCCTTGATTTTTGTACACAAGCCTTGGAATGGGACTTGAACGCAGAGCCTTGTGACTCAGAGGTGACAGTGCTACCAACTGAGCCACAGCTGACAGCCCTCCATGCATTTGACAAACTCCCTAATTTTTTTACATAACAAAATCCCTTTGGCTCTGCACCAACATTTTTGTCTCCTGTCTTCTTTTGTTCTTTTTTCCACCCTCCCCCGTTTCACCTGCTTAAAACCCATTACATTTTTAACTTTTTCCAATTTTGCTGAAAGGTCAATGACCTGAAACCTTAACTCTGTTTCTCTCTTCACAGATGCTGCCTGACCTGCTGAGCATTTCCAGCATTTTCTGTTTTTATTTCAGATTTCCAGCATCCGCAGTATTTTGCTTTTGTTTTCCTAATTTTTTATTGTCAGCAAATTTCAAAATTGTGTTCCCTATACCCCAGTCCACCATATATGCTAAGAGTAAAAGTAGACTTGGCACTGTTACGACCGAGGCGGGAGGAATGCACTGTCTTTTCTAGTTCCACTTCTCCACAGGTCACAACATATATTTAAATAGTTGTTTGGTAGTATAGAACTTGAAAATAGAGACATGTTGTCAAAGCTTTTCATCTTGCACTCATCAGGACAATACGCAAGAATAACCAATGTAAGAGAAAACAACAACTTATACTTCATGAGAAGAGAGTGCTGATTGGTTGGCAAGTGAACTCTGATTGGTAGAAGCGTTGCCATGGAGAATGCACCAGCTTACAGTGACTGACAGTTAACTGCCAAGACTGTGACCCCTGGTTCTGGACTCCCCAGCCATTGGGAACATCCTCCCTGCACCTAGCCTGTCTAGTCCTGTTAGAATTTTATAGGTTTCTATGAGATCCCCTTTCATTCTTCTAAACTCTAGTGAATATAGGCCTTGACGACCCAATCTCTCCTCATATGTCAATCCTGCCATCCCAGGAATCAGCCTAGCAAATCTTCTTTGCACTCCCTCCATGGCAAGAACATTCTTCCTCAGATAACGAGACCAAAACTGCCCACAATACTCCAGATGTGGTCTCACCAAGGCCCTGTATAACTGCGGTAAGACATCCTTGCTCTAGTACTCAAATCCTCTTGCAATGAAGGCCAACATACTATTCGCCTTCCTCGCAATGGGCAAGGTACAGGTTATACACAACGAGCCCTTGCTTGCAAAACTCAAAACACAGTGTCCAGCATTAGATGTGATTCCGCAATTGGACAACATTTGCTAAATAATCTGGAGTGTGCTAAGAATAATTACACTGACAACCAATTTAAGATTGTCAGTAGGGCTCACAGTGTGGCGCATTTGCGCATACTGGCAGCAACATATATTAATAAACAGGGCCCTGTTCTTTGCAGCCAGAAAGAACATGTACACACATTGCACCTGTTTCAGCTGAACAAAATAAATGACAGCGATTCGCTGGTTCATTCCTCAGGGCAATGCCTTGACCAATCAGAGTCAAGCTGCCTGGTTTAAATTTCAAACAAAGCTTGTCAGTTAACTGTCAGTCACTGTAAACTGGTGCATTCTCCATGGCAATGCTTCTACCACAGTTCACTTGCCAACCAATCAGCACTCTCTTCTCATGTAGTATAAGTTGTTGTCGTCCCTTACATTGGTTATTCTTGCGTATTGTCCTGATGAGTGCAAGACAAAAAGCTTTGACAACATGTCTCTATTTTCAACAATATACTTAAATGTTTACCAGGTACCGATACAGTCAATCATATACTTTACTCTTTATCCCTGAATAAAATACACCAACCAGGTTTCCTTAATAAACAACAAAATTATCAATTTATTATAAAACAAGACTTATCCAGTAAAGAAGAGCATCAACACACAGATTGAAACATGAAAATCCCTTTTTTAAGTATCCCCCCCCCCCCACCCCACACACACACATATACACTCGCACTGGTTAAAGAGAAAAAAAAAAGAAAATTTCTCTGCAGAGCTCTTTTTACAAAAAGCAAACAAAAAAATAACACTCTGGCCAAATACACATTAATTCTTGAAGAAAATGGATGAGATATGTTCTGTCCCAAATGGTATACAGTCTGGCATCCGAGAACACGTAGACAGGTCACTGGGATCTTTTCTGGTGCAGTTCTTTTCATGCAGCATGAGAATTAATCTGGCATGTTTTTCCAGCTTCTCAGGAGAAATGCAACATCAGGAGTTTTTAACTCTCACAAACTGGATCTTTGCAAGATTTCATGGAGACTGGAGGAAAGAGATGAGCTGGGTGTTTCTCTTTTGGCAGGTGGATCTCCAACAGCTTTCAAACACAGGCCACACCACAACTGAACCAAAACAACATCTCAGAAGCGAAACCAACTCCTAACCCTCATAAATCCTGATGTCACTTCTTTGTAAACATCTCCCCCAAGTCAACAAGGTTTCTGTTGTTTATTGAGCTTAAAGCATGTGATTCCCAGTTAAGGGTGTTTTCAAAAAAGATCTCTCAGGGACCCTTGTAAAAAAAAACACATCCATGGAATATTTTCAGTTTTAAACACAAGTTCTCAAAAAAATAGGAGCACTTTCACAACAGCACTTAAACCTCAGGTATACCACTTTCACCATCTTTCAGCTGTTCTAATCACCCTTTTCACCGCTTGACTACATTTTCTTTCTTACAGTTATCTTTAGAAAGGATAACTCTAATTTAGCCATTTGCTTTTTGTTTAAGTTTCAGTTCAGTACTAATCTTCTCTGCTTATTCATGGAACTCTGCTCTTTGATGTACCACCTTTCACTTTACACGCACCTCATTTTTAATGATTTCCCAATGCTTATCTAATCAACCAGTGCTAAGCTTTCTGCCCAGTTAAATTGGACCTGAGTCTTTTTATCTTACTGAACCTTGCCTTATCTTTGATTCTTCATCATCCTTTACTATCCTTACATTGATCCTAACTATGTTGTGATCACTGAAACAATTTTTCACCTACTCTCACATAAATCTTTTGTCCCATTTCATTTCCCTGAACTACATCAAACAATGCTTCTTTTTGGACTAAAACATATTTATCTATTGTCATAGAGAGTCCATATGTTTTGCTAAAACATGAGAATCTATATTTCTAAAAAAAACTGAAAAGGATTTCAGTGGACATTGAAACAGCTGGAGATAGCTGAACTTTATGGATGCTTTAAAAAAAAAGCAAGGTCAACAATAGGTTCCTGGTGTTGACCAGTGAACAAATACTGGAAACCAGGTAATTTCAAGGAAACTTGCAGTGGGTTGACTTAAGAGCTACCCTTTGTGTGACAAGGGAGAATTTATGATTAAGCATGTGTCTCGTTTCTGCAAAATTTTAGTTTCATTTTTAACTTTAATAGCCAATGGATTTGGACAAAAGCAGGTAATTGGAATCTGGTTTGGATCTGCCAGGAGATCAGAAGAAAAACCAGACAAGTATTACCTCTCTGTAAAGAATCCTTGTTCTTGAAAAGCAAAAGCTTGTATGAAATGGTACTGTTGCCTCCTGCATTTTGCATCTTAAGAAAAGACTTTTGCTTCGAATGTGAGAACTGACACCTGTTGCTACACCCCTGATGGAAGATGTATGTGAAGCCTTCTACAGTTGAGTTTCTTTGAACACCTATCCAACACAAACTGTTCATCAACCTCGCCTGGAAAGATTTCGAGTGGCATCCAACTATTCGATTTTGGGACACCTCGCCAAACCATGAACTTCCTTCCAGATCATCGCAGTCTAAGTTTTAAAATTATTTCTTTTATTCCTTTGAAACAGCTGTAAACAAAAATTCCTTTTTTTCCAGTTAATCGGTTTTTGGATGTATGTGCGTCTGCGAGGGTTAGAATAATAAAACGGAACTTTAATATTTCAATTCACATATATATTTACTTAATTATTGGTTAAGACTTGGTTTTATAATAAACAGATAATTTTGTTGTTTATTAAAGAAACCTGGTTGGTATGCTTTCGGTAAGTGGGAAAATTCATTGACATGCTGTGATCTGTGGAGAAGTGGGACTGAATGAACAGTGCACTCCTCCTGCCTCAGTCATAACACTATGAAGTAGTCCTGGCTACATTTGTTACGACCATCTAGTTCATGGTTTGTATTAGTTTTCTAGAGGTAACTTTTAATTTGGGATTGAATTTTTTTAATGCAAGACAAATTAAAACACCTGGTTTGAGAAGCTGGCAAAAAAACTCAGGGTGGTTACAAACCATAGGGTGACCCATGTTTATTCAGTAAGGTCATAATGGGAAGTGTAACGATCCTAAAGAATGGGAACCTCTCTGAACTTCTTGATGGAGGTAGTGTGTCTGCAGCTGCTTCCATCAGGGGTTTAAATTATTCATATGACTTCCCAGAACAAAGAGAAAATTTGGAGTTGGAAATAAATAGTTTAAATTGCCATCTGAGACATCCCAAATGTACCAGTTGCTATGGAGATAGATAATGCAGGGTGACTGTTGGTGTTTTGCTCTGTGTGCTTGCTGCCAGACAAGCAGTTGGCTTTTGGAAGTCGGTTGGACTCAGGAGCAAAGAGGCCATTGGGAACGAGGGGTGTTTCTGTTTTGAGGCAGGCCTGTGCTCAAGCTGGGAAGTCCAAATTCGGGAGGTGATCTCATATCTCGGAAGACAGCTGAGAAACCATGAATCAAACTGAATTTCTAAGAGCTATGGTACACTTTGGATCGGTTCCAGGAGAAGTAAACACACTGCCAAGATCCTTGTAATGTATAGGGGAACTCTTGGGGTGCAAGTAACAGTCAAACAGGAATGTTCCATTGAAATTTAGAGTTTAAAATATACGTCGTCATGTTCTGTTAAGATTTTAAGTTTAAAGTGTAAGTGTTTTCAAATTGTAGTGTTAAGTTAGTAGTGTTTTGCCTTGTTTAACTCTTGTATAGTAATGTTTTTTGTTTAAAACGTGGAATCTTGTGGTGTAATTCTTTCAGTAATAACTGGGAATTCGACTTTCTCTTTTTAAAAGTTAACAGTCCCTAACGGGATCATAACACATTCCAAACAGTGTTTTACACTTTGATCATATGTATTACCTTTATTCCAGTCAGTCTTCGGATCGTTGAAATAAACAAATATTATTGGCCTGTTCTTACATATCTCTCTGAACTAATTGCAGATCTCCTCCTCTATCTTATCTCCTCTGTTTGGGGGCTTGTAATGCAGACCAAAATTTACCATTTCCCTTCCATTTTTTTTAAGCTCTATCCAAATGGATTCTGTCTTAGTACAATTCCAGGACCTCCTTACATTCTACTGCTGATATAATGGGCTGCATTTTACAAGCTTGTCGCGGAGATCAGATCAGCGGCAAGCTTCAAAGATGGCAGCCGCATGCGCGGACTTTACTCCGTGGAGCCGCCGCGATATTAAACATGTGGTTCATATACATGGTCGGGGCGAACCGCACCCCCCCACTCCGATGACATGGAGGGGGCAGGCACCACTGTGCAGGAGTCGATGCCATTTTCAAAGGGCTTCGAGCCCATCAATTTCATTTAGATATTTAAAGTTATAGGCCTTTTACATTTTATTGAAAAAATGAACGTAATGTTTCTCATACCTCTCCCACCACCCCCCGCCCCCCCAATGACCATACGGTTCATTCATTGCCCTCTCCCCCAACAAAATACTTACCTTCCGAACCTGACCTTCCCCCCGGCAAAGTTTATGGAGTTTTCACTTCAACCTCTTCCCACCATCCCCTAGACCAATCAGATTTCTTTGACCCCGCTCCCCCACCCCCGCACTGAAATACTTACCTGCTGCCCCCTCTCCACCAGTATCCCGTATTGGATCTCCGGATGGGAGAGGGTAATTTTTTAATTCAATACTTTAAATAAATTAACATATTTCAATGTTGAGCCCACCGCCAAGTGGTGGTGGTGGGGGGCTGCCACAAGGCCTCGCCATCACCAGCAATAACAGGTCGGGCCTTCCTGGCATCGAGGCCCATGGGGGCCTCTCCCGGAAGCAGTTTCCAGTCCACCCCCGCCACGGCCCCCAACGTTGGGGGGGGGGGGGTGTAAAATTTGCCCCAATCTTACTAACACTGCAACACTACTCTTTTTTTCTCCTCCTTAGCTCTACAAAAAATGTTATATCCAGGACTTTGAAGCTATCGCTCTTGTCCAAGTCTAAGCATTGTCTCCATTATGCTACATTGGGATGTCAAGATGATACCCTGGGCTGAATTTTTCTACCTCACTCGAGACAGGCTGGGAGGTGGGAGGCCTGGCAATATGACGGGGTAGGTGTTAGGAGGGAAGCCTGATGTCTTCCTGTTGCCATGGCACATTACTAGTGGTGGGAATCTTGGCGGCCAATTAAGTCACTTAATTGGCCAATCAAGGGTCACTTCCCACCCCTGCAGGCATTTTTCCCATGTTGGGAGGTCCTGCCAACGCAAGGGGAGACCGCCAGTTTATTCCTGGCAGCCTCCCAAGAGTTCCAGGTGGGAGGGGCCCTCCTGATGGACACTCAATGCCCCATGGAGGAGACACCCAGTAACAATGGCCGCTCCTGGTCGCAACGGCGCCACTGGTGCATCACGACTCACACTTCCCCAATCGCCGGGGCCTGCCTTCCCGGCCCCAGCTTCCCCCAACCAAGCTCACAACTCTTCAAGGGTGCCTTGCCATTTAGGCACACTCTCCCTGGTGATGCAGCCTCAGAAATGGCCATCAGTAGCGGTGGCGCTGCTGAGGCTGTCGAGCTGCTGGTCCTCTGGTTGGGCCAGCAGCTCTTGAGGGCGGGCTGCCATACTCAATGGAAGGGTGGCCCAGGCGGTGGCCTCTTAATTGACCGCCACTGGCAAAATTCCACCAATGGATCCACCACCCACCACTGTGGGGTCAGCATCCACTTTCGGCCTTGATGGCGGGACTTTACTGTCAGCAAAACAATTCAGCCCCGTGTCAGGATGCACTTCATAATACAATTGGGTAGTGGAAATCTGGACTCTCTCCCCAAACGGGTATTGAAGCTAGGTCAGCTGAAAATTAAAAAATTGAGAAGGATAAATATTTGTTAGGCAACGGTATAATGAGATAGGGAACAAAAGTAGGTAAATGGAGTTAAGATACATATCAGCTGTGAGCTAATTGAATGCTGGGACAGGATACAGAGGCTGAATAATCTCCTCCTGTTCGTATGTTCCTGGTTTTGTCATTTGTATTTTTTGATCATCCTTACTTGTAAAAGGATATACTGGCACTGGAGAGGGTGCAGAGGAGGTTCACTAGGTTGATTCCGGAGTTGAGGGGGTTGGCTTATGAGGAGAGACTGAGTAGATTGGGATTATAGTCATTGGAATTCAGAAGAATGAGGGGGGATCTTATAGAAACATATAAAATCATGAAGGGAATAGATAAGATACAAGTAGAGAGGATGCTTCCACCGGCAGGTGAAGCTAGGACAAGAGGGCATAGCCTCAAGATTAGAGGGAGCAGATTTAGGACTGAATTAAGAAGGAACTTCTTCACCCAGAGGGTTGTTAATCTATGGAATTCCTTGCCCTGTGAAGTAGTTGACGCTTCTTCAGTAAACGTCTTTAAAGCTAAGGTAGATATCTTTTTGAACAATAAAGGAATTAAGGGATACGGTGGGAGCGCGGGTAAGTGGATCTGAGTCCACGAAAAGATCAGCCATGATCTTATTGAATGGCGGAGCAGGCTCGAGGGGCCGGACGGCCTACTCCTGCTCCTAGTACTTATGATCTTATGATTGACCTGGTCAATAAATGCATGATGTTACTGTGTTATCCTGTAAGGAACCACTTTTATTGACTTAACTGTAATAATTTCATCTTGCTGTCTAATCCGATACTCGTGTAATGTTACTGTCCTGTCTTGTAAGTGTAAAGTTAGTATTCCACTGAGTATATAATGTTGCTGTCCTATCCTACAAGTGTATAATATTACTGACTATCCTCCAGACATCAATAATTTCCATCTTCGCTGACTGTGGCACATTATGGGTATATCCTGGCAAGACAAAATCACAAATGCGGCAGTCCTCTCAAATGCAGAGCTCCCAAGTGTGTTGGCACTAGTTAAACAGAAACAGCTCTGTGGATTGGACACGTGCGCAGGATGGAAGACGGTCGAATACCCAAGGATCTTCTGTATGGTGAGGTAGCCGGGGCCAGACGACCAGTGAGATGCCCAAAGCTCCACTTCAAGGAAGCTTGCAAGCATGACATGAAGGCCCTAAATGTTGACTATCGCACCTCGGAGTCACGAGCTGGCGAAAGAGGGAAATGGCGACATGTCCTGTGGACTGGTGTGCACTATCATGACAACCAGTTGCTACAGCAGTTTAGCAACAGATACCAACGTCAAAAACAACAGCTCACAGTATCACTTGGCAGCTTCACGTGCAGCACTTGTGGCAGAACCTGCCTCTCGAGGATTAGCCTTCACAGCCATCAGCAAAGGTGCACCAAGAGAAGACACTCCATCTAAATGGATTGTTTGCTGCATGCCTATCATCTTTCATAGATGGGAGGATGCCAACTTCTAAGCATCTAATGCTGCACTATCCTCAAAGTGAAATATGTTATCCATTCCTATAATTTTATAGCACTACTGTTCTTTCTTGTCAATGCATTATGCTGTATGTATATAGTGATTCCTGTCTTATTCTGTAAATATTTAGTGCTTATATTTTATCCTCTAAATATACAATGTCACTGTCCTATTCAGTACTTGTTTAAGATTGCTGTCCTATCTTGTAAATGCATAATGTACTGGTCCAATCCTATATCTGTATGAGGTCATCGTTTACCCTGAATTTGTTTAATGTTACGTTACTGTCCTATCCTATATCTGTATAATGTCATTGTTCTAGCCTGAACGTCATTACCCTACCCTGTACATATTTAATGTTGTTGAATAATTCTGTATCTGTGTAATAAGACTGCCTATTCCCTATATGTTTAATGTGGCTGTCCTTTCCTGTATTTGTATAATATCACTATCCTATTCCGAACATGTATACTATAACTGACCTATATTGTAATCCCACAATTGGGCAGCACAGTGGCGCAGTGGTTAGCATCGCAGCCTCACAGCTCCAGTGACCCGGGTTCAATTCTGGGTGCTGCCTGTGTGGAGTTTGCAAGTTCTCCCTGTGTTTGCGTGGGTTTTTGCCGGGTGCTCCGCTTTCCTCCCACCACCAAAGACTTGCAGTTGATAGGTAAATTGGCCATTATAAATTGCCCCCAGTAGAGGTAGGTGGTAGGGGAATATCGGGACAGGTGGGGATGTTGTAGGAATATGGGATTAGTGTAGGATTAGTATAAATGGGTGGTTGATGGTCGGCACAGACTCGGTGGGCCGAAGGGCCTGTTTCAGTGCTGTATCTCTAAAATTAAAAAAAAATACCACTGAACTATCCTGACTTGTAAGTGTACAATGTTGCTCTTCTATTAAGTATTTTACATTGCTATCCTATTCTATGAGTGTACAATGCTACTCTAAGTCTGCTGTGCTGCTGGCCTATCTTGTTAGTGTATAATGTTACTGCGATATATGTTAATTGTTCCATATGTGTATAATATCACTGCATGAAGCACTTTGGGGCCTTCTGAAGATGTGAATGGTGGATGAAATTGCAAGTTCTTTTTTTAACTTGTACTATTGACATTCTTTTCACTGATTGGCAGTTGGTTATAAAGAAGAAAGAAAAACTTGCAGCATCCTATGACATCCTCAAGTATTTATAACCAGTGGACTACTTTTCAAAGATAAGACACTGCCTGAAAGGGTGGTGGAAGCAGATTCAATAATAACTTTCAAAAGGGAATTGGATAAATAATTGAAAGAGAAAAACTTACAGGGCTATGGGAAAACAGGAGAGGAGTGGGACCAAACAGATAGCTCTTTCAAAGAGCCAGAACAAGCATGATGGATTAAATGGCCTCCTAATGTGCTATTTCATTCTATGATTCTATGAATTTTATTGTCCTATATTGTAAGTGTATAATGTTAATATCCTAAACTATAAGTCTATACTGTTAATTTTGCAACACTGCAAATGTATCTTAATATATGTGTATAATGTTCTGCTATTACAAACAATAATCTTTTGATTGCCACTGTTTGCAGCAGAATCTTGTCACACTCAGGTCTCTTTAAGCATCCTGACTTTTCATGTTATGAGAAGGTTATACAGCATTTTCCAAACTAGAATTTTTTAATATGTATATATTTGTTCATGGGATGTGGACGCCACTGGCAACACCAGCATTTATTTCTTTTGGGCCTCCTTATCTCGAGAGACAATGGGTAAGCGCCTGGAGGTGGTCAGTGGTTTGTGAAGCAGCGCCTGGAGTGGCTATAAAGGCCAATTCTAGAGTGACAGACTCTTCCACAGGTGCTACAGAGAAATTTGTTTGTCGGGGCTGTTACACAGTTGGCTCTCCCCTTGCGCCTCTGTCTTTTTTCCTGCCAACTTCTAAGTCTTTTTGATTCGCCACAATTTAGCCCCGTCTTTATGGCTGCCCGCCAGCTCTGGCGAACGCTGGCAACTGACTCCCACGACTTGTGATCAATGTCACAGGATTTCATGTCGCGTTTGCAGACGTCTTTATAGTGGAGACATGGACGGCCAGTGGGTCTGATATCAGCGGCGAGCTCGCTGTACAATGTATCTTTGGGGATCCTGCCATCTTCCATGCGGCTCACATGGCCAAGCCATCTCAAGCGCCGCTGACTCAGTAGTGTGTACAAGCTGGGGATGTTAGCCACTTCGAGGACTTCTGTGTTGGAGATACGGTCCTGCCACCTGATGCCAAGTATTCTCCGGAGGCAGCGAAGATGGAATGAATTGAGACGTCGCTCTTGGCTGACATACGTTGTCCAGGCCTCGCTGCCATAGAACAAGGTACTGAGGACACAGGCCTGATACACTCGGACTTTTGTGTTCCGTGTCAGTGCGCCATTTTCCCACACTCTCTTGGCCAGTCTGGACATAGCAGTGGAAGCCTTACCCATGCGCTTGTTGATTTCTGCATCTAGAGACAGGTTACTGGTGATAGTTGAGCCTAGGTAGGTGAACTCTTGAACCACTTCCAGAGCGTGGTCGCCAATATTGATGGATGGAGCATTTCTGACATCCTGCCCCATGATGTTAGTTTTCTTGAGGCTGATGGTTAGGCCAAATTCATTGCAGGCAGCCGCAAACCTGTCGATAAGACTCTGCAGGCACTCTTCAGTGTGAGATGTTAAAGCAGCATCGTCAGCAAAGACGAGTTCTTTCCGTACTTTGGACTTCGCTCTTAGACGGGCAAGGTTGAACAACCTGCCCCCGATCTTGTGTGGAGGAAAATTCCTTCTTCAGAGGACTTGAACGCATGTGAAAGCAGCAGGGAGAAGAAAATCCCAAAAAGTGTGGGTGCAAGAACACAGCCCTGTTTCACACCACTCAGGATAGGAAAGGGCTCTGCATTAATTGCCCATCACTAATTGCCCTTGAGAAGGTGGTAGGTGGCTGCAGTCCACTTGATGTAGGTACACCCACAGTGTTGTTAGGGAGGGAGTTCCAGGATTTTGACCCAGCAACAGAGAAGGAACACCTTTGGAGAATCAGGAGATGAGTTTAATGCACTAGGGCATACTTTATTCAGTCCCTCTGAAGTGCTTTTCCTACACTGCAGCTGTTGGCAGTAATCCATCCAATATTATGATTCAAGTATCACCAATCTGTTAAGCCTCAATATACTGTAAAAAAAAAATTGCAATAAATTCTAAGTGTAGTCACAGTCCTATTACCTTGCCAATATTGGCATTCTCGACACGTATAGGCAGAGTAGACTGCAATCATGCTTTTACAAGGAGCTTCAATCCGATCTCCCTTTAGTCCACATACCTGTGGGATAGCTAATGATTATTGAGCCCATCACTCCAGTACTACAGCTGATGTAGGGGGAGACAAAAGCAGCAGGGTTGGAGATGAGTTGGAGCAATTTGAAAAAAAATCCACAATTTTTATAAAAATACACCCTGTTTCAACAAATAAAACAAAAAAAACTACATCCTGTTTAAACTGGTACAACCTTTAACAAAAAAAACCTGGCAATGTTTTGATAAACTCTGCAATAAAATTTATGCCAAAAGGTGTCACTGCACTGCAAAAATTGCAGACAACACTGCCGGGTGCCTTTTTGAATGTGCAAAAACAGCTGAAAGCTCTCTGGATGGCTTAGTGGGTGAAGGTATTGCATCATGTGGTACAGAGCCACTCAGACCAGACAGTGCATGTTCAATAATAAAAACAGTAAGTGCTGGAAATACTCAGCAGGTCTGGGAGCATCTGTGGAAAGAAAAACAAATCTTACGAGTGCCGTGACGTTCCCAACAGTGGGACTGAAAATTATCGTAACTTCCATTTCCGCCGCAAATCCTGTTTCCCACGCAATTTTGTATTTAAATTATCCATGCGGTGAGGGGCATGGGGAACATGTGAGATCATGCAGCGGGGGCAGTCTTTCATTGGTGAAACCCACCGTCACTGCTCAAGCACCATGTTTGCCACAGATATTAAACATTCTGCGCTTGCAACCTCAATGATCAGCCTTCCTTTCATGTATCTTCAAACTAATTTACACTGAAGCTTTTACTTAAATCAAAATGTTTTTGCCTCCCTTATTTTGCGAAAGTCACCACCAACGTCATATCATTTATTTTCCCTATAGCCAAAGTCAATCAAATGGCAGCCAGCAGGCAGCAACCCGCACCATGGTTCAGTGATGCTTCCCTGCAGGTTCTCCTCCAGGCTGTCAGGGAAAGGCGGGAGGTCCTCTTCTCTGCAGATGGAACTCCCTCCAGGTGCTCCTTCCCCTCAGGGAGAGAGGCCGGTGCCATCGTGCACACAGATGGAGGAGGAGTGTGTGCCAGCTGCCCCAGGGCCTTCCTCTCAGAACAGCCCAGGGAAAGTAGCGTCTCGTCCTCCCCACCAACATTGACCCCCTTACCTCCAGCAGGTGAGCACACAGAGGATACTGAAGCACTATTGCTGCAGACCCCCAGAAGGATGGAGCCATTAAGGAACCATTCCTCCAGAGGATGCCCGCTATGGCCATCCACGCCAACGAGGCAGCGCACTGAGCAGACTGCCTCCACCTCAGCTGCTAATGTCTGGGTAGCACCTAGACGTAGTGGGTGAAAAAGGAAATTGAAAGAGTTTTGATCATGAAGATGGCACGGGTGCTGTACAAATGGTGATGTTTGCAAAGATTTATTAATATATTTTTATTTCATGCAAAATTTGATCCACTCTTGGTAATATTTTGTTTGGTTACAGATGGATACAGAGAAGTTTTTTGGAGGCCTATGGCAGGAATGTAATGATGTTTGCAAAGCATCTTAGGAAATGTCCAGTGTCCATATCTCTGCAATTTGAGCCTCCACTCATCAATGATGGCTATTTTCCTAGGAACATGGGAACAGGAGTAGGCCATTCGGCCCATCGAGCCTGCTCCGCAGTTCAAACAGATCATGGCTGATCATCTACCTCAACACCACTTTCCCACGCTATCTCCATATCCCTTGATGTCATTAGTCTCCAGAGGTCTATCAATTTCAGTCTTGAACATGCTCAGGTAAAAGAAGTAGGTAGATGGGTTACCGTCAGGGGAAGGAGAGGGAACCAGCAGGCAGTGCAGGGATCCCCTGTGGCCGTTTCCCTCAACAACAGGTATACCGTTTTGGATACTGTTGCGGGGGACGACTTACCAGGGGTAAGCAATGGGGTACGGATATCTGGCACAGAGTCTGTCCCTGTTGCTCAGAAGGGAAGGGGGAAGAGGAGCAGAACATTAGTCATTGGGGACTCCATAGTTAGGGGAACAGATAGGAGGTTCTGTGGGAACGAGAGAGACTCACGGTTGGTATGTTGCCTCCCAGGTGCCAGGGTTCGTGAAGTCTCGGATCGTGTTTTTGGGATCCTTAATGGGGAGGGGGAGCAGCCCCAAGTCGTGGTCCACATAGGCACCAACGACATAGGTAGGAAGAGAGATGGGGATTTAAGACAGAAATCTAGGGAGCTAGGGTGGAAGCTTAGAGCGAGAACAAACAGTGCCACGTGATAGCGAAGCGAGGAATAGGGAGAGAGAGGAGTTGAACACGTGGCTGCAGGGATGGTGCAGGAGGGAGGGTTTTGGTTTCCTGGATAATTGGGGCTCTTTCTGGGGTAGGTGGGACCTCTACAAACAGGATGGTCTTCACCTGAACCAGAGGGGTACCAATATCCTGGGGGGGAGGTTTGCTAGTGCTCTTCGGGGGGGTTTAAACTAATTCAGCAGGGGAATGGGAACCTAAATTGTAGTGCCAGTGTACAGGATGTTGAGAGTAGTGAGGTCAGGGATATGGTTACAAGGACGCAAGAGGGCACTGGCAAGCAAGAACCTGGTTTAAAGTGTGTCTATTTCAACGCCAGGAGCATCCGGAATAAGGTGGGTGAGCTTGCAGCATGGGTTGGTACCTGGGATCTCGATGTAGTGGCCATTTCGGAGACATGGGTAGAGCAGGGGCAGGAGTGGATGTTGCAGATTCCGGGATTTAGATGTTTCAGTAAGAACAGAGAAGATGGTAAAAGAGGGGGGGGTGTGGCATTGTTAATCAAGGAGAGTATTACAGCGACAGAAAGGACGTTTGAGGACTCGTCTACTGAGGTAGTATGGGCTGAGGTTAGAAACAGGAGAGGTGAGGTTACCCTGTTGGGAGTCTTTTATAGACCTCCGAATAGTTCCAGAGATGTAGAGGAAAGGATAGCGAAGATGATTCTCGACAGGGGTGAGAGTAACAGGGTAGTTGTTATGGGGGACTTTAACTTTCCAAATATCGACTGGAAATACTATAGTTCGAGTACTTTAGATGGGTCAGTTTTTGTCCAGTGTGTGCAGGAGGGTTTTCTGACACAGTATGTAGACAGGCCAACCAGGGGCGATGCCACATTGGATTTGGTACTGGGAAATGAACCCGGCCAGGTGTTAGATTTAGATGTAGGTGAGCACTTTGGTGATAGTGATCACAATTCGGTTAGGTTTACCTTAGCGATGGGCAGGGACAGGTATATACCGCAGGGCAAGAATTATAACTGGGGGAAAGGAAATTATGATGCGATTAGGCAAGATTTAGGATGAGTAGGATGGGTAAGGAAACTGCAGGGGATGGGAACAATCGAAATGTGGAGCTTATTCAAGGAGCAGCTACTGCGTGTCCTTGATAAGTATGTACCTGTGAGGCAGGGAGGAAGTTGTCGTGCGAGGGAGCCGTGGTTTACTAAAGAAGTTGAAGCGCTTGTCAAGAGGAAGAGGAAGGCTTATGTTAGGATGAGACGTGAAGGCTCAGTTAGGGCGCTTGAGAGCTACAAGCTAGCCAGGAAGGATCTAAAGGGAGAGCTAAGAAGAGCAAGGAGAGGACACGAGAAGTCATTGGTGGATCGGATCAGGGAAAACCCTAAGGCTTTCTATAGGTATATCAGGAATAAAAGAATGACTAGAGTTAGATTAGGGCCAATCAAGGATAGTAGTGGGAAGTTGTGTGTGGAATCAGAGGAGATAGGGGAAGTGTTAAATGAATATTTTGCGTCAGTATTTACAGTAGAGAAAGAAAATGTTGTTGAGAATACTGAGATTCAGGCTACGAGGCTAGATGGGATTGAGGTTCACAAGGAGGAGGTGTTAGCAATTTTGGAAAGTGTGAAAATAGATAAGTCCCCTGGGCTAGATGGGATTTATCCTAGGATTCTCTGGGAAGCTAGGGAGGAGATTGCAGAGCCTTTGTCCTTGATCTTTATGTCGTCATTGTCGACAGGAATAGTGCCGGAAGACTGGAGGATTGCAAATGTTGTCCCCTTGTTCAAGAAGGGGAGTAGAGACAGCCCTGGTAATTATAGACCTGTGAGCCTTACTTCGGTTGTGGTTAAAATGTTGGAAAAGGTTATAAGAGACAGGATTTATAATCATCTTGAAAAGAATAAGTACATTAGAGATAGTCAGCACGGTTTTGTGACGGGTAGGTCGTGCCTCACAAACCTTATTGAGTTTTTCGAGAAGGTGACCAAACAGGTGGATGAGGGTAAAGCAGTGGATGTGGTGTATATGGATTTCAGTAAGGCGTTTGATAAGGTTCCCCACGGTAGGCTATTGCAGAAAATACGGAAGTATGGGGTTGAAGGTGATTTAGAGCTTTGGATCAGAAATTGGCTAGCTGAAAGAAGACAGAGGGTGGTGGTTGATGGCAAATGTTCATCCTGGAGTTTAGTTACTAGTGGTGTACCGCAAGGATCTGTTTTGGGGCCACTGCTGTTTGTCATTTTTATAAATGACCTGGAAGAGGGTGTAGAAGGGTGGGTTAGTAAATTTGCAGATGACACTAAGGTCGGTGGAGTTGTGGATAGTGCCGAAGGATGTTGTCGGGTACAGAGAGACATAGATAGGCTGCAGAGCTGGGCTGAGAGATGGCAAATGGAGTTTAATGCGGAAAAGTGTGAGGTGATTCACTTTGGAAGGAGTAACAGGAATGCAGAGTACTGGGCTAATGGGAAGATTCTTGGTAGTGTAGATGAACAGAGAGATCTTGGTGTCCAGGTGCATAAATCCCTGAAGGTTGCTAACCAGGTTAATAGGGCTGTTAAGAAGGCATATGGTGTGTTAGCTTTTATTAGTAGGGGGGTCGAGTTTCGGAGCCACGAGGTCATGCTGCAGCTGTACAAAACTCTGGTGAGACCGCACCTGGAGAATTGCGTGCAGTTCTGGTCACCGCATTATAGGAAGGATGTGGAAGCTATGGAAAGGGTGCAGAGGAGATTTACTAGGATGTTGCCTGGTATGGAGGGAAGGTCTTACAAGGAAAGGCTGAGGGACTTGAGGTTGTTTTCGTTGGAGAGAAGGAGGAGGAGAGGTGACTTAATAGAGACATATAAGATAATCAGAGGGTTAGATAGGGTGGATAGTGAGCGTCTTTTTCCTCGGATGGTGATGGCAAACACGAGGGGACATAGCTTCAAGTTGAGGGGTGATAGATATAGGACAGATGTGAGAGGTAGTTTCTTTACTCAGAGAGTAGTAAGGGCGTGGAACGCCCTGCCTGCAGCAGTAGTAGATTCGCCAACTTTAAGGGCATTTAAGTGGACATTGGATAGACACATGGATGAAAATGGAATAGTGTAGGTCAGATGGTTTCACAGGTCGGCGCAACATCGAGGGCCGAAGGGCCTGTACTGCGCTGTAATGTTCTAATTCTAAAAAAAAAATAAAAAATTCTGATTGAGCTTCCACAGCCCTCTGGGGTAGAGAATTCCACAGATTCAACACCCTCTGAGTGAAAAAATTCCTCCTCATCTCATTCTTAAATGGCCTTCCCCTTATTCTGAGATTATGTCCCCTGGTTCTAGACTCACCAGCCAAGGGAAACATCCTATCTACATCTAATCTGTCACTCCCTGTAAGAATTTTGTAAGTTTCAATGAGATCACCTCTCATTCTTCAAAACTCTAGAGAACACAGCCCAGTTTCCTCAATCTCTCCTCATAAGGCAATCCCGCCATCCCAGGGATTAGTCTGGTGAAATTCTGTTGCAGTCCCTCTATGGTAAGTATATCCTTCCTCAGATAAGGAGACCAAAACTGTACACAATACTCCAGGTGAGGTCTCACTAAGGCTCTACACAACTGCAGCTCGACATCTTTACTTCTGTACTCAAATCCCCTTGCAATGGAGGCCAACATACCATTTGCCTTCCTTATTGATTGTTGCACCTGCATGTTAGCTTTTAGTGACTCATGAACAAGGACACCCAGGTCCCTTGCAGATCAACACTTCCCAACTTCTCACCATTTAAGAAATATTCTGTCCTTCTGTTTTTTCTACCTAAGTGGATCACTTCACACTTATTCACATTATATTCCATCTGCCATGTTCTTGCCCATTTACTTAGCCTGTCGGAATCCGCTTAAAGCCTCCTTGCATCTTCCCCACAACTTACCTAGTTTTGCGTTATCAGAAAATTTGGAAATAATACAATTGGTCCCGACATCCAAATCATTTATATAGATTGTGAACAGCTGTGGCCCTAGCACGGATCCTTGTGGTACCCCACGACTAACAGCCTGCCATCCTGAAAATGACCTGATTGTTCCTACTCTCTGCTTTCTGTCTGTTAACCTTTTCTCAATCCATACTAGTATATTACCACAATCCAATGCACTCTAATTTTGTTTACTAACCTCCTGTGTGGACCTTATCAAAAGCATTCTGAAAATCCAAATGCATCACATCCACTGGTTCTCCTTTATCTATGTTACAAGTAACATCCTCAAAAAACTCAGACAGGTGTGTCAAACATGATTTCCCTTTCATAAATCCATGTTGACTCTGCCCAATTTTAGCATTATTTTCTAAGTGTCCCGTTAGCACATCCTTTATAATAGATTCTAACATTTTCCCTACTACTGATGTCAAACTATTCAGTTTGTAGTTCTCCATTCTCCCTCCCTTCTTAAATAGTGGGGCTACTTTCCAGTCTGCAGGAACCTTTCCAGAATCTATTCAATTTTGAAAGATAACCACCAATGCATCCACCATCTCTATAGCCACCTCCTTCAACACTTTGGGATGTAGCTCATCTGGTCCAACCTTCAATCCAGTTAACTTTTCAAGTACTACCTCTTTACTGATACTAATTTCTTTAGGTTCCTCAGTTGTACAAGTCCCTTAGTTGCCTAGTGTTTCTGAGAAATTTTCTGTATCTTTTTCCGTGAAGATAGACACAGACTAATTGTTTAGTCTCTCTGCCATTTCCTTTTTCTCCACCATAAATTCTCCTGTCTCTGCCTGTAATGGGCTCACATTTGTCCTTGCTAATCTTTTCCTTTTTCACATTGCTAAAGAAGCTTTCACAGTCCACCTTTATGTTTCTTGCTATCTTGCATTCATGTTCTCTTTTCCCTTTCTTTATCAGTTTCTTGGTCATCCTTTGCTGAGTTCTAAATTACTCCCAATCCTCGGGCTTACCACTTTTACTGGCATCCTTTTAAGCCACTTCCTTTGATCTAATGCAATCTTTAACTTCTTTTGTTAGCCATGGTTGATTCACCTTCCCCCTTGAGTGTTTGTGCCTTAGAGGAATATATATATCTGTTGTAGACCATGTAGTACATCTTTAAATACTAGCCATTGCCTGTCTACCATCAAATCTTTTAGCGTATTTTCCCATCTACCATAGCCAACTTGCCCCTCATACCTTCATAGTTTCCCTTGTTCAGATTTAAGACCCTAGTTTCAGAATGAACCTTATCACATTTAAACTTAAGGTGAAATTCTATTGCATTATGGGCACAATTTCCCAAAGGCTCCTTTACAGCAAGGTTATTAATTAGCCCTTTCTCATTTCATAATACTAAATCTAAAATAGCTCGATCCCTAGTTGGTTCTTCAATGTACTGCTCCAGAAACCCATCTCGTACACACTCCAGGTATTCATCCTCCACAGCATTAGTGCTGATTAGGTTTACCCAGTCTATATGTAAATCAAAGCCACCCATTATTACTGTATTACCCATGTTACATGCAGCAACGCTTCGTTAAGATTGCAGAAATGAATAAGACTTCATGCAAAAGGGTATTTCTGTGGGGAATTGTTATGTTTTTCCTCCCAATGTTCCTTAATGATGTGGCTTATGATTGCCTGAGACATGCATGAATAAGGTTCTCCCTGATGTCCCTTGCATGTCTCTCCATGGTCCTCATATCAATGATGGCATTGTTGTCCTCCTCCTCATCCTCGTCATAGTCATCCTTATCTGAGGAGGACTGGCATTCCTCCTGTTCCTCCGCCTGCAGAATGTTTCCATGTCTAATTGCAAGGTTATCCAAGGCACAGCAGACACCTCTTTGGTGCGTACTGAAGAGCCCCTCCAGACCAGTCAAGGCAACGGAATCGCATTTTCAGCATGTCAATGATGTGTTCAGTGATGGCTCTGGTGGATGCAGTGCAGCATTGAACCTCTTTTCAGCAGCGCTTTGGGGATGATGTACTGGTTTCATCAACCATGTACAAAGTGAGTAACCCTTATCACCCAGGATCCATCCGTCCACTTCCTCGGAAACTGCTGGCAGCTGGGAGTTCCTCAAAATATAGGAGTCACGACAGCTCCCTGGAAAATGTGTGCAAACATGTATGATTCTTCTCCTGTGGTCACAAACCAGTTGTATGTTTGAAGAGTGGAAGCCTTTGTGATTGACAAAGGCAGCAGGCTGGTCCCAGGGAGCTCTAATGGCCACACGAGTACAGTCAATCACCCCTTGCAATCTAGGGGACCCAGTGATGGCACCGAAGGCTGCAGACTTTGCTGCCTGGCTGTCCTCGTCTACAGGTAAGTAGACAAAATCATTGGCATGTGGAGAAATGCCATTGGTCACCTCTTTGGTGCACCTGTGTGTCACAGACTGTGAGATGCCACATATGTCATCCGTGGATCCCCGGAAGGACATGTTGGAAAACAAATTGAGTGCAGCAGTCACCTTTGGGTAACTGGCATGGGATTCCCACTGGAGCTGTGTGACTGCAGGTCATGCTGCAGGATCCTACAAATTTCTGTGACCATTTCACATGACGAATACAGAATACTAAATTGAAAGAAATACAAGTAAATCACTGCTTTGCCTGGAAGGAGTGTTTTGGGCCTTGGATGGTGAGGAGAAAGGAGGTAAAAGGGCAGGTGTTATACCTCCTGTGATTGCATGGGAAGGTACTGCTCACAATGCGGTCTTCTCCACAATGGGGTCTTCTCCACAATGGGGAGACCAAACGCTGATTGGGTGACTCCTTTACGGAAAACCTCCACTCAGTCCGCAAGCATGACCCCGAACTTCCAATTGCTTGCCATTTTAATTCACCACCTTGCTCAGATGCTCACAATTCTGTCCTCAGTCTGCTGCAGCATTCCAGTGAAGCTCAACGCAAGCTCGAGGAACAGCACCTCATCTTCCGATTAGGCACTTTACAGACTTCTGGACTCAATATTGATTTCAATAATTTCAGACCATGTCCCAGTCTTAAACTTGTTTTTCATGTTTTTGCTTTTGGACAGAGCAGTTCTTTATTCTGCCATTAACACTCTTTCTGGACAAATGCTTTGACTTTTACCACAACTATTACCACTCTACCTTTTATTCCACAACATTTTTGTCATTTAATCTCTCCCGCCCTCTACCCTATCACGAACCATCCCTTTTGTTCCTCTTCGTCCGTCCCCCCCTTTCACTTGCTCAAAATCTATTACATTTCTAACTGTTGCTATTTCTGACGAAAGGTCATCAACCTGAAACATTAACTCTATTTCTCTCGCCACTGATGCTGCCAGACGTGCAGTATTTCTAACACTTTCTGTTTTTATTTCAGAGTTTCAGCATTGGCAGTATTTTGCTTTTATTTTAGTGCATGTTCAATCTCTGGCTTGTAGTATCTTAGCTGATCTCAGCCAACATCAGCAGCTGGGGCAACACAATAGGCCCAAAGAGAGGTAAAATTTCAGCCAGGCTTCTGTTTCTGATCACTAAACAATAATTTCTGCTGAAAATTGGAGATTGGGCAAAAGCAGGATTAAGTCAGTCAGGCTGGCTTCAAAATCAAATTGCCTGTTGACGCTTACAATTTTCTCCTTGGGGTGAAGTTTCAGCAAGGTGGAACTCCTGCTAATTTTCCATGTCCACCCCAGTGCTTGACCCACTTTCCTGGCTGGTGCTTATTAAATATGATTGCACAATGTTCAATTCCATTTGCACCTCTGCAGATAATGAAACAGTCCCTGCTTACATGCAGAAAGTCCTGGACAACATTCAGGCTTCGGCTAATAAGTGGCATTTAACATCTGTGCCGTTCAAGTGCCAGGCAATGATCATATCTAACAAGAAGGAATCTAACCATTTCCCCTTGACATTCAATGGCATTACCATTGTCAAAACCCCTATCATCAACATCTTAGGGGGCCATGATTGACCAGTAACTTAATTGGTCCAGCCACATAAATACTGTGGCTATAAAAACAGGTCAAAGGCTGGAAATTTTGTGGCAAATAACTCACCTCCTGACTCCCCAATGCCTGTCTACCATCTACACAGCACAAGTCAGGAATGTGATGACATACTCTCCACATGCCTGGATGAGTGCAGCTTCAACTACTCCCCGAGAAGACTCTATCAGAACATACTTCTTCTTCTTTGGCCTCCTTATCTCGAGAGACAATGGATACGCGCCTGGAGGTGGTCAGTGGTTTGTGAAGCAGTGCCTGGAGTGGCTATAAAGGCCAATTCTAGAGTGACAGGCTCTTCCACAGGTGCTGCAGAGAAATTTGTTTGTCGGGGCTGTTGCACAGTTGGCTCTCCCCTTTCGCCTCTGTCTTTTTTCCTGCCAACTACTAAGTCTCTTCGACTCGCCACATTTTAGCCCCGTCTTTATGGCTGCCCGCCAGCTCTGGCGAACGCTGGCAACTGACTCCCACGACTTGTGATCAATGTCACAGGATTTCATGTCGCATTTGCAGACGTCTTTAAAGCGGAGACATGGACGGCCGGTGGGTCTGATACCAGTGGCGAGCATAGAACATAGAAGCCTGCTTTATTGGCACCCCATCCACTACCTTAAACATTCACTCCCTCCACCACCAGTGCACTGTGTCTGCAGTTTGTGCTATCTACAAGACGTACCTCCAAGTTCTCCTCCAAGTCACACACCATCCTGTCATCCTGACTTGGAAAAATATTGCAATTCCGTCATCATCACTAAGTCAAAATCCCTACCGAACAGAACCATGCAAGTACCTTCACCACACAGACTGCAGCAGTTTAAGGCAGTAGCTCACCATCACTTTTTCAAGGGCATTTTGGGTTGGGCAATAAATGCTGACTTAGCTTGCGACACCCACATTCCATGAATGAATAAAAAAATGTACGCTGAGCTACCAAAGGGATTCCTGCTGCTGAGATGGAGCCTGCCAGTTGGCAGAACAGAAATCTGTTGCTGAAACACCAGAAGATTCAAGATTCCCACTGAGGGCCTTGGCTGAGAAGTTAAGTTGCTGGGCCTATCTGGAGGGGAAGAAGTCTGCTACAAAGCCTTCTCCCTCCAATTGGCTATTTACTACTATGTCCCAAGGCCGAGGAAGCAATAGTGGAAAGCAGGAAAATCCTCCTGGACCCCAGGCCTCAACCACCCTGTCACCATTTACATGCCGTGGGCAGGAAGGAGTGGTCAGTGGTGGTCCCAGCAGGGTTGAGAGGGGAAAATCCTGATTGGCTGGTGAGGTTTCAGTAGGCCTCAGTCAGCTCCTGAATTTTCTGATGTTCTCCGTTGTATCCTGTCTGATATTACGCACTGGAATTTCATCCTTTTGTGTAGAATTACCCATGATTCATAGCTGCCTGGCCAAATTAACAGCGGTGCTGCCAAAACCATACCTCAGTAAGGAGTCAGCCAAAAGGGGAGAAAAATGGAAAACATTAATGAAAAGCAGGTATAGAAGTAGTTAACAACAGCACAATGTGCCTCTAGCATTGAGCTATATAAATTATTTTCATACAGTGGTAAAATTTATGAGGTTTGCTCGTTCAACACCATATTTGGGGCTCCTGACATGATGTGATATTTACATTTGATTCAGCAGCTGTTTGACGTAAAAGATCATTTAGGAATGTCTTATGCTTCCAGTTGAGTTTCATTCTACTACCAAATGTTGAGCACTTGTTAACAGGCCTGGTGATGTTATATGTAAATTATTACCAATTGCAAACCAGCTTCAGGATCTGATTGAGGATTTACCAGAAGAATACAAATAAATCATTCTGCTTAAAGCCACCCACATTCTGTGTGTTTACAAGTAGCTGTTTAACAGTTTTTTTTAGGAAACACATTGAAAAGTTCATGTTTGGAACAGATCAATGGATGTACTCCAAATATTCTGCTCTACTTCATTTTCCTCCTGCTTGATGAAATAAAAACTAATTGTAAGATCTTCTACTTTACTCTCAGGACTTTAAAACTGTGGAACTTCTGACCTCCTCATTTGTCCTTCCTTCCTACAATCTATAGGCCTTGAAAACTCAATGGACAGAATCTTGCTGCCTTCACTTTTTTTTTGACATTGGGACCATTTCCAGGTTGGCAAATAGCATGCATGATTGGCGGGACTTCGGGTCCAATCTTCAAGGAGGCATCCAATTAACAACCCGCCTCTGGACCCCGAATAAGCGCGCAAGATTTAAAGGGCTGCCGGCAGCCTTCACAGTGCCTGCCTTGAGACAATTGAGGTGGTGTTTTTCAGCAGAGAGCTGTGCAGAACATGGATGCCAAACAGAGAAGGGCTGCACCCCGCTTCACTGATGCCTTCTTGGATCGAGGTTATGGTGTAGGCAGTGAGGGCATGGAGGCAACTGCTGTTTCCAGAGGACAGGAGAGGAGGCCAGCCAGTATGACCAGGCAGGCATGGATAGAGGTAGCGGAAGAGGTCAGCAACTGAGGTGTCATCAACAGGACCTGGATACACTGCAGCAAGCACTTTAATGACCTCTTGAGGGCTGGCAAGGGGAATGCTCTACAATTATCAGCTGGCAACCATGACTCTCTCACCCACTTAGTAGTCTTCTGCACAGGTAGGCAGAAATACAGAGGAATGTTTGGTGAAAGGTCATCAACCTGAAACGTTAACTTTGTTTCTCTCTTCACAGATGCAGCCTGACCTGCTATTTCCAGCATTTTTTGTTTTAATTTCAAAGGAATGTCTCACAGTGTTCCTTCGTCACCTTTCATATACTCAGAGAACACTCACACTTGGCTCTAAAATGACATACAGTGAAGTCCATCAAATTTCAATGTGCATTATGATTCGCACACTGCGCTCCTCATATTCCTAACATTCTTCTTTTGCTCAATGATTACCCTGGTCATCAAATGGCTACATTGTCTCTCGTGTGCCTCTGTGGTGGGGTTCTGCACAGGTGTCATCAGCCATGTATTCAGCGGATATCCCTTGTCACCCAGGAGCCATCCACAGAGGTTGTCCGGTGGCCTGAAGAGTTGAAGACCTGAGACTGCCTCATGAAAGTGTCATGGCAGCTGCCCGGAAACCTTACACAAACTTGCAGGATTCTTTTGTGGTGGTCACCTACCAGCTGCAAGTTGAAGGAGTGGAATTCTTACTTATTTACAATTACACCTGGCCAGTCTGACAGAGCCTTAATAGCCACATGGGTGCAGTCTATCACGCCCTGCACCTGAAGGAATCCTGCCATGGAGGCGAAGCTGACAGCGCTCTAGGCTTGACCGGCATCATCCGTTCAGAACCAGATCTAGTCCAATGCCCTCGTTTGTAAGGCATCTGTCACCTGTGTGATACAGTTATGAGTGGCAGATTGTGAGATCCTGCAGATGTCAGCAGCTGACCCTTGGAATGATAAGGAAGCAAAGAAATTCATTGCCATGGTCACAGGCAATGATTGTCCACTTGCTTCTTCTGCCCTCAGGTCCTCCTCCAAATGGGTGTGAGGTCTGCGACCACCTGCTGCGAGAACTGCAGCCTTCAGAGGCACTGCTGCTCTGAGAGGTCCAGGAAGCTGACCCTTTGCCTGTACACTCTGTGATAAGGGTAGAACCATAGAAACATAGAAAATAGGAGCAGGAGTAGGCCATTTAGCCCTTCAAGCCTGCTCTGTCATTCATTATGATCATGGCTGATCATCCAACTCAGTAACCTGTTCCCGCTTTCGCCCCATACCTTTTGATCCCTTCAGACCCAAGAGCTATGTCTAACTCCTTTTTGAAAACATATAATGTTTTGGCCTCAACTGCTTTCTGTGGTAGCGAATTCCACAGGCTCACCACTCTCTGGGTGAACAAATCTCTCCTCATCTCAGTCCTGAAAGGCTTACCCCATATCCTTAGACTATGACCCCTGATTCTGGACTCCCCCACCATCAGGAACATCCTTCCCGCATCTACCCTGTCAAGTCCTGTTAGAATTTTATAGGTATCTATGAGAACCCCCCCTCACTCTTTTGAACTTCACAGAATATAATCCTAACCGACTCAATCTCTCCTCATACGTCAGTCCCGCCATCCCAGGAATCAGTCTGGTAAACCTTTGCTGCACTCCCTCTATAGCGCCTTCTTCTCCGTCCTGGTCTGTGGCAACCCCTCTGCTACATCCAGCTGCATGTGGGTAATTTGCTTGCTGCATCTGCTGCACTTCCTCCGGTTGCTGCCCCTCTGCCTGTGGCTGCTGAGTTGGGTCACTCTGCTGCTCCTCCTCAGTGGTCCACCCTACGTCAGAATAGGTAGAACCCATGTCCCGTTGGAGTATCAAATACACAAGGGTCTAGGACCCCTTTAAGTTGACAGATTATGCTGCATGAAGCTTCAGTACTTGCTTTCTCTCCAACACTATCAGTAGTAGCAGTCTCAATGAGCTACTCACGTAACGGCAAGCCTGTGTCTATGGCTGACCTCAGCCTTGCTGCTTTCCACTTTTATAGTATTGAGTGCATGTCAGTTTCTGGTCTCAATGACTTCCCGCTGTGCACTCACCTCCTCTGAGTTGACGAGTTCCAGATTCATTGGTCCCATGCGTTGCTAGTAAAGTGCCATTGCCCTGGGAAAAAGGCTGGTAACTGGCTCATTACCAAGTACAACTGGCTTCCCACCGCTGCCTGGTGGGTTGCTGGCAGCGCACTCAAGCCCCCCCCTGGGAAAAGTGTGAGGAGGTGGAAACATGTTGGGAAACTGGCCTGTTGTCTTTTTTTCCTACTTTCTCAGCCCCTCCCCTCCAAACCCGCCTCCATGGGCTTGGGAAAATTTCCCCCAATGTTTCTGTCGTCTAATCACTGAATTAATCTTTGTTTCTACTCTTTACAAACTTGGTGGTGCCCTACACCATGGATCTTGGCCTTTCAATTAAGTTTCTTAATCAAAAAATAATGGTCTGATGGACACAGGAGATGTTCTCCACTCAGCAGAGAGGTAGTGATTGAGAGCAGTTTCATTATGAAGGGTAAGCCCCAAACAATTCACCCACATTTCTGAGCAGCTGGCTCAGATCGCCACTGGGAGATACCCATGAGCAAATTCACACCTCTGCCATCCCTTTTGGCCACCACTGATACTTGGCATCCTTTCTCAAATGAGAAAAATAAAATCGGATGATCTCTGTGCACTGGATCCTTTGCAATGCCTCTCTAATCTGCAACATTGATTTTTTTAGGTTTATCAAAATGAGGGATGTCTTTGCTGGGGAAAAGAATCCTTTCTACCAATATCTAGTGCCAGCATCAGGCACTCACAGGCCAGGGGTGGCATGGGTTAGGAGCAAATCAAAGCAAGTCTGCTACTCTGCTCAACCAATTTGTTTCAATTCCAATCTCAGAAAAACAACTTCTACTGCACCATTTCAAAGAACAAAGAACAAAGAAAATTACAGCACAGGAACAGGCCCTTCGGCCCTCCAAGCCTACACCGATCCAAATCCTCTATCTAAACCTGTCGCCTATTTTCTAAGGGTCTGTATCTCTTTACTTCCTGCCCATTCATGTATCTGTCTAGATACATCTTAAAAGACGCTATCGTGCCTGCGTCTACCACCTCCGCTGGTAATGCGTTCCATGCACCCACCACCTTCCGCGTAAAGAACTTTCCACGCATATCCCCCCTAAACTTTTCCCCTTTCACTTTGAACTCGTGTCCCCTTGTAATTGAATCCCCCACTCTGGGAAAAAGCTTCTTCCTATCCACCCTGTCTATACCTCTCATGATTTTGTACACCTCAATCAGGTCCCCCCTCAACCTCCGTCTTTCTAATGAAAATAATCCTAATCTACTCAACCTCTCATCATAGCTAGCGCCCTCCATACCAGGCAACATCCTGGTGAACCTCCTCTGCACCCTCTCCATAGCATCCACATCCTTTTGGTAATGTAGCGACCAGAACTGCACGCAGTATTCCAAATGTGGCCGAACCAAAGTCCTATACAACTGTAACATGACCTGCCAACTCTTGTACTCAATATCCCGTCCGATGAAGGAAAGCATGCCGTATGCCTTCTTGACCACTCTATTGACCTGCGTTGCCACCTTCAGGGAACAATGGACCTGAACACCCAAATCTCTCTGTACATCAATTTTCCCCAGGACTTTTTCATTTACTGTATAGTTCACTCTTGAATTGGATCTTCCAAAATGCATCACCTCGCATTTGCCCTGATTGAACTCCATCTGCCATTTCTCTGCCCAACTCTCCAATCTATCTATATTGTGCTGTATTCTCTGACAGTCCCCTTCGCTATCTGCTACTCCACCAATCTTAGTGTCGTCTGCAAACTTGCTAATCAGACCACCTATACTTTCCTCCAAATCATTTATGTATATCACAAACAACAGTGGTCCCAGCACGGATCTCTGTGGAACACCACTGGTCACACGTCTCCATTTTGAGAAACTCCCTTCCACTGCTACTCTCTGTCTCCTGTTGCCCAGCCAATTCTTTATCCATCTAGCTAGTACACCCTGGACCCCATGCGATTTCACTTTCTCCATCAGCCTACCATGGGGAACCTTATCAAACGCCTTACTGAAGTCCATGTATATGACATCTACAGCCCTTCCCTCATCAATCAACTTTGTCACTTCCTCAAAGAATTCTATTAAGTTGGTAAGACATGACCTTCCCTGCACAAAACCATGTTGCCTATCACTGATAAGTCCATTTTCTTCCAAATGGGAATAGATCCTATCCCTCAGTATCTTCTCCAGCAGCTTCCCTACCACTGACGTCAGGCTCACCGGTCTGTAATTACCTGGATTTTCCCTGCTACCCTTCTTAAACAAGGGGACAACATTAGCAATTCTCCAGTCCTCCGGGACCTCACCTGTGTTTAAGGATGCTGCAAAGATATCTGTTAAGGCCCCAGCTATTTCCTCTCTCGCTTCCCTCAGTAACCTGGGATAGATCCCATCCGGACCTGGGGACTTGTCCACCTTAATGCCTTTTAGAATACCCAACACTTCCTCCCTCCTTATGCCGACTTGACCAAGAGTAATCAAACATCTGTTCCTAACCTCAACATCCGTCATGTCCCTCTCCTCGGTGAATACCGATGCAAAGTACTCGTTTAGAATCTCACCCATTTTCTCTGACTCCACGCATAACTTTCCTCCTTTGTCCTTGAGTGGGCCAATCCTTTCTCTAGTTACCCTCTTGCTCCTTATATATGAATAAAAGGCTTTGGGATTTTCCTTAACCCTGTTTGCTAAAGATATTTCATGACCCCTTTTAGCCCTCTTAATTCCTCGTTTCAGATTGCGCCTACAATCCCGATATTCTTTCAAAGCTTCGTCTTTCTTCAGCCGCCTAGACCTTATGTGTGCTTCCTTTTTCCTCTTAGCTAGTCTCACAATTTCACCTGTCATCCATGGTTCCCTAATCTTGCCATTTCTACCCCTCATTTTCACAGGAACATGTCTCTCCTGCACGTCAATCAACCTCTCTTTAAAAGCCTCCCACATATCAAAAGTGGATTTACCTTCAAACAGCTGCTCCCAATCTACATTCCCCAGCTCCTGCCGAATTTTGGTATAGTTGGCCTTCCCCCAATTTAGCACTCTTCCTTTAGGACCACTCTCGTCTTTGTCCATGAGTATTCTAAAACTTACGGAATTGTGATCACTATTCCCAAAGTAGTCCCCTACTGAAACATCAACCACCTGGCCCGGCTCATTCCCAACACCAGGTCCAGTATGGCCCCTTCCTGAGTTGGACTATTTACATACTGCTCTAGAAAACCCTCCTGGATGCTCCTTACAAATTCTGCTCCATCTAGACCTCTAACATTAAGTGAATCCCAGTCAATGTTGGGAAAATTAAAATCTCCTATCACCACCACCCTGTTGCTCCTACAGCTTTCCATAATCTGTTTACATATTTGTACCTCTATCTCACGCTCGCTGTTGGGAGGCCTGTAGTACAGCCCCAACATTGTTACCGCACCCTTCCTATTTCTGAGTTCTGCCCATATTGCCTCACAGCTCGAGTCCTCCATAGTGCCTTCCTTCAGCACAGCTGTGATATCCTCTTTGACCAGTAATGCAACTCCTCCACCCCTTTTACCTCCCTCTCTATCCCGCCTGAAGCATCGGTATCCTGGGATATTTAGTTGCCAATCATGCCCTTCCCTTAACCAAGTCTCAGTAATAGCAATAACATCATACTCCCAGGTACTAATCCAAGCCCTAAGTTCATCTGCCTTACCTACTACACTTCTTGCATTAAAACAAATACACCTCAGACCACCAGTCCCTTTGCTTTCATCATCTGCTCCCTGCCTACTCTTTCCCTTAGTCACGCTGACTTCATTATCTAGTTCCTTACAGGCTTTAGTTACTACATCCTTACTCTCCACTGACCTCATTTGGTTCCCATCCCCCTGACAAAGCCACCCTTGGTGCAGAATGCCAACTTGCAATACTTTAATATTGAAGTAGGGTCAGTTTTATGCAATGGTTGAAATAATCCTAACTTATTTTACCAGCAATTCCTGCCTTGGCAAAGAAGAACATTTGTCCCATAAGCGTAGGCTGGATTCAAGTCCAGTTCCCACAGAAAAGAAAGACAGTGTTCAAAGTGACATCATCCCATCCCCTCCGTTGAGATCATTGAAATAACTTGTTAAAGTGATGAATTTTAGAATTCACGTAAAGCCTTTTAAAAGCTTAGAGCTTTCTTTAATGTAGAAACTACTTACCAGCTAATAAATGACTGTACAAATCTAATATACTCCAGCTCAGTATTATAGTATATTGCAGGAAGCGTCAAGTTTCTAAATTAAGGTGAAGACAAGCATTAAAAGATCCTGAATTTGGTAAGAATGAATAAACATTTCGATGGATCCACCATCATTTTACGACTTGTTGACAGCTATATTTAAAGAAGGAACTGTGGCTTTAATTTGTGTTTAAACAGAATAGACATTAAATCCATTGACACAAGCTTTTAGGGAAATTAATCACTGCCAACTTCACAATGTTCCCCAGGCTAATGTTCAAAGCAGTTATAGAAGGAGGAGGCTACAGGGTGGGACTTAGATATGAGCAATAATAGCTCTTGTTTGATTTTCTGTACTTTGCTGTATTTCTTTATATTTGTGCACTCCTTTTGTCTCTGGTCTATGACTAACAGGATGTATCTCAAAATGGGGCCATTTTTATCAATTGTGAAGGATACCATTTACCCTCTATTGTGTCACCAGGGGATCAAAGAACAGAAACACAAATAACCAACCTGACGCCCATGCTTTTCACTTTCCCATTTTTCTGTGCCATTCTATCAGTTGGGTCATATAGGGTCTCAGAGATAATTCCTCTTGCAAAGTTTTTTTAAAATTAAAACCTCATGTTCAAAATGTGCTGAAGAGAGCTGAAAATGCAAATTCCTTTATTTGTTTTGGAAGTAGCATATCACATTTAACTAAGTACATGCATGTTATGTTTTCTGATGATTAGGCCTTGCTTCTGTATAATTTTACATCTTAATAAATTCAAATTATTAAATTTTAGCTTCAGCAAAATGATTTGACAGTGTGGTATTGGTTTGGAGAGACCTAGAGCATGTGGTGGGTAATTCATATTATTTCCGATGAGTACTCCAAAGGTAGAAGACTTAGTTGGTCAGCCTGGTGGCAACACTATCGCAGATATTTTGCACATAAGATCAAGATTCAATTCAGAGTTACCTGTGGAAGCTGACATTTGTGAACAGTATGAGTAAAAAAGCATTGGTAATTATCCCAAACTGCAGCGTACTCCTCACTGTAATACTGATATACCATGCACTGCACACTGTTTGATATGTCATGCATCTTGCACTGTATAACTATAAATAATACTGCACCCCAATGGTTCAGTCAATTTATGCACAAAGCCATTCAAAGTTGGACCATTGCAGGTTTATTTACCAAACTATCGCAATTTGGGTGATCTTAGTCAGAATATGAGAAGAGGGCCACAATTTCTCTGAACAAACGATGCAAAGATCAGCAGAGGATCCCACTCTGCATTTCTATCCAGCAACCCTAGCTAGATAGCATGTTTATAATGATTTTGCTCAAAGACAGGATCAAGCATGGTTTGATGCTTCCTGCGTCTTTACACTCTATATTAATGACTTAGATGAAGGGACTGAGTGTAACATATCCAAGTCTACTGATGATACAAAGTTAGGTGGGAAAGTAAGCAGTGAGGAGAATGCAAAGCAGCTGCAGAGCAGGGTTGTCCAACCTTTTCGCATTGCGGGGGGGGGGGGGGGGGGGGGGGGGTGCGGGGTGAGTGGCCACCTCACAATTTTTGTCTTACATAGAGAGCTGGTGAGACAATTTTGCAAAGATAAAGGCATTAAAAATTTATCTTACTATTAAATAAACAACAAAATGTGTATTTTTGTGAAGAAGCTTTACATGAGATTAACTTATTGATTTGCTTTCTTGTCACTATGTTGGACACTGATTTAATGAGATACCAGACATTTTTTTGCTTGCTCAAGTAATCAATGGTTGTCCGCACACTGGTTGGAGCGATGTGCAGTATTCTGGATAGATGCCCGTCTATCAGGAGTGATCTTCATCACTCTCTCCCTCTTTCTGTCTCTGTCTGTTTGTCTCTCTCGCTCCCTGTGTTCCCCCTCTCTGGGTTCCCTGTCTCTGTCTCGTACTCGCTCTGCATCCCCCTCTCTATCGCCCCTCTTTCTCTCTGTCCCCGCTCTTTCTCCCTCTGTCCCCTCCCTCTCTCTCTGTCCCCTCCCTCTCTCTTTGCCTCCCCTCTCTCTCTCTACTCCCTGTCTCTCTGCCCCCTCTCTCTCGCTGCCCCCCCCACAGCCTCTGTCTCCCTGTCCCCTCTCTCTTTGCCCCTCTCTCTCTCTCTCTGCCCCCTTTTCTCTCTTTCTCTCTCTGCCCCCCCACTCTCTCTCTCTGCCCCATTTCTCTCTCTCTTCCCCCTCTACCCCCACTCTCTCGCGCTGTCATCCCCCGTCCTCACTCTATCTGTCTTCCCCCCGTCCACTCTCTCTCTGTCCCCTTGCTCTCTCTCCCCCTCTTCTCTCTGTCCGCTCCCTCTCTCTCCATCTCCCCTCTCCCTACCCCTCTTTTTCATTCTGTCCCCCTCTCTCTCTGTCTGCCCCTCTCTCTCTGTCTGCCCCCCCTCTCTCTCTGTCCCCCTCTCTCTGACTCTCTCTCTCTCTTTCTGTTCTCCCTCTCTCTCTCTGCACCCCCCGTCGCTTCCTCTTTCTCTCTGTCCCTCTCTCTTTCTTCCTCTGCCCTCCCCCTTCTCTCTGTCCCTCTCTCTCTGTCAGTTGCAGGCAGTAGGAACACTCAGCACAGCAGCTTTGTGGTAGGTCAGTTTTTTCAGTTTCACAGCTGACAGGTGCTGACTTCGGGAACTGCGGTTTTCCAACTTCGGACAGAAACTGGGTCTTCTGGCAGGTTTTGAGAAAACCCGCCAGAAAACCCTGAATCTGTCCGAAGTTGGGAAACCGCAGTTCCGATGTCAGCAGCTGTCAGCTGTGAAACTAACTTGCAATTTTTTTTGAAAAAGCTGGTCTGGAAGAAAACAATGGAAAATTCCTCATCTCTAAAATGCAGCCGCGGGATGAATGGAAACCATTGGTGGGCCGAGTGCTGGTCTGTGGGCCGTATGTCAGACAACCCTACTGCAGAGGGTTTTCGACAGGTTGGGTGAGTGAGCGCGAACATGGCAGATGGAATACAATGTGGCGAAGTGTGAAGTTATCCAATTTGGTAGGAAAAATAAAAATGCAGAATATATTTTGAATGATGAGAGACTGAGAAATATTTGCATTCAGAGGCACCTGGGTCTCCTTGTGCATGAATCACAGTTACAGCAAGCAACCGGGAAGGCAAATGGTATGTTAGCTTTTTTTTACAAAAGAGCTTGGTGTATAAGAGTGAAGAAGTCTCACTACAGTTATATAGGGCATTGGTGAGGCCACACCTATGTAGGCCTGATGCCTGCAGCCACTACTTTTTGTACTTTCTATGGTTTTGCATTTTACTTCCACTTTGCTTTTTTGCTTTGCTTTTGATTTTAAAAAAACCGTATTAGACCTGTAGTCAATTTTAAAAGGTACTTTGCAGACATTGATTTAAAACTAACTGCTCTGATTGTGCTCTGAATAAGTCAAGTAATTAATGGCAATCAGTAGTAATATTATTAACTATGAACTTGTTTTCCCAAGAACTCTTTCCTTTTGTTTTCATGATAATCAGGGCAGGCCATGCACAACTGTTGTTTTATACTGTTTTTCCCTTCTGAAAATAACGGCTGTTTTCCATAGTTTAAACAGAAGTCAGTTCTTATGGTATTCCATGGCCCTTGAGATGAGGTGAGAGTGACTGCCCTTGACATCAAGGCAGCATTTGACCGAGTATGGCATCAAGGAGCCCTAGCAAAACTGGAGTCAATGGGAATTGGGGGAAAACTCTCCACTGGTTGGAGTCGTACCTAGCACAAAGAAAGACGGTTGTGGTTGTTGGAGGTCAGTCAACTCAGTCCCAGGACATCACTGCAGGAGTTCCTGAGGGCAGTGTCCTAGGCCCAACCATCTTCAGTTGCTTCATCAATGACTCTTCCTCCATCATAAGGTCATAATGTTCAGCACCATTCACGACTCCTCAAATACTGAAGCAGCAAGACCTGGACAACATCCAGGCTTGGGCTGATAAGTGGCAAGTAACATTCGTGTCACAGAAGTGCAAGGCAATGACCATCTCAAACAAGAGAGAATCTAATCATCTTCTCTTGACATTCAACAGCATTACCATCACTGAATCCCCCACTATCAACATCTTGGGGGCTTACCATTGACCAGAAACTTAACTGGACCAGCCATGTAAGTATTGTGGCTACAAGGGCAGGTCAGAGGCTGGGAATTCTGCGATGACTAGCTCACCTCCTGGCCCCTCAGTGCCTGTCTGCAATCTACAAGGCACAAGTCAGGAGTGTGATGGAATACTCTCCACTTGCCTGGATGAGTGCAGCTCCAACAACACTCAAGAAGTTTGACACCATCCAGGATAAAGCAGCCCGCTTGATTAGCACACCATCCGCCACCTTCAATATTCACTTCCTTCACAACTGACGTACAGTGGCAGCAGTGTGTACCATCGACAAGATGCACTGCAGCAACAAACCAAGGCTCTTTAGACAGCACCTTCTAAACACGTGACCTCTACCACCTAGAAGGTCAAGGACAGCAGATGCATGGGAACACCACCACTGCAAGTTCCTCTTCAAGCCATACACCATCGTAACTTGGAACTACATCGCCATTCCTTCACTGTCGCTGAGTCAAAGTCCTGGAACTCGCTTCCTAACAGCACTGTTGGTGTTCCTACACCCCAAGGACTGCACGGTTCAAGAAGGCAGCTCACCACCGCCTTCTCAAGGGCAATTAGGAATGGGCAATAAATGCTGGTCTAGCCAGCGACTCCCACATCCCATGAATGAATTAAAAAAACTACAAGCCAGGACAATGGATAACCTTGCACATGGGGTGATCCAATATGGTGTGAAATCAGAAGATGGAGTTTAATTGATGGACAGTATAACCTAATTAATGGCAGGTGAGAGACACCATCAAAGGATTGTAAACAGCTTGAACTGCCTTGTAAGGCCTGTGAGAAGAATTCAATAAGGACTGATGATTGACAGACTCTTGCTTTGAAAAAGTCTAATGGAGGCCTTGGAAAGCTGAAATGGAGCCAGAAATTAGACTTAAAGGGGCACAGTATCCATTGTTCGGGGCTGCTGCCAGAGTGGACTAGTCAACCATTGAAGACTATGGAGGAAGGGACGTTGACAGAGTGACTGACCAGAGAGCCCACCCCCGTGCAAGGTTCTCCAGAGACTTGGTAATTTATGTACCAAAGGGCAACTTGGTACCATTTTAGGGAACTGTCGTGAACAGACTAATTTGGGGTTATAGCAGTTGTACAATAAGATTTGGAAACTTGGTAGTGTATGGAACAGGGGGAACACTGTACCACTTTAGGGAGCAGTCGTGTTCAGACTAATTTGGGGTTATAGCAGTTGTTTTTTTGTCTTTCTATACTCTTTTCCTTCCTTTCTTTTTAATAAAGTTATATTTCTTTCCTTTTTTATTAATAATTATTTAACACTTACTTAATAATTATTCAATAAAATAACTATTTTAACACATTATTTGGTATTGAGTAACTGATTCCTGTTACGTCCAGTGTCTGGCTCCGAACTTAAGTGAGCCTCCACAGGGGACTCTCACCCCCTACACCTGGACTACTGTGAACCTGAGGAAGGACATACTTGCCCTAGAGGGAATGCAACAAAGGTTCACTGGACCGGTTCCCGGGATGATGAGAATTGTCCTTTGAGGAACAGAGATTGAGTAAACTAGGCCTACATTCCCTGGAGTTTAAAAGAATGAGAGGTGATCTAATTAAAACATATAAAATTCTTAAGTGGCTTGACAGAGTAGATGCTGAGAAAACGTTTCCCTCAACTAGGGAATCTAGAACATGGGGTCACAGTCTCAGAATCAGGGGTTGGCCATTTAGGACAGAGATGAGGAAAATTTCTTCACACAAAGGGTTGTCAATCTTTGGAATTCTTTACCTCAGAGAGCTATGGATGCTCAGTCATTGAGTATATTCAAGACAGAGTAGATTTTTTGGGTACTCAGTGATATATGGGATATGGGGTGAGTGTGGGAAGGTGGATTTCAGGTAGAAGATCAGCCAGCATCTTATTGAATGGCGAAGCAGGCCTGAAGGGGCAAATGGCCTACTCTCGCTCCTATTTATGTTCTTAACTTGCTCAGTTGAATAGGTTAAAAATCAGTAACAATCAGTTCCCAGTGGTTCCAGGGTGGGTGAGTAACCTGGACAATTTTAATTGCCCAGCCCTCCCCCGCACACTCCCCACTCCGCCCCTATTTCTGCTACGTGCAGTGTTAAAATCAGCCCCCTTGGCTTTGGTATAATATTGCCAGCATTGCCTTTAAGGACATGTAATCCTTCTCAGGGAACCTGTAAAATTTCACTGTCATTAAAATTCTGTTTACAAACTCGTCACTCAGATTCCAGGAACAGATGGCTGTTAATTACATTAGTGATGCCCTTGCAGTTCTCTCTGCACAGCTCTATCGCCTTAATTTTACTTTTTCTTGTGAAATGATTTTGTAACATGAGTACACAAATTTACAGTCATTCCAATAACTTCCCACCTTCTAGTCTCCAGTTTTTTTCCAAGTCTACTTTTATATTTTCTCTATTCTTTACACATTTTTTCAATGCATTTTCCATTCTATGATGGCCTAGAATTACACAGCAAATGATCCACAGTCTGAGGTGCACTAAGCAGTCTACAGAAAACAGCCTTCCACTTTTGCTTCTTACCTTTCTGTCTTTCATTTCTATCCTTGTTTTCCCCTCCTCGGTCTCCCTGCTCAGATTCCTATCCCCCTGCCATTCTAGTTTAAACCCTCCCCGACAGCACTAGCAAACACCAACCACGCTGCACCCACCCCGCCCGACCCCTGAGAAAATTGGTCCCGGTCCTGCTCAGATGCAACCTGTCCAGCTTGTACTGGTCCCACCTTCCCCAGAACAGGTCCCAATGTCCCAGGAATCTGAATCCCTCCCCTTACACCATTTCTCCAGCCACGTATTCATCTGATATATGCTGCTATTTCTGCTCTCGTTAGCATGTGGCACTGGTAGTAATCCTGAGATTACTACCTTTGAGGTCCTACTTTTTAATTTATGTTCTAACTCCCTATATTCAGCTTATAGGACCTCATCCCTTTTTTTACCTATGTTGTTGGTACCGATATGCCCTGCAGCCGCTCAGAGACATCCTTGACGCTAGCACCAGGGAGGCAACGTACTATCCAGGAGTCTCTTTAGCGGCCACAGAAACACCTGTCTGTTCCCCTTACGATTGAATCCCCTATCACTATAGCCCTGCCACTCTTCTTCTTCCCTTCCTGACCAGCAGAGCCACCCATGGTGCCATGAACTTGGCTCTTGCTGCTTTCCCCTGAGCCATCTCCCCCAACAGTATCCAAAGTCGTATATCTGTTAGAGAGGGGGATGGCAACAAGGCACTCCTGCACTCCCTGCCTTCCTCTACTCTGGCTGGCGGTCACCCATTCCCTTTCTGCCTTTGCAGCATTTGCCTGCGGTGTGACCACCTCGCTAAACGTGCTATCCAAGATGATCTCAGCATCGCAGATGCTCCACAGTGAATCCACCCACAGCTCCAGTTCCGTAATGTGGGTAGCCAGCAGCTGCAGATGGATACACTTCCTGCACACATGGTCGTCAGGGACACTGGAAGCTTCCCTGATTTCCCACATAGCGCAGGAGGAACATATCATGGGTGCGAGCTCTCCTGCCATGACTTACCTTTAGATTACTTAGTTAGTCCCTTTAATTAAAAAATACTAATTACGCTAGGGGCCTTGTTCTACTCCAAACACTACCCACTACAATCGAAAATTCCTTACCTTTACTTTTGAAGCTTCTGATAAATCCTACTAAAAATCAATACCGTTCACTAGTTAAAATAAACCTTACTCAAAAAAAAAGCTACTCACTTATTCCTTAATATTAAGCTATTTACACACGCACCCTAACACTGGTGTACTAACTCAGCTATTTAGAGTTATTCTCTTACAGCAGTTACTCAACAACCAATCGCCTTGCAGCTTTCCTGTGACATCACTGCTCACTTTGTTTTCAAACTCTGGAGCCACTGCTCTCCTGGAAGGTAAGTGATCTAAGCTGCGATCCTCGGGCTCTATTTATCTGCTCCTCACTCCGTGTTCTTCCCGCTGGTTCACTCCTCTTCGCTGCTCTCCCAGAAGGATAGGGGTGGAACTTCGCTGCAGGCGGCCCTGATGCCTGCCAGAGCATAAAAATGTGCAGGAGCCTCTGTACTACCTGCAAAACTCACCTATATTTTCTGTATTTTGTTGGCAATGCCACTTTATTCTGTATAAGTCTACACTCTCCAAGCATTTGCACAGGTCCCGACTTACAAAAAGCATTTTATCAAACCTTCCACTGTCCTTTAATACCTGGATCCTGCAGTCAAAGGATGCAAATTAAGTGAAATGCTTCAAAGGACTTGATTTACATTTTTGCAGCATACAATCCTGCACTGGGCTAAAGTGGGTATGGCGGCACATAAGACGAGGTAGAGAAGTGATGGAAGTGACACTGAGAAAGAAAGACGTACATTTATATAGAGCCTTTCACAACTTTAGGACTTCCCAAAATGCTTTAGAGCCGATAAAGTACTTTGAAGTGTAGTCACTGTTGTAGTCTATGAAACACAGCAGCCAATTTGCGCACAGCAAGCTCCCAAAAACAGTGATATGACAAAGTGCCAGTGCCATAGAAGGCTGCGCCTATCCAGGCAGATGGTTTTGGACCTGTGCGCTCTGATCTACAATGACTTGAGGCCTTGTGGCCCTCATGGCAGTACCATACCTGCAGGCATCAAGGTCACCGTCGCCCTGAATTTCTATGCGACCAGGTCATTCCAGGGATCATCTGTGGACTTTTTTGGAATTTTGCAGTCGGCAGCTCATCACACCATTAGGCAGGTCATGGATGCCATATTCAGGAGGGCTGAGGAATATTTCAACTTTGACATAGATGAGCCTATGCAGGCACAAAGGGCATTGGGTTTCGCCTCCAATGCTGGATTCCCCCAGGTGCAGGGCATCATTGATTGCGTCCATGTGGCTATCAAGGCACACAGCAACTAGCCAGTGAGATCCATCAGCTGGAAGGGCTTCCACACCCTCAATGTCCAACTGGTCTGTGACCACAACACGAGCTTCCTCCATGTGTACGCTTGCTTTCCTGGCATCTGCCATGGCTCCTTCATTCTCTGCCAGTCCAGGCTGCCTCAGATCATCACTCTATCCCCCAAAGTGCATGCATGGAGCCAAGGACAAAAAGGAATCCCTTGAAGAGATAGCTACTGAGCCCTCTATGGGACCCCCAGACAGAGACATTGAGGGGATACAATCAATGCCACCGGCTCAGCAGACCAGCCATTGAGCAGGCCTTGGGCTTCTGAAAGTGATTCCGGTGCCTCCAGAGAGGTGTGGACCTTGAGGACAGTGAGGCCCTGGAAGGAGACAACCCGTCAGGGGAGGAGCATGTGGTAAAAGAGGAGGAGGAAGAGGGGAGAGGAAGATAACACTAAACTGCCCCTGCTGCACAATAAGTTGGCCTCCTCTTGCCACCTTCCAGGAACAGAACCTCTCTCCTCTCCCTCACAGCCTTCAGCACTAGATCCAGGTTGGCATTGATAAAGCGAAGGTCTGCCCTGCCCCTAGTGCCAGGCCTCCAACACCCCTGTGACATCTAGCTTCCCTCTGGTATAATGGAAGGTTTTGGCACAAAACGCAGATCTATCTTTCAAGACAACCAGCAGCCTCAGTAATGGCTACTGTGGGAGGTCTAAATGAGACCCCCCTCCCACCAACACCCCCCCCCACCCCGGTTCTAAGTGGACAGGAAACCCATCTCAATACCAATTAAGGGTTTCCACAAATAAATAAAAATCTGAATCCGTTTCCCACCAGAGGCGGGTTTCTGACCTAAAACCAGACCAGACTCCTGTTTACTGCCTCCATAACAAAAATCCAGCCACATGCTTGTTTGCAGTCTGCTGAGGAAGCAGATGTAATACCGATAATGGCCTTTTCTCATTTTTGCTTTTTTATGCTCTTTCTGAGTGCCAACTGCCTTACACAGGGCTGGATCTTGTCCCGCTGCCAGGAGCGGCGGTGGGTGCAGAAAATGGCAGTCTCTCCGCACAATTCTGCGGCAGGAGGCCACTTGATATACTGACGGCGGTCCCCCACCCCCCCAATCACATGGCAGGGGTGGCATCAGTGACGCCATGATCGGCGTCACCTGAGGTGGGAGCAGGTGCTGGTGCCATTTTCAAAAGGCTGCCAGCCCAGCAAACAAAATGCAGAGTTGCCTCTGTTCCTCCCCCCAATCCATAAAATAATGCAGAGTTGACCCCTTCTCCCCCCCCCCTTTTCCTTACACACAATACAGAGTTGATCCCTCCCCCCTTATCCTTACACAGAATGCAGAGTTGACACCTCCCCCCCTTTTCCTTACTCACAATGCAGAGTTGACCCCTCCTCCCCTTTTCCTTACACACAATACAGAGTTGATCCCTCCCCCCTTATCCTTACACAGAATGCAGAGTTGACACCTCCCCCCCTTTTCCTTACTCACAATGCAGAGTTGACCCCTCCTCCCCCTTTTCCTTACACACAGTGCAGAGTTGACCTCTCCTCCCCCTTTTCCTTACACACAGTGCAGAGTTGACCCCTCCTCCCCCTTTTCCTTACACACAGTGCAGAGTTGACCCCTCCTCCCCCTTTTCCTTACACACAGTGCAGAGTTGACCCCTCCCCCCTTATCCTTACACACAATGTAGAGTTGTCACCTCCCCCGCTTTTCCTTACACATAATGCAGAGTTGTCACCTCCCCCGCTTTTCCTTACATATAATGCAGAGTTGTCACCTCCCCCGCTTTTCCTTACACATAATGCAGAGTTGTCACCTCCCCCGCTTTTCCTTACACATAATGCAGAGTTGTCACCTCCCCCGCTTTTCCTTACACATAATGCAGAGTTGACACCTCCCCCGCTTTTCCTTATACACAATGCAGAGTTGACCCCCTCCCCCCTTATCCTTACACACAATGCAGAGTTGACCCCCTCCCCGCCTTATCCTTACACAGAATGCACAGTTGACCCCTTCCTCCACTTATCCTTACACACAATGCAGAGTTGCCCCCAGTCCCTGCCCTATCCTTACACACAATGCAGAGGTGACCCCTTTTGCACCCCCCCCTTATCCTTACACAGAATGCAGAGGTGACCCCTTTCCCTCCTCAGTGGCACCAGCATCTCCTGGACGGGAAAGTGAAGGCATGTGAGTGCCGCACGTCAAGCTCAAAATCAGGAACGGATGGGAAGATTGCAGCGGATGATATTGAAATGTATGCATATAGGTATTTTAAATATTTAAAATAGGGTTCCGTTGCAGAGCGGCGGAGGTTCTGCCATGGAGCTTCCCCAGCTCTGGGACGATTGGGCCCGGCAATCCCAGAATCAGGTTCTGTGACCACTGCCGCTCGGATTCTCCAGCCCCAACCCCCCTGCCCCTGAACCCGAAGTTGGGCCGAGCACAAGATCCGCTCCACAATGTCTCTTTGTCACTGTGCAAGTGAAGATTTAAGGAGAATATTTTGTTTTTATCATGAATAAAGAGTTATTTACTGTTATACGGCAGAAAATAACAAACTCAAATCAAAGTGATAGGTGCATGTCATTTTGTTGCTGAATTTTCCCAATATATCCAAATCCATTGGCATTAAGAAAGGAAATCAGCGAAGGAGCCTTGTGAAAAAATGCTGCTTTTCAGTCTTAACACATAACTGGTAAATGTAGAAAATATTTAATTCATACATTCAAAGTTTCTTTAGAAGGCGCAATAACTAATCTGCATTTACAGAATGGGACATTCAGGTCCTGTTAGATAGCAGAATTGAAATTAGTAGTGAATATTTAGGGATGGAGAAGGGCAAGAAATAAACATTAACAACAGTAGCAAACTATAGTGGACTTAGGAGGATGAACCACATACTGAACGCTGCAAAATGAACAGATGATCTTCTGTGATCGTTTTCCTATATCATAGGCTCTAGCAAATTATCAGAAACACATGAGAAGTTACCAAGTTTACACATTTTATGGATAGATTTTATAGTCATTTTTGGAACTGAATCACAAACTACAAAAGAAACATTCACCAGTATAAGTGTATCCAGTTTAAGAAGTGTCACAATACATTCTGACTATACCTCTTCATTCCTTTCTAAATAAGCCTTTATTTCTTTTGGGCCTCCTTATCTCGAGAGACAATGGATACGCGCCTGGAGGTGGTCAGTGGTTTGTGAAGCAGCGCCTGGAGTGGCTATAAAGGCCAATTCTGGAGTGACAGGCTCTTCCACAGGTGCTGCAGAGAAATTTGTTTGTTGGGGCTGTTGCGCCTCTGTCTTTTTTCCTGCCAACTACTAAGTCTCTTCGACTCGCCACAATTTAGCCCTGTCTTTATGGCTGCCCGCCAGCTCTGGCGAATGCTGGCAACTGACTCCCACGACTTGTGATCAATGTCACACGATTTCATGTCGCGTTTGCAGACGTCTTTATAACGGAGACATGGACGGCCGGTGGGTCTGATACCAGTGGCGAGCTCGCTGTACAATGTGTCTTTGGGGATCCTGCCATCTTCCATGCGGCTCACATGGCCAAGCCATCTCAAGCGCCGCTGACTCAGTAGTGTGTATAAGCTGGGGGTGTTGGCCACTTCAAGGACTTCTGTGTTGGAGATATAGTCCTGCCACCTGATGCCAAGTATTCTCCGAAGGCAGCGAAGATGGAATGAATTGAGACGTCGCTCTTGGCTGGCATACGTTGTCCAGGCCTCGCTGCCGTAGAGCAAGGTACTGAGGACACAGGCCTGATACACTCAGACTTTTGTGTTCCGTGTCAGTGCGCCATTTTCCCACACTCTCTTGGCCAGTCTGGACATAGCAGTGGAAGCCTTACCCATGCGCT
Organism: Heterodontus francisci; assembly: GCF_036365525.1. NCBI lineage: Eukaryota > Metazoa > Chordata > Chondrichthyes > Heterodontiformes > Heterodontidae > Heterodontus > Heterodontus francisci. Next base: position 22,445,612 of record NC_090393.1, read on the forward strand.
TGTTGATTTCTGCATCTAGAGACAGGTTACTGGTGATAGTTGAGCCTAGGTAGGTGAACTCTTGAACCACTTCCAGAGCGTGGTCGCCAATATTGATGGATGGAGCATTTCTGACATCCTGCCCCATGATGTTCGTTTTCTTGAGGCTGATGGTTAGGCCAAATTCATTGCAGGCAGACGCAAACCTGTCGATGAGACTCTGCAGGCATTCTTCAGTGTGAGATGTTAAAGCAGCATATAGAGAAAGAAAAAGACAGTAGCTCTGGTCCATTAGTGATTCCAGCACTGTTCCCTGATTGGCAGGGAAGGGATTGATCTGGAACAAATAAGCAGGAGGACGTCTGCTCCTTGATCGGAGGATTGTTGAGCATAATCTTCTTCCACATAACTTGTGCCGGAGACATTAAAATGTGGAATAAAAACAGAAAGTGCTGGAAATAGCAGGTATGGCATCATCTGTGGAGAAACAGAGTTAACATTTTGAGTTGGATATGATTCTTCTTCAGAACCAAAGGAAGGTAGAAACGTGATGGGTTTTATGCTGTTGAAAGGGGGGAGGGGGAGGAAGAAAAAAGGGAAGGTTTGTGATAGGGTGGAGGGTGGGAGAAATTAAATGACAAAGACAAAGGGATTGAGTTTAAAAGCAGAGAGGTTACATTGCAGCTGTATAAGGTACTGGTGAGGCCGCACCTGGAGCACTGTGTGCAGTTTTGGTCTCCTTACTTGAGAAAGGATATACTGGCACTGGAGAGGGTGCAGAGGAGGTTCACTAGGTTGATTCCGGAGTTGAGGGGGTTGGCTTATGAGGAGAGACTGAGTAGATTGGGATTATATTCATTGGAGTTCAGAAGAATGAGGGGGGATCTTATAGAAACATATAAAATCATGAAGGGAATAGATAAGATACAAGTAGAGAGGATGTTTCCACTGGCAGGTGAAGCTAGGACAAGAGGGCATAGCCTCAAGATTAGAGGGAGCAGATTTAGGACTGAATTAAGAAGGAACTTCTTCACCCAGAGGGTTGTTAATCTATGGAATTCCTTGCCCAGTGAAGTAGTTGACGCTTCTTCAGTAAACGTCTTTAAAGCTAAGGTAGATATCTTTTTGAACAATAAAGGAATTAAGGGATACGGTGGGAGCGCGGGTAAGTGGATCTGAGTCCACGAAAAGATCAGCCATGATCTTATTGAATGCGGAGCAGGCTCGAGGGGCCGGACGGCCTACTCCTGCTCCTAGTTCTTATGATCTTATGATCTTATGTCATGGAAGAAAAGGCAAAAGAAGTAGTAACAGTTGGAGTAAAAGACAAAGCATTTGCCCAGAGAGAGTGTTAATGGCAGAATAATGAACAGCTCTATCCGAAAGCAAAAACATGAAAAACAAATTGAAGAGGGGCACTTTTTTAAACCATCAAAATGGGGGTCATGGTCGAAATTGTTTAACTCAATGGTGAGTCCAGAAGGCTGTAAAGCGCCGAATCGGAAGATGAGGTGTTGTTCCTTGAGCTTGCGTTGAGCTTCACTGGAACACTGCAGCAGGCTGAGGACAGAAATGTGGGCCTGAGAGCAAGGTGGTGAATTAAAACGGCAAGCAACTGGAAGTTCGGGGTCATGCTTGCGGACTGAACAGAGGTGTTCTGCAAAGCAGTCACCCAATCTGCATTTGCTCTCCCCAATGTAGAGGAGACCGCATTGTGAGCGGCGAATACAGTACACTAAATTGAAAGAACCACAAGTAAATCGCTGCTTCACCTGGAAGCTGTGTTTAGGGCCTCGGATAGTGAGGAGAGGAGGTAAAAGGGCAGGTATTACACCTCCTGCAATTGCATGGGAAGATGCTGTGGGAAGGGGACAAGGTGTCAGGGGTGAAGGAGGAGTGGACTAGGGTGCCGCGGAGGGAACAGTCCCTTTGGAATGCTGACAGGGTAGGGTAGGGGAGGGGAAGGGAAGATGTGTTTGGTGGTGACATCATGCTGGAGGTGGAGGATTCTTTGGATGTGGAGGCTGATGCGTTGGAAGGTTGTGAGGTGGACAAGGGGAACCCTATTGTGTTTTGGGAGGAAGGGGTGAGAGCAGAAGTGTGGGAAATGGGTTGGACATGGTCAAAGGCCCTGTGTATTGAGGATAACGGAAGACATATCAAAAGCGCTGTTGTAGAAGGTTGCATCATCAGAATAGATGCGGCGGAGATGGAGAAACTGGGAGAATGGAATGGAGTCCTTACAGGAGACAGGGTGTGAGGAAGTGCAGTTGAGGTAACTGTGGGAGTTGGTGGGCTTAAAATGAATATTAGGAGACAGTCTATCCCCAGAAATGGAGACAGAGAAATCAAGGAAGGGAAGGGAGGTGTTGGAGATGGACCATGTGAAGATAAGAGAAGGGTGGAAATTGGAAGCAAGGTTGAAGATGTTTTCTAGTTCCAAGCAAAAGCAGGAAATGGCACCAATACAGTCATTAATGTACTGGAAAAAGAGTTGGGGCAGGGGCCTGAGCAGGACTGGAACAAGGATTGTTTGACATATCCCACAAAAAGACAGTCATAACTAGGACCCATGCTGGTACCCATAGCAACAGCTTTTATTTGAAGAAAGTGAGTAGAGTTCAATGTGAGAACAAGTTCAACCAGGGGGAGGAGGATGGTGGTAAATAGGGACTGGTTGGGCCTCTGTTCAAGGAAGAAGCAGAGAGCCCTCAGAAGGTCCTGGTGAGTGATGGAGATGTAGAGAGATTGGACATCCAAAGTGAAGATAGGTCGTTGGGGCCAGGATGCTGGAAGTTGTAGAAATAACGCAGGGTGCCAGAAGAGTGATGGATGTAGGTGGGAAGAGACTGGACAAAGGGAGAAACAAAAGAGTCAAGATAGGAAGAAATAAGTCGGGCAGGAACAGACTGAAACGCTGGGTCTACCAGGGTAGTCTTCTTTGTGAATTTTGGGAAGGAGGTAGAAGCAGGCTGTTCGGGGCTGTGGGATCAGGAGGTGGGAAGCTGTAGAGGGAAGATCTCCAGAGGAGATGAGGTCAGTGACAGTCCTGGAAAAAGTGACTTGATGTTCGCTGGTGGGGTCATGGTCCGGGGAGGTAGGAAGAAATGTCTGAGAGTTGGCACTCAGCCTCTGCAAGGTAGAGGTCGGCACGCCAGACAACCACAGCACCACCCTTGTCAGCAGGTTTGATCACAATGTTGGGGTTAGACCTTAGAGAATGGAATGCAGGAAGTTCAGAGGGGGATAGGTTAGAGTGAGTGAGAGGAGCAGAGAAATTAAGACAGCCGATATCATGCCAACAGTTCTCGATGAAAAGATCAAGAGCAGGTAAGAAGCCAGAGGGAGGGTCCAGGTGGAGGGCGAATACTGGAGGTGGGTGAATGGGTCCGCTGGTTGGGGGAGGACTCCTGGCCAAAGAAATGAGCACAGAGGCAAAAGTGATGGAAGAAGAGCTCAACGCCGTGTCGAGCGTGAAATTCATTGAAGTGGGGACGTAAAAGGATAAAGCTGAGTCATTTGCTAAGTACAGATCATTCAGCATCAGGGAGGGAAGGTGAGAGGATATTCTGAATACATGGTAAGGGGTGAGATTAGAAGAAGGGGTGGGGGTCAAAGGGAAGTGAAGGGGAAGAAAGATCTGGGGGGGGTGCATTGGTACCCATGAGTTGTTAGAGCTTGCATTCCTTAACACCTGAAAAGAAGAGAAAAAGGTTTTTGTTAAAATGTCAGATAAGACGAAGAATGAAATGAAACTGCAGAGCAGGACAGCTTTGAGATAGGGTGAATCTGTGCCACTGGAGAGAGGTTGAGCGTGTACATGTGGCGGCACACGGCACTGAGTGTGGATCTCAGGATGTGGTGAGAACAGCAGTCCGAGGAACGTTATATGTGGTCTATTTCAGTGCAGTTTGCTTGGTAGACAGGGTATAGCACAATAATGACTGTTCTTTTTTTTCTTGTGTATTTTTCCTTTGCTATCCATTCATTATGGAGCAATAATCTACTCATTATATTTTGATCATGGACACATTTCTTAGAAAGGCAAAGGTAAATCAATTAAATCACTCAATTTATGTGTTCAAGGAAAATTCTAGAATATTTATGATAGGCTATGTTTGTTAGTCCACTCTCACCTCTTTCCAAGTCATTAAAATTGTTGACAGACTAAAACTATAAACCATTTTTAGCTTGAATGTAAAAATAAATTTTCTATCTTGCAGAAAAGCATGGAAGCAATGTCAAGCATTTACATTGATTATTCCCATACCCCAGAGTTGATTATTTATGTCTCCCTTTTATCTTTCCTCCACTGCTGTCAGACTTGGCCTCTCCCCTCAGTGCTGCCAAACCCTGTGCTCCTGCTTTCCAGTGCTGCCTGATCATAGGAGCTGGACTTTCCCTTTTGGAGCAGGAAATAAAGGTCAGGACTGTTTCTGGATGCTGAATCCGCCCCTGGGATTTGAGTTTCCCCAGGGTGGCCAATTAATGGCCTGGAGACAGGTACACGGTCCAATTAAGGACAGTGTTGGGCTCTTGGAAGCAGGAAGGCCAATCAGAGGCCTTCCAGCTTGAGAGGAGCAACAGGTTATAATGGAAGGTAAGTAAGAGAGGGAGCACTTCAAGATAGTGGCAACCTCTTCCAACTTTTTAAAATCTTTCATACAAAGATAGATTCAGCAGCCAGGCCACCAATGTGGGGGGGGGGGGGGGGGGGGGAATGGGGGATGGGGGGGAACCCCTCTACAGGGCGGCCTATGGCTGTTCCTGTGCCCAGGCAGGCAAGGTGCCTGCTGTCAGGCACCTAAACTGGTGCCTGGAGGCCAAATGGAAAATTCCAGTCAGCCTCCTTTAATTGGCCTCAATTAGGCTCTTAATGAATCCTGATAGGACACCCACTGCTTGCAGGCAGGTGGCTCTGCTGGCCCCCCATCCCACCTCCGCAAAAATGCTCCAGAGGCAGATTACAGCAAGGGAACTGGCACATAGGCCAGCGGGGCTATTTTTAGCACATATCCGCCTCTGATCCTGGCCCCAGCAAGGGCTGAAAATCCAGCCCTAGAAAGCTCACTGAGCCAAACCCCTGACATTTATCTCCTTTTGTAAACCCACATTTCCCTCAGAACTGCCAAATCCTGGACCTCACAAAGATCCCAAAATCCTGGGTCTCTCTCCCCAGTGCTACCAAATCCAAGGATCCTCAAGAACTCAGGACTTTCTCCCCATACAACTAAACTTTAGAACCACCCTCTCACTGCATCCAAATCCCAGCGCCTCTACTATATGCTACCAATCTCCAGGACTTCTAAGTGCTGGGATCTCCTTCCAAATCTGCCACCCCGGATCAACTCCATTGCTGCCAAAAGCTTAGTTCCCTCTCCTCCAGTGCACAACTCTCCCTTTCCCAAATGTTGCTAAATGTGAGGTACCCATCTGCAAGCTGTTAAATTGTTTACTATCTTTTTGTGTACCCTATATATTAAAAAGATTGAAGATATAATTCACCACATAAATAAAGACATTTAATAATAAATCAAATCCACTGATCTATAGCTTTCACCAAAAAAGTCATGAAAATTGATTTCCAAATACTTGTAAAAATCCAAGAATAGCACCTGACAAAAATACAATTTAACTAATTGACTCGGCCTAAACAGTAGCTTTGATCAAACAATTCGTGTTACACAATATAACATCCCTATTGTTATAAAACAATGTATCTTCTAAATCAACGTGAGCAATTCCATCGAGGATCTGTTGGCAGTATTACTATTGTTGCATTGTAGGGTTTGTATTACTAGCATTGTAATGCATTCCAGAGAAAGTCTTGGACTCCAGTAAAGGTTAACTAACAATTCTATTATTTTCAGTTACTATATACACTCTCTGCAAGCCATCTAAGCTAGCATCCTTTGTGCTGCTATAGCTTCTTCCTCTCAAGCCTATCTCATGCGAGTGTTTCATCATCGCTTGTATAGTGGGAGGGGTCAGTCACTTACTGTCTTCAGTATTAACCCTTCACATCCTTATACTACATCTCCACCAAAGTCTTTATCCTACATTTTTCCAAATATATATACACATTTATAACTTCTCTCCTCCCAAGTCTCTCACGTTACAGATTCAGTCTCATTGGAGGTTTGGCAACTCTCCCCGATCTGGTTGTAATCTGTCTGGGACGATCAGTAGTCTTCGTAGGCATTCTGGGTTGCTGACTTGGTTTTTTGTTTCTATGGGTTGTAGTATTTCATTTGGTTTGGATTTGTTCATCTTCTTCTGGATCTTGCAGATGGATTACTGGCTGTTGCTTTTGCAGAATGGGAATCATATTCCTTCGATTCCTTTGTATGTTCCCTTCATTCGTTCATATAACATACAATCGCTGATAGTCTTCATGTTTATGGATTACTGTACCTTCTTGTTCCAGGTCATGTATCCAAACTTTTTGACAATTGTTTAATTTGGGTAAGCTTCTTGCTCGAAATCTCCTATTGTAATTCTGGGTTTGTTTCCTTCTGTAGGAGTTTTCTCTTTCTGGAATTTTCTCATATTACCATCAAGCCAGGGGACTAACCCTGGTTCAATAAAGATTGCAGGAGAGTATGCCAGGAGCAGCACCAGGCATACCTCAAAATGAGGTATCAACCTGGTTAAGTTACAACACAGGACTACTTGAGTGCCAAACTGCGTAAGCAGCAGGCGACAGACAGAGCTAAGCAATCCCATAACCAGTGGATCAGATCTAAGCTCTGCAGTCCTGCCACATCCAGCCGTGAATGGTGGTGGATAATTAAACAACTAACTGGAGGAGGTGGCTCCACACATATCCCCATCCTCAATGATGGGGGAGCCCAGCACATCAGTGCAAAAGATAAGGCTGCAGCATTTGCAACAATCCTCAGCCAGGAGTGCCGAGTTGATGATCCATCTCGGCCTCCTCCCGAAGTCGCCAGCATTACAGATGCCAGACTTCAGCCAATTCGATTCACTCCACGTGATAACAAGAAACGACAGAAGGCACTGGATACTGCAAAGGATATGGGCCCTGACAATATTCCAGCAATAGTACTGAAGACCTGTGCTCCAGAACTTGCCGCAACCCTAGACAAGCTGTTCCAGTACAGCTACAACACTGGCATCTACCCGGCAATGTGGAAAATTGCCCAGGTGTGTCCTGTACACAAAAAGCAGGACAGGTCCAACCTGGCCAATTACCGCCCCATCAGTCTACTCTCAATCATCAGTAAAGTGATGGAAGGTGTCATCGACAGTGCTATCAAGCGGCACTTGCTTAGCAATAATCCGCTCAGTGACACTCAGTTTGGGTTCCGCCAGGGCCACTCAGCTCCTGACCTCATTACAGCCTTGGTTCAAACATGGACAAAAGAGCTGAACTCAAGAGGTGAGGTGAGAGTTACTGCCCTTGCTAGCACGGCAGCATTTGACTGAGTATGGCATCAAGGAGCCGTAGCAAAACTGAAGTCAATAGGAATCAGGGGGAAAGCTCTCCGCTGGTTGGAGTCATACCTAGTACAAAGGGAGATGGTTGTGGTTGTTGGAGCGCAATCATCTCAGCTCCAGGACATCACTGCAGGAGTTCGTCAGGGTAGTGTCCTAGGCCCAACCATCTTCAGCTGCTTCATCAATGACCTTCCTTCAATCATAAGATCAGAAGTGGGGTGTTCGCTAATGATTGCACAATGTTCAGCACCATTCGTTACTCCTCAGATACTGATGCAGTCCGTGTAGAAATGCAGCAAGACCTGGACAATATCTCGGCTTGGGCTGATAAGTTGCAAGTTACATTCATGCCACACAAGTGCCAGGCAATGACCATCTCCAACAAGAGAGAATCTAACCATCTCCCCATGACATTCAATGGCATTACGATCGCTGAATCCACCGCTATCAACATCCTGGGGTTACCATTGACCATAAACTGAACTGGAGTAGCCATATAAATAGCGTGACTACAAGAGCAGGTCAGAGGCTAGAAATCCTGCAGCAAGTAACTCACCTCCTGACTCCCCAAAGCCTGTCCACCATGTACAAGGCAAAAGACAGGAGTGTGATGGAATACTGTACACTTGCCTGGATGGGTGCAACTCCAACAACACTCAAAGAGCTCGATACCATCCAGGACAAAGCAGCCCGCTTGATTGGCACCCCAAAGACAAATATTCACTCCCTCCATCACTGATGCACAGCGGCAGCAGTGTGTTCCATCTACAAGATGCACTGCAGCAACGCACCAAGGCTCCTTAGACAGCACCTTCCAAACCCACGACCACTACCAACTAGAAAGACAAGGGCAGCAAATGCATGGGAACACCAGCACCTTCAAGTTCCCCTCCAAGTCACACACCGTCCTGACTTGGAACTATATAGCCATTCCTTCACTGTTTCTGGGTCAAAATCCTGGAAGTCCTTTCCTAACAGCACTGTGGGTGTCCCTACCTCACATGGACTGCAGTGGTTCAAGAAGGCAGCTCACCACCACCTTCTCAAGGGCAATTAGGGATGGGCAGTAAATGCTGGCTTAGCCAGCAATGTCCACATCCCATGAATGAATAACAAAAAGTCTTGAGTCTTCAATTGTTCATGCAATACTGGAAGCTGTGTTCTTAACTTCCTTCCCATTAGTAATTCTGCTAATGATAATAAGGAATTGTTTACCTTTGTTTGTTTGAGTTCGGCTACCTTTTCAATTAACTGAAGTTCCAAGCATGCATTCCTGCTCAGTAAAGAAAATTCTTGATAGTGTAAGATGTGTAAGGTCTCCACCAGTTGCCTGCCTTTATGCTGAAGAGTTGCTTGGAGTTGGTCTTTTACTCGCAGTTGCGTCCCGCCTGGACCATGCTACTGTATACCTGTCAGTTGCTGGTAATGTCTCTTCACCCAAGGCTCTTGTTCAGACAATACCGTGACCCTAGACCCTGTGTCAAGCTTAAAATTCATGAGATGTCCATTCACATAGATGTCTGCTGTCCATAAATCTTGGTCTGGATTACTGATTTTTCCCACCAATTCTCCTGGTTCTTTCTCTTGTGGGTATTACTGTACATGATTCACTGCTGTTTGCGTGAATCTCTTCGGCTTTGTACCTTTAAGTGAAGAAATTTTGCTGTGGCACGTCTTCCCATAATTTCCAGTTTTTCCAAACTTAAAACACTCAGCTTTACTTGCTGGGCAGTGCTCTCGTCTGTGGGTCTTCTTGGTTTCACAACCTTGGCAAAGTTTTCCTATTTCATGTGCCTTCTGACCTGTATGTCTTTTCTGTCACTCAAAATGTTTCCCTGGCTTTGGCTTAACCAGTCGGACGAGCATTGGACTGCTTCTCATCCATGGCTTGTCTTCAGCTCGTAGAATGTCCCTATTCTGTTTATGACCTTCAGCCTGTCTTACAATTTGAATGGCCTTTTCCAGTGTAAGGTCTTTCTTGGATTGCAACAGGTCTGACAAGGATTCATCCGCTATGCCGATGACTATCCTGTCTCTGATTAGTTCTACCCTTAATTCGCCGTATTCGCAATCTTCTGCCAATCTATACAGGTCATTAATATAGGAGTCTACAGAGTCCCCAGTCATCTGTGCTCAGTTATTAAATTTGGCTCTTTTCAAGATTTTATTGGTATTGTCATGCAGGCCCCCCAGCTGCCAAGAATGAGACACATATTTTGCCACATTGATTTTTAAACTGCTACTGGAGTAAAGAAAGAACTTGTTTTAAAAAACCCCACCAGATCCTTGACTGGCAAGACCTTTGCATCGTAACAGACAGTATTTGGAAAGGACAAAGGGGCCACTCCCTGCTCTAATTTAATCTACACTGGACTTTTGATTACCAGGTATTGAAGGTGGAGAGGCTAGCATTCCAGGTTAACTGCTAAAATGGCCGAATACACAAACAGATGTGGTCAGATCAATTTAGTCAGATGACTAACTGGCTGTTGGAGTTTTTTTGAATTTGAACTTGCCACAGAGTTTTTAAAAACTCAGAAAGCTGTTTGCTCCTGGACTGCAAAGACCTCTTTCTGTCTGCTCCCATCTCTGTCTCACGGAACTGAAGACCCATTGAAGACACGAGAGAAAAGTCTCCTACAGTGAACAAGGTTTAAAAAGAATACAGGGTCCAATGAAAAGCAATATCTACCTACAATCAAAGACTACCGTGAGCTCGAAGCACAGTAATAAAAACCTCTCTTCAGAGATTGCCTCAAACCTCTCCACTATATTTCTTGTGCTCTTTTCTGTCTCTATTTGCATGTGCATATTGCATTTGCATGCTAGCGTGGGGAGCGGCTTGTATCCGTAGGTGTTAATCGAATTAGAGTTTAAGTTTTAATAAATTTCATTTTTCTTCTTTAAACCTAAGAAGGCCTGTTTGTGCTCATTTCTTTGCCTTATAATTGGAAAGCAGCGAACAAGGATTCAGCAAGGTGGAGCTCAAAACTCAGTGTGTTTAAACAAAACCCTGTTACAATAAGACCAGGTGAAGGCTAAAAGGAACCCCTAGACATCTTTCTCACCTGGGCGTTACAGTATGGAGATTAAAATATTTATCAAAGGCTTGGAGTACCTCTTCGAATTTATCGGTAGCCTCATTGATCCCTTGTCGGACAATTGCGTCCTCCACAATCGCTCCTACTGTATACAGAAGGGTATTCACTTGTTCCACTTTAGATTTTGTATGTAGTTGCAAAACGAGTCTGAACTTTAGGAACCTTTTTCTCCATAATATGCAGTTTTGAATCTGATTGGGTCCCTCTTGATTTTGGAAACTCTCCGGCATTCCCAATTTTGGATCCATATTGCTTTATTTAATAGACCTATTTTTTTTTTTTAAAGAGTGTTCCCCTTTATGAAACAGTTTTTTTTGGTCGCTTTCACCATTGCCACCATATTGTGTTGTAGGGTTTATATTAGTAGCGCTGTAGGGCGTTCCAGAGAAAGTCTTAGACTCCAGTAAAGGTTAACTAACAACTCTTTATTATTTACAGTTACTATATACACTCTCCACAAGTCACCTAAGCTAGCATCCTTCGTGCTGCTATACATTCTTCTTCTCAAGATGATCTCATGTGACTGTTACATTATCACTTGTATCATAGGAGGGGTCTCTCACTGACTTCGGTGCTAACCCTTTATATCCTTATACTACAACTACATACATCACACAGCACATCATTCAAATTTCTGCAGTTCATTGGCTGAAATTTCACTTTCATCAAAACAGTGACAAATAAGAACTATGTAGGTAGACACCATTCCAACTGGCAAGTAGTAAAGGGGCGTGCAAACCACTAATTGCGAAACTAAAAGAAGCACAAATCAGGATGGGCAGTCAGTAACAATTACCAATAAAATAAACTGGATTTGTCAAAACATTCAAAAATCCCAAACTTAAATATCCAGAGTTCAAAATAGGTGAGGAGAAAATTCATACATCAAAGGGAGGATGCGATATGATCTGCCATCTTTGGATCTCCAGCACTGACCTTGCCTTACAAATAGTGCATACCCATGCCAATAGGGATAAGGAAAGAATGTCGTTCCATTGATATGGCAACTTTCACAACCTCAGGACATACCAAATTGTTTTACATCAAATGAAATACTTTTTGAAGTGTCGTCCCCGTTGTAATGTAGGAAAGACGTCAGTCAATTTGCACACAGCAAGATCACTCAAACAACAATGTAATAACGATCAGATAAAATGTTTCAAAAATGTTGGTCAAGGTTTACAGTTGGTGCAGAACCACTAAATTCTTCACCTTTGTAAGTGGAACCGAATGTCAGTGAAAATGAAGCCTAGGTATTCAGGGTCCAGTTCTGAGCCTGGACCACCCACCATCCCCCCCCACCCCCCCACAGCTGGCCCCCTCCCACACGGTTTCACAGCCTGATTACACATCTCCTTGCCAGAGGACCTTTGCTAGGTCAGGGACACAGGAACTTCCGGAGTTGTGCGTCCCGACAAGCGGCCCTCCCCCTTTTGTGCCAATGGGCTTGTTTGGGATGGTACAGACTCTGCCCTCACAAGACCCTGTGAAAACTGAGACACTGTACTAACCTGGTATATCTGAATTCTGATGCAAGTTGTTGTCCTTCTGCTGCAATCTCACCATCATCATGGCAGGAGTGTTTTGGAAAGGCTTCAGATTTTAAGTCCCAAGGCTTCGAGGATAATTAACACATAAACATATTCTTAATAGCATGATTAGACTAACCTATAAAATTGTGTTTTGTACCTTTGACTGCCTTTGTTAACATTTTCACTTGGAGGCCTCAGTTTCTTTCAAATGACTGAGCTTGCAGCTGATACCTTTTCCAGAGCTTTCACTCTGTTAGCTGATATGAGTTATCAAATACACCTGTGCCTGCAAGTTCCATAATGCCACAGTTTGAGCAGATGCAAAATGAAGAATTTCCAAATGATTAGAGAAGATGCTGGGAAATTAATTTGAAGAATTCTTTGCAGGTAAGATTTTGAATTTAAACTATCAATTTTTAATTCAGATGGTGTGTCTAGCTCCAAGAGAGAATGAAGAGAAAGGTTAATGATAGTGTACCATGACAGGCTAAATGGCTTGGCATATCCCAGAGAATGATGAGATATTTGCATATAATGTGAAGGAACAAAGTGTGTATGTGCAGTGGAGCATGAAGAATTAGCTGAACTTAGCTGACAGGGTGGTTGAGTTAAAACAGAACAAAGACAGCTGGTGTATGGTGTATCTAACTTGAATAAGTGTTAGTTAGGACTGGAATAAGTGTAAGGTAATCTTAGAATTAGGTCCAGATAATCATCAGATGGACAATGTGAAGAGATAGTGCCAAGGTTAGTCAAGTAAATGCAACATCATATCGAAAAATACTGAGAGGTGAGTTTAATATAAGAAGGTAATGAATGCAGATTTAATTTGAGGAGAGGTATAGATGGGAATTGGGGCACCTATTTCACATGCTATGACATCAAACCAATCACATGATACCTACTGAGTCAGTATGAGTGGCAGTTGCAGACAAAGTAGGTGTGTTTCAAGCAACGTATAAATATGTAATTTTTTTATTCGTTCCTGGGATGTGGGCGTCACTGGCGAGGCCAGCATTTACTGCCCATCCCTAATTGCCCTTGAGAAGGTGGTGGTGAGCTGCCTTCTTGAACCGCAGCAGTCCATGTTGAGTAGGTACTGCTACAGTGCTGTTAGGAAGGGAGTTCCAGGATTTTGACCCAGCGACAGTGAAGGAATGGCGACATAGTTCCAAGTCAGGATGGTGTGTGGCTTGGAGGGGAACTTACTGGTGTGATGTAGCCATGCATCTGCTGCCCTTGTCCTTCAAGGTGGTACAGGTCACAGGTTTGGAAGGTGCTGCATTGGTGCATTGCATCTTGTAGATGGTACACACCGCTGCCATTGTGCGTCGGTGGTGGAGGAGTGAATGTTTGTGGATGGGGTGCCAATCAAGTGGGCTGCTTTGTCCCGGACGGTGTCAAACTTCTTTAGTGTTGTTGGAGCTGCACCCATCCAGGCAAGTGGACAGTATTCCATCACACTCTTGACTTGTGACTTGTAGATGGTGGACAGGCTTTGGGAAGTCACGAGGTGAGTTACTCGCTGCAGGTTCCTAGCCTCTGACCTGCTCTTGTAGCCGCACTATTTATATGGCTACTCGAGGTCAGTTTCTGGTCAATGGTAATCCCCAGGATGTTGATAGTGGGGGATTCAGCAATCGTAATGCCATTGAATGTCATGGGGAGATGGTTCGATTCTCTCTTGTTGGAGATGGTCATTGCCTGGTACTTGTGTGGCGCGAATGTTACTTGCCACTTATCAACCCAAGCCTGGATACTTGCTGCATTTCTACCCGGACTGCTTCAGTATCTGAGGAGTCGCGAATGGTGCTGAACATTGTGAAATCATCAGCGAACATCCCCACTTCTGATCTTATGATTCAAGGAAGGTCATTGATGAAGCAGCTGAAGATGGTTGGGCCTAGGACACTACCCTAAGGAGCTCATTCAGTGATGTTCTGGAACTGAGATGATTGACCTCCAACAACCAGAACCATCTTCCTTTGCGCTAGGTACGACTCCACCCAGCGGAGAGTTTTCCCCCTGATTCTCATTGACTCCAGTTTTGCTAGGGCTCCTTGATGCCATACTTGGTCAAATGCTGCTTTGATGTCAAGGGCAGTAACTCTCACCTCACCTCTTGAATTCAGCTCTTTTGTCCATGTTTGAACCAAGGCTGTAATGAGGTCTGGAACTGAGTGACCCTTGTGGAATCCAAACTGAGCATCAGTGAGCAGGTTATTGCTAAGCAAGTGCCGCTTGATAGCATTGTCGATGACACCTTCCATCACTTTACTGATGATTGAGAGTAGACTGATGGGGCAGTAATTAAACGCTGTCAAGTGAATTCAGTGCAAGGAACAGTCTGGATTGGTGATGCGTTTAGATCCAGATCAGTTGCTTATGAGTGGGTGTCCAGATGTATAGCTTACCTGTATTATTCATTGTGCACTATCCAGTAAAATCTGTCAAGTTGATCTGACGCCTAGGTTCAAACTTTTGATTTGATTTAGATTTAGAGATACAGCACTGAAACAGGCCCTTCGGCCCACCGAGTCTGTGCCGACCATTAACCACCCATTTATACTAATCCTACACTAATCCCATATTCCTACCACATCCTCACCTGTCCCTATATTCCCCTACCACCTACCTATACTAGGGGCAATTTATAATGGCCAATTTACCTATCAACCTGCAAGTCTTTTGGTTGTGGGAGGAAACCGGAGCACCCGGAGGAAACCCACGCAGACACAGGGAGAACTTGCAAACTCCACACAGGCAATACCCAGAATTGAACCCGGGTCGCTGGAGCTGTGAGGCTGCAGTGCTAACCACTGTGCCACTGTGAGCAACTTTGCAACAAAAGGGGACGATTACAGAATTTCCGTTTTCTTTGCTTTATGTTGAGAATTTAAAAATAGAATGTATTAATTTTTCTCAGTACAAATTGTTACGATCATCTAGTTTTTTTTATTCATTCATGGGATGTGGGCGTCGCTGGCTAAGCCAGCATTTATTGCCCATCCCTAATTGCCCTTGAAAAGGTGGTGATGAGCTGCCTTCTTGAACCGCTGCAGTCAATGTGAGGTAGGTACCCCCACAGTGCTGTTAGGAAGGGAGTTCCAGGATTTTGACCCAGCGATAGTGAAGGAACGGCGATTATAGTTCCAAGTCAGGATGGTGTGCGACTTGGAGGGGAACTTGCAGGTGGTGGTGTTCCCATGCATTTGCTGCCCTTGTCCTTCTAGTTGGTAGAGGTCGCGGGTTTGGAAGGTGCTGTCTAAGGAGCCTTGGTGCGTTGCTGCAGTGCATCTTGTAGATAGTACACACTGTTGCCACTGTGCGTCGGTGGTGAAGGGAGTGAAAGTTTGTGGATGGGGTGCCAATCAAACAGACTGCTTTATCCTGGATGGTGTCAAGCTTCTTGAGTGTTATTGCAGCTGCACCCATCCAGATGGTGGACAGGCTTTGAGGAGTCAGGAGGGGAGTTACTCGTTTATATTATTATATTAATATTTTTAGAGGTCACTTTTAGTTTAGGGGAAATTAAATTGATAAATGTAAGGTAATTGAAATTCAGAAGTTGCCTGACCACCCAAGCTTATTACAAATCAAAGAATGGCCCATGTTTATTTACAGAGGTCAGAGTTAGAAGTGTGACAACACTAAATAATGGGTGGCCCTTCTCGTAGCTTCTTAATGGAGCCAGAAAGTCTGCAGAGACTGCAGATGTCCCCATCAGAGGTGTAAATTATTCATGTGGGTACCCAGAATCAAAGGAATGTTCTGGAGTTGCAGTTAATTACTTTAAATTTCTATCTGGACATCCTGAGTGTACCACATTGCCATGGAGATAGATTATGCAGGGAGATGCATTTTGGTCTGGTGTTTTACCAGCTGCCAGCCGTTAGTGTTTGGAAGCAGCTGGAGCTAGTAGCAAAGGGCTATCAGGAGCCAAGGGTGGTTTCTGATTCAAAGTGACTACAGAGGAGTGCCATTGAGGCCCATGCTTGATCTGGGAAGTCCACGATCATGAGGCATTGAAGGAAAGTTGAGGGGTTCACCTTGCCAGATGCTTGTGGACGAACCCCAAGAGATCTCATACCTCGGAGGATAGCTATAACACTAAGAAGAGTCAAAGTGAATTCCTGAGTGCTGTATTATGCCTTGTATTGGTCCCAGGAGAAATGAAGGAACCCTCAAGATCCAGCAAAGTATAGGGGGACTCTTGGGTGGAAGTAAGAGTCAAACAGGGAGTGTTCTATTGAGATTTTGGGTTTAAAGTATAAGTGATTACAAATTATAGTATTAAGTTAGTAGTGCTTCCTTTGTTTAACTCTTGTACAGGAAAGGTTTCGTTCAAATTAATTCTTTCAGTTAATAACGAGGAGTGCGAATTTCTCTTAAACATTTACGGGTCTCAACGGGATCGTAACAAAATGTTGAACCATATTTTTCCTCTTCTTGTAAGAGGATTTCTGAGTTTCTATCATTTTCCAAACATTTAGAAATTAAGCTTGAAAATAAACTTGAGGAATGTTTTGAGTAAAATTTGTACAATCAAAACTATTATCGACTGCTTTTTATTATTTCAGGAACCTTAGTTGAGAATTCAAAAACAGAATATATTTATTTTTCTCTGTGCAAACGTTAAACCATATTTTTCCTCATCTTGTAAGAGCATTTCTGAGTTTCTATCATTTTTCAAACATATAAAGATTAAGCTGGAAAAAAATTCAGAAGCATTTTGAGTAAAATTTGCACTATTATCGACTGCTTTTTATTATTTCAGGAAGCTTAGCTGGAAAAGGGAGACTAGAGAGAGAGTGAAAACATCTTTACAATATTCATTTTTTCTGTTGTTTATACAGAGAACTCCAAAGTAATTGTTTATAGAAAGATTTGATTATGCAATTGTACTAGCTATACTCAGAGTGCACAGTTATCTAGACAAGAAAACTAAAAACAACGAAAGGAACAAACAGCTGAAAAACGTGTACTGGCTTTTTATACACTAAAGACATTAAATAAACATTATGTAACAAGTGTTACGACCAGGTGAGCAAGGTGTCCAAGGATCCCTCTCAGCCTTCACCTGGTCTTACTGTAACAGGGTTTAATTTTAAACACACCGTGTTTTTAGCTCCCCCTTGGTGAATCCTTCTTCACCGTTTTCCAATTATAACGCAAAGAAACCAGCACAAACAGGCTTTCTTAGGTTTAAAGAAGAAAAGTTGAAATTTATTAAACTTAAACTCTAATTCGGTTAACACCTACGGATACACGACGTGCCCACGCTAGCATGCATATGCGATACTCACATGCAAATAGAGACAGAAAAGAGCAGAAGAAAATTAAAGTGGAAAAGTTTGAGGCAATATCTGAAGAGTTTTTGTTGCAGTTCTTCGAGCTCACCGTAGAGTCCTTGATTGTAGGTAGATCTTGCTTTTTGTTGGGTATTCTTCTTAAACCTTATTCGCTGTAGGAGACTTTTCTCTCTTGGGGTTCGTGTGTGTTCAGTGGATTCAGAGGCTTGTGAGAGACAGATGGGAGCAGACAGGAGAGATCTTCTCAGTCCAGGAGCAAATAGACACTCTCAGTTCAAACTGTTTGTACAATTCAGAAAACCCCAGGTTGCCAAGCTGGTTAGTCATGTGACTAACCGGTCTGACCATGTCTTGGCTCTGTGGATTGTATCATCTTAGCAGGACTCTTACACACAATACCTGGTGATCAAGGTCCATTGTGGGTTGAATGTGTCAGGGAATGGTCCTTTGTCCTTCCAATCACCGTCTGTAAATATACAAATGCCTTTTCCAGCCACGGTTGATCTGTTTAACAAGTCCTTTCTTCACTCCAGTAACAGTTTAAAATCAATGTTCATGACAAAATTAATGTGCCTCATTCTTGGCAGGTGGGGGCCTAGCATGACAAGTAATATTTGTGATAAATTTTTGCTTCTTCACATGACATATGTGGCAGGGTTATTTATTTAAGCAGCTTACATGTATAATAAATCATTCATTTATTTGCTGTTTCCTGGGAGAAAAAGAATATTAATACACTTATTTATACAGTAGCAATGCATAAGGAAAGCATAATTTTCCTGGGAACAATGAAAAACACATTGCTATTTCCAGGGAAGAACTTCTTTCTGAATCCTTTCACTATTGATGTCCTCCAGCACTATTACATTTCCATACTGTTGTACTTTCTCCTTTATAGCAGCCTAAATGAACACAGTTCCAACCAAACTACGGAATACATCCTACATTATATGGAATAACATTCCAGTTGTTCTAAAACAATATATTCTCCAACATCATAAGCATTATCACTGGGAGTCTGCTAGTACTTCTAGTACTTATGATACTTTTGTCGCACTGTCAAAGTGCCTCAAACATTCAAACTGTCAGACCTAAAAGTGTTACACTTGAATATGCACGTGACATTTGCAACTGACTGGCTCAAATATTGTTTTCATAAAATCCCAACACAGCACAACCAAACAGGTACAAAATGTACCAAGACACAATCAGCTAAAAAACTACCAATCAAAAATTAACAGACAATATACAACAGCCAATAAATTAGAAGAATCAACTAACTTGCTCAAAATATTTTTTTGAAAGTTGTTGGGATGCAATCTTATTTGCCAGTTACCCCTTTTAATTTGAAATTAATGTAAATGAATTCAGATGAAATGTTAAACCAAAGCCCCATCTGTCCTCTCAGGTCGACATAAAAGATCCCACGGCACTAGTTGAAGAGCAGAGGACTACTTCCTAGTGTCCTGGCCAATATTTATCCCTCAACTAACATCACTAAAACGCAGTTTGTCTGCTCATTATCACATTTCTGTTTGTTGGACCTTGCTACGTGCAAATTGGCTGCTGTGTTTCTTACATTACAACAGTGACTGCATTTCAACAGAACTTTGAAGGCACTATATAAATGCAAGTCTTTTCTTCAAAAGGGAAGGTCTTGCTAGACCAACCTTATTGAATTATTTGAAGTAGTAACAGAGAGGGTATGCAACTTTTCCTTCCAATTTATAAACAAGCCCCAGTTTGCTTATTCTCTCCCGAGAACTAAAGCCTCTCAACGTGGTATCTTAGTGAATTGCTTATGCACCATCTCTGTGGCCTTGTTATTTTTCCGAAAGTAGGGTGCCCAAAACTAGACACAATATATTAACTGCGACCAAACCAAGCACATGTATAAATTGTGCATTACCTCTTTGCTTTTGATTTTCATGATTCTATTTATAAAACCTAAGATCCTGTTTATTTTTTAAAAGCTTTATTAATTTGTTCTCTCACTTTTAATGATTTGGACTTTTAAGTTTTGCCATTCCTCGATACAGTTTAAAATGTTACCATTTAATGTGCATTTCCTCTCATTTTCCCTCCAAAAAAGTAACACTTTGTATTTCTCCACATTAAGTTCCATTTGACATTTATCTATCTAATCTGTTAATCTGTCTATGGTCTCCTGAAGTCACTGTTTTTTTATTCTTTCACGGGATGTGGGTGTTACTGGCTGGGCCAGCATTTATTGCCCATCCCTAACTGCCCTTGGGAAGGTGGTGGTGAACTGCCTTCCTGAACTGCTGCAGTCCATGTGGTTTAGGTACACCCACAGTGCTGTTCGGAAGGGAGCTTCAGGATTGTGACTCAGCGACAGTGAAGGAACAGCGATAAAGTTCCAAGTCAGGATGGTGTGTGGCTTGGAGGGGAACTTGCAGGTGGTGGTGTTCCCATACGTCTGCTGCCCTTGTCCTTCTAGTTGATAGAGGTCATGGGTTTGGAAGGTGCTTGGTGAATTGCTTCAATGCATTTTGTAGATGTACACACTGCTGCCACTGTGCGTCGGTGGTGGAGGGAATGAATGTTGATTGTGGTGGATAGGGTGCCAATCACGCGGGCTGCTTTGCCCAGGATGGTGCTGAGCTTCTTGAGTGTTGTTGGAGCTACACTCATCCAGGCAGGTGGGGAGCATTCCATCACACTCCTGACTTGTGTCTTGTAGTTGGTGGACAGGCTTTGGGGAGTCAGGAAGTGAGTTACTCACTGCAGAATTCTCAGCCTCTGTACTTATATGGCTGGTCCAGTTCAATTTCTGGTCAGTGGTAACACCCAGGATGTTGATAGTGGGGGATTCAGCGATGGTAATGTCATTGAACATCAAGGGGAGATGGTTGGATTCTCTCTTGTTGGTGATGGTCATTGCCTGGCACTTGTGTGGCGCGAATGTAATTTGCTATTTATCAGCCCAAACTGGAATGTTGTCCAGGTCTTGCTGCATACGGACACGGAGTGTTAGAGATTATGTTTGAACACAGTTCTGCTGCTGCTGCCATTGTGCGTCGGTGGTGGAGGAGTGAATGTTTGTAAATGGGGTGCCAATCAAGTGGGCTGCTTTGTCCTGGACGGTGTCGAGATTTTTGAGTGTTGTTGGAGCTGCACCCATCCAGGTAAGTGAAGCATATTCCATCACACTCCTGATTGTGCCTTGTAGATGGTGGACAGGCTTTGGAAGTCAAGAGGCGAGTTACTCACCACAGGATTCCTAGCCTCTGACCTGCTCTTGTAGCCACACTATTTATATGGCTACTCCAGTTCAGTTTCTGGTCAATGGTAACCCCCTGGATGTTGATAGTGGGGGATTCAGCGATTGTAATACCATTGAATGTCAAGGGGAGATGATTAGATTCTCTCTTGTTGGAGATGGTCATTGCCTGGCACTTGTGTGACATGAATGTTATTTGCCACTTATCAGCCCAAGCCTAGATATTGTCCAGGTCTTGCTGCATTTCTACAGGGACTGCTTCAGTATCTGAGGAGTCGCGAATGGTGCTGAATATTGTGCAATCATCAGCGAACATCCTCACTTCTGACCTTATGATTGAAGGAAGGTCATTGATGAAGTAGGTGAAGATAGTTGGGTCTAGGACACTAGCCTGAGGAACACCTGCAGTGATGTCCTGGAACTGAGATGATTGACTTCTAACAACCACAACTATCTTCCTTTGTGCTAGGTATAACTCCAACCCGGTGGAAAGTTTTACCCCAATTCCCATTGATTTCAGTTTTGCTAGGGCTCCTTGATGCCACACTCAGTCAAATGCTGCCTTGATGACAAGGGCAGTCACTCTCACCTCACTTTGAGTTCACCTCTTTTGGCCATGCTTGAACTGAGGTTGTAATGAGGTCAGGAGCTGACTGGCCCTGGCAGATCCCAAATTGAGTGTCACTGAGCAGGTTTTTGCTGAGTAAGTGCCGCTTGATAGCACTATTGACGACACCATCCATCACTTTGCTGATGATCGAGAGTAAATTGACGGCGTAGTAACTGGCAGGTTGGATTTGTCCTGCTTTATGTGTACAGGACATACTTGGGTAATTTTCCATATTGTCAGGTAGACGCCAGTGTTGTAGTTGCACTGGAACAGCTTGGTTAGGGGCACAGTTAGTTCTGGAGCACAGGTCTTCAGTACTATTAGAAACATAGAAAATAGGAGCAGGAGTAGGCCTTTTGGCCCTTCGAGCCTGCTCCGCCATTTATTATGATCACGGCTGATATTCCAATTCAGTAGCCTGTTCCAGCTTTCGCTGCATACCTTTTGATCCCTTCAGACTCAAGAGCTATATCTAACTCCTTTTTGAAAACATTCAATGTTTTGGCCTTAGCTGCTTTCTGTGGTAGGCTCACCACTCTCTGGGTGAAAAAATTTCTCCACATCGCAGCCCTGAAAGGTTTACCCCGTATCCTTAGACTATGACCCCTGATTCTGGACTCCCCCACCATCGGGAACATCCTTCCTGCATTTACCCTGTCAAGTCTAGTTAGAATTTTATAGGTTTCTATGAGATCCCCCCTCACTCTTCTGAACTCTAGCAAATATAATCCGAACTGACTCAATCTCTCCTCATATGTCAGTCCTGCCATCCCAGGAATCAGTCTGGTAAACCTTCGCTGCACTCCCTCTACAGCAAGAACATCCTTCCTCAGATAAGGAGACCAAAACTGTACACAATATTCCAGGTGTGCCCTCACAAGGCCCTGTATAATTGCAGCAAGACATCCCTGCTTCTGTACTCGAATCCTCTCGCTATGAAGGCCGACATACCATTTGCCTTTTTTTACCGCCTGTTGCATCTGCATGCTTACCTTCAGCGACTGGTGTACGAGAACACCCAGGTCTCGCTGCATTTTCTCCCCTCTCAGTTTATAGCCATTCAGATAATAATCTGCCTTCCTGTTTTTGCTACCAAAGTGGATAACCTCACATTTATCCACATTATACTGCATCTGCCATGCATTAGCCCACTCACTCAACTTGTCCAAATCACTCTGAAGCCTCTCTGCATCCTCCTCACAACTCACCCTCCCACCCAGTTTTGTGTCATCTGCAAATTTGGAGATATTACATTTAGTTCCCTCACCTAAATCATTAATGTATACTGTGAATAGCTGGGGCCCTAGCACCGATCCCTGCGGTACCCCACTAGTCACTGCCTGCCATTCGGAAAAAGACCCATTTATCCTTACTCTTTGTTTCCTGTCCGCCAACCAATTTTCTATCCATTGCAATACACTACCCGAAATCACATGCGCTTTAATTTTACACGCTAATCTCTTATGTGGGACTTTGTCGAAAGCCTTCTGAAAGTCCAAATAAACCACATCCACTGGCTCCCCCTCATCAACTCTACTCGTTACATCCTTGAAGAATTCTAGTAGATTTGTCAAGCATGATTTCCCTTTCGTAAATCCATGCTGACTGTCCGATTCTACCACTGTTCTCCAAGTGTTCTGCTATAAAATCTTTGATAATGGACTCTAGAATTTTCCCCACTACCGACGTCAGGCTGACTGGTCTATAATTCCCTGCTTTCTCTCTACCTCCCTTTTTAAATAGTGGGGTTACATTAGCTACCCTCCAATCTGTAGCAACTGTTCCAGAGTCTATAGAATCTTGGAAGATGACCACCAATGTATCCACTATTTCTAGGGCCACTTCCTTAAGTACTCTGGGATGCATACCATCAGGCCCTGGGGATTTATCGGCCTTCAATCCCATCAATTTCCCCAACACCATTTCTCTACCAATACTGATTTCTTTCAGTTCCTCTCTCTCACTAAGCCCTGTGTTGGAATATTGTCAGGGCCCAGAGTCTTTGCAATATCCAGTGCCTTCAACCATTTCTTGATATCATGTGGAGTGAATCGAATTGGCTGAAGATTGGCATCTGTGATACTAGGGACCTCAGGAGGAGGCCGAGATGGATCATCCACTCGGCACTTCTGGCTGAAGATGGTTGTGAATGCTTCAGCCCTGTCTTTTGCATGGATGTGCTGGGCTCCTCTATCGTGGAGGATATGGATATTTGTGGAGCTTCCTCCTCCTGTTGTTTAATTGTCCACCACCATTCACAACTTGATGTGGCAGGACTGCAGAGCTTGGCTCTGATCCGTTGGTTGGCATGCACATAGTCCTGTGTTGTAGCTTCATCAGGTTGACACCTCATTTTTAGATATGCCTGGTGCTGCTCCTGGCCTGCCCTCCTGCAATCTTCATTAAATGAGTGTTGATTCCCCCAGCTTGATGGTAATAGTAGAGTGGGGGATGTGCCGGGCCATGAAGTACAGATTATGGTTGAACACAATTCTGCTACTGCTGATGGCTCAAAGTGCCTCATGAATGCCCAGTTTTGAGTTGCTATATCTGTTCAAAATCTATCCTGTTTAGCACAGTGGTAGTGCCACACAACACGATGGAGGGTATCCTCAATATGAAGACGGGACTTCGTCTCCACAAGGATTGTGCGAGGGTCACTTCTACCAATACTTTCATGGACAGATGCATCCGCGGCAGACAGATTGGTGAGGACGAGGTTAAGTATATTTTTCTCTCTTGTTGGTTCCCTCACCATCTGCTGCAGACCCAGTCCTTTAGGACTCGGCCAGCTTGGTCAGTGGTGGTAGAGCATGGGAAACCGACCAGAACCCGACGGGACCAGATGACATGTGTTGGGTTGGGTGGGGTACACCATCACCACTATATGGCTCCAATCTTAATGTACTTTTTAAACAACCTTGCAAGCCCAGTTACAGTTTTTGTTGCTTATTTGCACAAGCTTAAAAAGTGAAAAATGGAAGCTAGGTTAACTGAACATTCCGGTGGTTGGGTTGGGTCGGGTCAGGTGCGGGAAAATAACAAAGGACTCGGGCTGGGTCGGGCGTGGTTCTGTCAGGCTCGGGTCGAGTTTCATTTGCAGACCCGATCAGGCCTTTAAGTGGTGGTATTACTGAGCCACTCTTGGTAATGGACATTGAAGTCCCCCACCCAGAGTAGATTCTGCACCCTTGCCACCCTCAGTGCTTCCTCCAAGTGCTGTTCAACATGGAGGAGTACTGATTCATCAGCTGAGGGAGGGCAGTAGGTGGCAATCAGCAGGAGGTTTCCTTGCCCATGTTTGACCTGATGCCATGCTACTTCATAGGGTCTGGAGTTAATGTTGAGGACACCCAGGGCAACGCCCTCCTGACTGTATACAACTGTGCCGCCACTTCTGCTGGATCTATCTTCCTGGTGGGACAGGACATACCCGGGGATGGTGATGGCGGTGTTTGAGACATTGCAAGGTATGATTCGGTGAGTATGACTTTGTCAGGCTGTTGCTTGACTACTCCGTGGGATAGCTCTCCCAACTTTGGCACAAGCTCCCAGATGTTAGTAAGGAGGACTTTGCAGGATTGACAGAGCTGGGTTTGCATTGTCGTTTCTGGTGCCTAGGTCGATGCCGGGTGGTCCGTCCGATTTCATTCCTTATTGACTTTGTAGCTGTTAGATACAACTGAGTGGCTTGCCATTTCAGAGGGCATTTAAGAGTCAACCACATTGCAGCAGCTTATTCGGGAGCAGAGAGTGCGAGCGAGTGAGCAGCTGGGAAGGTCAGTTTCAGCTTAAACTTAATTCCCTTTTGTTTTCGGCGGACCAAGGGGCTGCTGGGTAAGTAAAACCCTATATATTTGGGCCTTTTCTGAACCCGAGAAACTACACGGGTAGTGTCTCCCACCCGCCCTCCTCCTCTAACCAAAAAAAAAAGGACTCGGTGGTGTGTAGATAAGTTAAGGCTTTTTCTACTTTTTTTTAATCGTGTGATTGGTAAAAGCTTTTCGTTCCTTTTTCATTTTTTCTAAGTTTCAGACTAAGTTAAGCTTAAGATTAAAAATGGCAGGAGATCTCAGACCCGTGTTATGCTCCTCTTGCTCAATGTGGGAGCTCAGGGACATGGCTGATGTCCCTGACTCCTTCACGTGCAGGAAGTGTGTCCAGCTGCAGCTCTTGTTAGACCGCATGACGGCTCTGGAGCTGCGGATGGACTCACTTTGGAGCATCCGCGATGCTGAGGAGGTCGTGGATAGCACGTTTAGCGAATTGGTCACACCGCAGATTAGGATTGCTGAGGGAGAAAGGGAATGGGTGACCAAAAGGCAGAGAAAGAGCAGGAAGGCAGCGCAGGTGTCTCCTGTGGTCATCTCTCTCCACAACAGGTATACCGTTTTGGATACCGTTGAGGGAGATGGCTCACCAGGGGAAGGCAGCAGTAGCCAGGTTCATGGCACCATGGCTGGCTCTGCTGTTCAGAAGGGCGGCAAAAAGAGTGGAAGGGCTATAGTCATAGGGGATTCGATTGTAAGGGGAGCAGATAGGCGGTTCTGTGGTCGAAAATGAGACTCCCGAATGGTATGTTGCCTCCCAGGTGCATGGGTCAGGGATGTCTCAGATCGGCTGCAGAACATTCTGAAGGGGGAGGGTGAACAGCCAGTTGTTGTTGTGCACATAGGCACCAATGATATAGGTAAAAAACGGGATGAGGTCCTACAAGCAGAATTTAGGGAGTTAGGAGCCAAGTTAAAAAGTAGGACCTCAGAGGTAGTAATCTCAGGATTGCTACCAGTGCCACGTGATAGTCAGAGTAGAAATGAAAGAATAGTCAGGATGAATGCGTGGCTTGAGAGATGGTGCAGGAGGGAGGGGTTCAGATTTTTGGGACATTGGGACCGGTTCTGGGGGAGGTGGGACTATTACAAATTGGATGGTCTACACCTGGGCCGGACTGGAACCAATGTCCTTGGGGGTGCTTTTGCTAACACTGTTGGGGAGGGTTTAAACTAATGTGGCAGGAGGTTGGGAACCAAATGAGGAGGTCAGTGGACAGTAAGGAGGTAGTAACTAAAGCCTGTAAGGAACTAGATAATGAAGTCAGCGTGACTAAGGGAAAGAGTAGGCAGGGAGCAGATGATGAAAGCAAAGGGACTGGTGATCTGAGGTGCATTTGTTTTAATGCAAGAAGTGTAGTAGGTAAGGCAGATGAACTTAGGGCTTGGATTAGTACCTGGGAGTATGATGTTATTGCTATTACTGAGACTTGGTTAAGGGAAGGGCATGATTGGCAACTAAATATCCCAGGATATCGATGCTTCAGGCGGGATAGAGAGGGAGGTAAAAGGGGTGGAGGAGTTGCATTACTGGTCAAAGAGGATATCACAGCTGTGCTGAAGGAAGGCACGATGGAGGACTCGAGCTGGGAGGCAATATGGGCAGAACTCAGAAATAGGAAGGGTGCGGTAACAATGTTGGGGCTGTACTACAGGCCTCCCAACAGCGAGCGTGAGATAGAGGTACAAATATGTAAACAGATTATGGAAAGCTGTAGTAGCAACAGGGTGGTGGTGATAGGAGATTTTAATTTTCCCAACATTGGCTGGGAGTCACTTAGTGTTAGAGGTCTAGATGGAGCAGAATTTGTAAGGAGCATCCAGGAGGGTTTTCTAGAGCAGTATGTAAATAGTCCAACTCGGGAAGGGGCCATACTGGACCTGGTGTTGGGGAATGAGCCCGGCCAGGTGGTTGAAGTTTCAGTCGGGGATTACTTTGGGAATAGCGATCACAATTCCGTAAGTTTTAGAATACTCATGGACAAAGACGAGAGTGGTCCTAAAGGAAGAGTGCTAAATTGGGGGAAGGCCAACTATACCAAAATTCGGCAGGAGCTGGGGAATGTAGATTGGGAGCAGCTGTTTGAAGGTAAATCCACATTTGATATGTGGGAGGCTTTTAAAGAGAGGTTGATTAGCGTGCATGAGAGACATGTTCCTGTGAAAATGAGGGATAGAAATGGCAAGATTAGGGAACCATGGATGACAGGTGAAATTGTGAGACTAGCTAAGAGGAAAAAGGAAGCATACATAAGGTCTAGGCGGCTGAAGAAAGACGAAGCTTTGGAAGAATATCGGGAATGTAGGACCAATCTGAAACGAGGAATTAAGAGGGCTAAAAGGGTTCATGAAATATCTTTAGCAAACAGGGTTAAGGAAAATCCCAAAGCCTTTTATTCATATATAAGGAGCAAGAGGGTAACTAGAGAAAGGATTGGCCCACTCAAGGACAAAGGAGGAAAGTTATGTGTGGAGTCAGAGAAAATGGGTGAGATTCTAAACGAGTACATGGCATCGGTATTCACCGAGGAGAGGGACATGACGGATGTTGAGGTTAGGAACAGATGTTTGATTACTCTTGGTCAAGTCGGCATAAGGAGGGAGGAAGTGTTGGGTATTCTAAAAGGCATTAAGGTGGACAAGTCCCCAGGTCCGGATGGGATCTATCCCAGGTTACTGAGGGAAGCGAGAGAGGAAATAGCTGGGGCCTTAACAGATATCTTTGCAGCATCCTTAAACACAGGTGAGGTCCCGGAGGACTGGAGAATTGCTAATGTTGTCCCCTTGTTTAAGAAGGGTAGCAGGGAAAATCCAGGTAATTATAGACCGGTGAGCCTGACGTCAGTGGTAGGGAAGCTGCTGGAGAAGATACTGAGGGATAGGATCTATTCCCATTTGGAAGAAAATGGACTTATCAGTGATAGGCAACATGGTTTTGTGCAGGGAAGGTCATGTCTTACCAACTTAATAGAATTCTTTGAGGAAGTGACAAAGTTGATTGATGAGGGAAGGGCTATAGATGTCATATACATGGACTTCAGTAAGGCGTTTGATAAGGTTCCCCATGGTAGGCTGATGGAGAAAGTGAAGTCGCATGGGGTCCAGGGTGTACTAGCTAGATGGATAAAGAATTGGCTGGGCAACAGGAGACAGAGAGTAGCAGTGGAAGGGAGTTTCTCAAAATGGAGACGTGTGACCAGTGGTGTTCCACAGAGATCCGTGCTGGGACCACTGTTGTTTGTGATATACATAAATGATTTGGAGGAAAGTATAGGTGGTCTGATTAGCAAGTTTGCAGACGACACTAAGATTGGTGGAGTAGCAGATAGCGAAGGGGACTGTCAGAGAATACAGCAGAATATAGATAGATTGGAGAGTTGGGCAGAGAAATGGCAGATGGAGTTCAATCAGGGCAAATGCGAGGTGATGCATTTTGGAAGATCCAATTCAAGAGTGAACTATACAGTAAATGAAAAAGTCCTGGGGAAAATTGATGTACAGAGAGATTTGGGTGTTCAGGTCCATTGTTCCCTGAAGGTGGCAACGCAGGTCAATAGAGTGGTCAAGAAGGCATACGGCATGCTTTCCTTCATCGGACGGGGTATTGAGTACAAGAGTTGGCAGGTCATGTTACAGTTGTATAGGACTTTGGTTCGGCCACATTTGGAATACTGCGTGCAGTTCTGGTCGCCACATTACCAAAAGGATGTGGATGCTTTGGAGAGGGTGCAGAGGAGGTTCACCAGGATGTTGCCTGGTATGGAGGGCGCTGGCTATGAAGAGAGGTTGAGTAGATTAGGATTATTTTCATTAGAAAAAAGGAGGTTGAGGGGGGACCTGATTGAGGTGTACAAAATCATGAGAGGTATAGACAGGGTGGATAGCAAGAAGCTTTTTCCCAGAGTGAGGTATTCAATTACTAGGGGTCACGAGTTCAAAGTGAGAGGGGAAAAGTTTAGGGGGGATATGCGTGGAAAGTTCTTTACGCAGAGGGTGGTGGGTGCCTGGAACGCGTTGCCAGCGGAGGTGGTAGATGCGAACACTATAGCGTCTTTTAAGATGTATCTAGACAGATACATGAATGGGCAGGAAGCAAAGAGATACAGACCCTTAGAAAATAGGCGACATGTTTAGGTAGAGGATCTGGATCGGCGCAGGCTTGGAGGGCCGAAGGGCCTGTTCCTGTGCTGTAATTTTCTTTGTTCTTTGTTCACATTGCTGTGGGTTTGCAGTCACACGTAGGCCAGACCAGGTAAGGGCAGCAGATTTAGACCAGGTAAAGACAGCAGATTTCCTTCCCTAAGGGGACATTCGTAAACCAGATGGATTTTTACAACAACCGACAATGGTTTCATGGCCATCATTAAGCTAGCTTTTTTAAATTCCAGATTTATTAATTGAATTCAAATTCCACCTTCTGCTGTGGTGGGATTCGAACCCATGTCCCCTGAGCAATACCCTGGGTCTCTTGGTTCCTGGTCCAGTAACAATACCACTACACCACTCCCTCCCCCATCGGTGGTGTATAGAACTGTATCCTAGCAAAAGTCAACATTTTTAGAAGACTAAGGGACTATAATCATTGTTAGATGCAACATCAAATATATGTAGTAAAAACATACGCCATTCTAACTATAAGAATTTTCACCCTGATATGGGGGTAAGAATGGAGGTGGGCAGGCATGTAATTTTGTACCACCAGCTGGTATGCCAGTTTGCCAGCACAATCCCGTCCTCAAGCCATTTTACAGGAGGTGGGATCGGGGGTGGAAGGGCTACCCGCCTGCAAGTGGTGGGTAGCTAACTCAAGTAAGTTAAAGGCCAATTATCAGAGGCTGATTGGAATTTTCCAGTTGGCCTGCCAGCTCCACTTTGGCATCGGTAGCACAGCAGCTGCCTGGAGGCAGCCTTCTAGCAGCAGACCAGGGTGCCAGTGCTCCAGGCAGACAGGACCGCAACCTCCACCTCTGCCTCCTAGCCACAGCTGCAGCCACAGGCTGCCCTGTGGAGGGAATCCCCCTCCACAATGGTGGCCCAGCAGCTGACCATTTTTTAGTTCAGATTTTTTTTATAGTTGCTGAGAGGGCACCTCAAGATGGAGGCGCCCTCTCTTTCCCTTACCTGGAACAGCAAGCTTCAGCTCCTTCTGTGCTGGTGGGCCTCCTGTAGGCCCTCTAACATGAGAGCACGCCCACCATCCTTAATTGTATGGCGAGCGCTCCCTCTGGCCACCAATTGGCCAATCAAGGGAAAATCACTGCCCTATGAGTCAGTATCAACGCACCCTCTATTTTTTTTTCTTTTTGGAGCGTGTGGGTGACTTGTTTAAGTGCGTAGTCCTTGAAAAAAAATCTGCATTGCCAGGCATGCGTGGTAACTTAAAGGGGCCGACTTGTGTGCAGGCTGCGCAGGAACTTTCGGTTGCACCGCAGCTTAGAGGGAACAATGGTCAGTATTACAGATTGGGGGGAAAAAGTGTCCTTCGGGCACAAATTGTTGCACATTTTACACGATTCTGATTTAGCAATGAGAGTGAATACTTCCAGGGGACAGAAGAAACAGTTACTTTTTTTAAAACATAAAAAAGAAGTGAAAGTTGTATTCAAATGAGTTACCATAGGCGTGACACGTGTTCTTTCTCACTTAAGGCCCGGGTTCCTCATGTTTATCCAGCACAATTGATGTGGCTTGAAGTTTAAATTAATTGTTATTTCAAAGTAATTTTGCTGATTTTAGGCAAACTTACCAATGTGGATTCACAGCAGCAATGTGATAATGTGAGTAGCATCATAGCACAGGTAGAACGTTACCTGAAATTAGCAAACAAAAAATAAATTAATCTTTCAAAAATTGATCTTGCAAAGCAGACAGCTCACCAAAAAAATCAAATTAAGTCAAACCTCTTCTGGTTCCTCAGAGTGATTCAGTGGGAGAGGTAAATGCATCAGCCTGCGTGGTACACTGTAGTCATTAATTCAGTCTATGAAAGTCGCAGGTTGATTTCTGATCTCTGCACTTGTTGAATCAACATGGCAGCAGCCTCAGTTATTTATGGAACTGTACCCCAGCAAGAATGAGCACCTCGATGAAAAGAGGAAAGAAAACTAGGGGTGGGGTATCAGAAAGAAAATGATTTTTTTTTCTCTTTACGTTTTCACATCTTCGCTCCTGACAGTGTTGATTTGTGCTGTTCCATGGGTCCCACATATCAGGATGGTTCAAATAATCAATCTTCATGTGTGAGCCTATGATCCTGATATCTGTACAGGCGCACTTTCTAGCAAGTCACAAGTCTGACGGTAAATAAAAACCACTAGTTATTGGTTTATGCCACCTCTAATCACCAATATAACCGACCTTAAACCTCATATGTACAGAATTGTTTTTGTTTGTTTTTAAATTGGCTTACTATTGAAATTAGACTTTCTTTCTAATTAAAATATCCAACCTATCCCATTAATTAATTAATATTGAGGGGGTGGGGAGCCAGAAAATCATCCCAAGAATTGGTGCAAAATGGACGGCATTGGATCGTCCACCAGCTCCAGAGATATTTGATTCCATTAACTGCAATGGAACGGAATATCAGGCTCTGTGGAAAACGGGCGGCCGATCCGATACCGCCCATTTTTCGCCACTGCCCGAGATCAATTACAACCCTTGGGAGTTTTTGTTTTGTAAATGGTAGGTTGAATTGAGCAAGGCGCACCTGCCTTCTTGTGTCTTGCAGTCCTTATCTCATTGAATACCATGAATTATAATTGAATCTGACGAAACCTTGATAACGTCGCTCTTTCTGACATCAACCCCGCTGCAGTAGTTTAAATGTGAAACAAGCTCGTCCAGGCTGGCTTAGTGGCAAAACAAGTGACACACAAATAGTCATTTATTGTTTCTCTTTTCCGATGTGTATTTTTTTTTTGGCTTTCTTAAGATAAAAGCTATTCTCAAATCCCTGTATTTACTACAGAAGAACCCGCAGTCAGTGAGAGACCCTGATCCAGAAAAATGAGAATTCCAATTCCACGTTTTCAGAGAGATCCTTTCTTGACACCAGGAGGAAGTGGAAAGCTTCAGTCTCTGCTCATGGCCACTAGCACAACAGAGAGCATCAGTCTGCACGAAGAAAAGAGAGGCAAAATAAAAGCAGTAGGAGCAGAGAAGATCTAAGGAAAAAGGGCCTTCTCTCAACAGCCATCCTGGAGGCTTCCTATTCCAGGAATGAGGACTGAAGCCTGGCTGGTTCCCAGATGATACAGTTGGACAGAGTTTCTGGCTGTTAGTTCCTTGAAGAAGTTCTTGGTTTGTTTTTCCTCTCTCTGGAGCAGGGCTTCTTGTTTTGTCCCCTGGGGAGGTTGCACTGTTCCTCTCCCTGTCTCTGGCTGCTTGTGGGTGCCTGTATCCCTCTGCTTTTGCCCGTCTCCGAGAGCCTCCCTTGCTGCTGTCTCTCTGCCTCCCTCTCTCTCTCCCACCAAGATGGCGGACTTGGAGGCTGTGCTGGCTGATGTGAGCTATTTAATGGCGATGGAGAAAAGCAAATCGACTCCAGCCGCCAGAGCCAGCAAGAAAATTGTACTTCCAGAGCCCAGGTAAGAAATCGAAGAAAAAAAGAATGAATCCTCAGGTAAAAATGTCTCCAAATCCGAATTTAAAAGCTGCAGCCCGTTTGTCATGTCAAGCGTAGCACCTTCGAATCATCATCAAAACACAGCAGCAGTTGTCATTTATTGCACAAATTCTTAATAATATATTAAAACATAAAACACGTTATTAACAGAAGCGAAAGAGATCAAACGCGCCTAACCTCGGTGTACATCCAAAGGGACCCAATCGATAGTTATAGATTGGAGACATTCTCTGCAACCGTTAATATCCCCATTTGAGTGAATCTCAAATTTGCTTTTTTTTTTGAAAAAAAACTAATTAAAATCAATTTAAAGCAGTAGTATTAAGTGATTGTATAATGTCTAAAACAACATCATGTCTACAGGGTCTTGTATATTCTTTTATGAAAAATCAAAAATGTACATTCCCAATGCACGAAAAATGTGCAACCTCAAAATAATATAGGTTAGAATGATTTATTTTGTTTTTGTCTAGCTATCACGTGAGTCTTCTGCATTAATACATCTCCAGTAAGAATTATATTTGAGAATTTGTTTCAGCTGATCGGAAATAATTTGAATAACAAAATCTCTGGCTTAAAATGAAAAACACCTTCTCAAGGAAATTAAATTGGAGAAAATGTTTTTAAAAAATAAAAGACAGCACTTATCAATTTTAGGATTAGCTCTTCCTGCAATGTGTCATAAATATGTAAAAGATTTTTTTTTAGAAAGGCATATGTAAAGTGAGATTAAATGTGAATGCAATATTATTTAAAAGTGAATACAAAATTTGGTGTATATTATGCAGCCAAATCCATTTTTGGAGGAAAGGATGCTATGTACATTTTTAATTTTTGTAAATAGGCCATTCACGCTAGAAGTAATGAGATTGTAGGTTTTATGGTTCCTTCCTGTGATTTGAACAAACACAAGCACAGCAGAGAGTGCAATGTGAGTTATGGGAGGGAACTTGTGGATACGTTGCTTCCACAATAATATGTTAGAAATTCAAGTTAACACAAGGGCATGGGGGAAATTAAGTGAACTGGAAAATGAAATGAACTTAAGTGCAAATATGGTGCATGTGTTTTGATTGTTACATATTGCATGTATGTAAGGAGTGTAACTCCATCCGTCCTGAAAAACTAAATGTTTGAGAAAGAGGAGGTAAACTGATATTGAATTTGCCTAAATTGCTGATGATTATTCCTCACAACCCTTAAAAAAAAACTACTTTGTTGTAAATACAGTGTTCTGTTTGTGATCATGTGTATTCATATAAAATATATACTTCTGAAACTATACACAAGTTTTGTATATTTGTTACGTGGAGTGTCTGGTATAGGACATAATAAAAATTAAGTTATACCATTTTCTTTCCCCAAAGAAACCCACTTGTCAGTTTTGATCAAATTTTCAATTCAGTTGACCAGCCTTGCAATTTTTGTGTGCATCTGATGCACTCACAGAAAACAAAACAAGTTAGCTGATTTCCAGAGAGGGAATCTAGTTGTTGGAAATCATTTTAAAAAAAAAGTTTTAAAGCTTTTTATAAGAAAAGACTTTAAAGACGAATATCAGAGTAACTACGTTGTTGTCTGGATGATATAATCTATTCTGTATGACTGATGGTGATAAAGTATTCTCTCATCCATATTTTGAGCCTGCGTTTGAAAGGCTTTTTCAGGTTTTTTTTTTGGCAAAGCATTTCTTTCAGTCATATTAGATTATTTCCCTAAAATGATAATCTGAGAAAAAAATCCCATAATGAGGAATATTATGAAAATAGGAGTTAAGCAAATGTAGATTTCAGGAATGAGCCTCTGTTTATAATATAATTTGAATGACTTCACAAGCATGAAAGGCCCTTAATACACAGGCACAGCGGGAGTGAGTTAGGAAGAGCTGTCTTGCTAATGAAAGAGGAGTCTGAATGCATCATACCCGCCTTGCTGTGGTAGTTTGTAATACTCGTTCTTTGGTGGTTGATGAATTTCCAGTCAGCTTGGAAGTTCCCCTTTGGTCTAGTGAGAAAAGACACCACCAGGTGTAGTGGCAAATAATATAGACCAAAATATCCCAGATTCAGTACCTGGTCTGTGTAGAGTTAGTTGACCTAATCTGGGTGGTTAGAATTGATATTAGTGATTTGGGATTAGGAATGAGAAAAATCAGCCAAGGTTCTCCTGATTGCTACCCAGTGGTCTCTGCTAGAATGTATGTGGAGTTAATATTGTCCTTCTTGGTTGAAGACCAACCTGACACGCTCTAAACTCTCAATGGAAGAATAATCACTTAGGCGAGGTACCAGCTAGCTGCTGACAATCATGGAACTGTGCTGCAACACAGGTTAATGCATGCACTTTTTCATGGGTCTACAATTCTGCCACTGGAATGACAGGCAGATTTAGTGTATGTTTACTGAAGTAGAACACTGTCAGTATTAAAGGGACTTTAGAGAGGTCAAAGAATGGCTGATGTGTGGAATGGGATTCGGGGTTTTCTGTTGTAGTTGGAACTGGGAATGTTGTGAGATGCAACACGGGAAGTTTTACTCATTCATCTAATTTGTGCTTCCTTCATCTCGTTGAAGGAGGCAGTTTAGATGGAGCATTATTCTGCATTTAGCTGGTTTGTAACTGAACTCAGAGCGCCTGACAGAGAATTGCCGAATGACTTTCACTCGGGATCTACCCCCAGGACAGCAGAGGCAGCTTTATTTTCTTTACTCAGATGTACTGTATCTGACCCGGGAGTGCTTGATGTGCACAGGGTAGAAGATGTTCCATTGCATAGCATGGCCAACCCTGACATGGTTGAGCACAAAATTTCACTAAAAATAATTTTCATATATATAAAATATACATAAATAGTCTGAAATCTGATTTTTTAAACATTTGTTAAAATTTGCCCAGTTCTGTGTTTAGATAGGAGTTATTGTTCATGAAGCTTAATGCAGAAACAGAAATTTATCTACACCATGCCTGCAAGTACATCACGACAATATCTTGGGTTTCTGGAACATCTCTATTATTATTTGCTCCTTTTAAAATAAATTTTATGCTTCCTCTAGCTTTCCCAATGCTGTGTCTTGTACCCGAGCTGTTGGGCAGTTGGCTCAAGGCAGGCTCAAGGCATCTTGCATTGAAGCTCTTTTTTAATTCAAGAAGGAATTCTTGAGCTGCCCAATGGCTCGGTGAATTTATTTGGCAAGTAGCAACTATAAGTCACAGAATTGTTGTAGTGCAGAAGGAGGCCATTCAGCCCATCATGTCTGCACCGGCTCTTCGAAAGAGCAATTTACTCAGTTCCATTTCCCCCACCTTCTCCCCGTAACCCTGCACATTCTTCCTTTTCATATCATAGTCTAATTCCCTTTTGAATGTTTCAATTGAACCTGCCTCCACCACACTCTCAGACAGTGCATTCTAGACCTTAACCACTCTCTCCGTGAAAAAGTTTTCCTTCTTGTCACTTTTGCATCACTTATCAAATACTTTAAATTTGTGCCCTCTCGTTTTCGATTCTTTCACAAGTGGTAACAGTTTCTCTCTATATCTACTTTATCCAGACCCCTCATGATTTTGAATACCTCCATCAAATCACCTCTCCGCCTTCTCTTCTCCAAGGAAAACAGCCCTAACTTCTCCAATCTATCATAAATGAAATTCCTCATCCCATAAAAACCAGGAAAGGTCCCCATTTCATAGTTGTTGTATGCTGAGTTATCTGGGCAATGTTAAGGATGCTAAAATACCTTCAGTGGCCCTGGGTTAGGGAGGGGAATAGTTCACGTGTCAGGTAATGGATACAAGATTGGGCATGGCTGTGATGACTCACACCTCGCCTCCTTAGCTAAGCAGTCACTGTTGATGCTCAGACATTAGTAATTTGGAGGACAACCTGCAACCGTGGAAAGGGAGATGTGAGAAAATTGATTTTTTTTTAAAGGGCAAAGAACAAAATAATTGCTAAATATATTAGGTTATCTTCATAGTTTACACAAGTGCAATTCTATGCTGTCAAAGAGGTGAACAATAACATTCCAGAGAGCCCATTTTTCAGTCCCAGTAGTTGATAGCTCTCGACTCATTGCTCTCGATGACATATCACACCATTGGGACCTCGCTAACACAAGAGTTTAGTTACAACCACCAATTTTCTTAAATAGTTGGATTTTTATTTTAAAAAAACAGGAGTGACCACCACAAATATTAAGTATATTAAGGGGATGAAGGGGTATGGGGATAGTGTGGGAAGGTGGAGTTGGGGTAGATCAGCCATGATCATACTGAATGGCAGAGCAGTCTTGAAGGGCCAGATAACCTACTGCTCCTATTTCTTATGTTCTTATTCTGTTTAAACTGTGTTTTGAACTGCATTCTACAGATTTTTGAAAATTCCCACAAAACCAACACAAGCCTACCATGGTACAAAACTGCTACTGCCTTCTCCAATGGGTTAATTGTTCATTTAATGGAACATTTAATCTTGTGCCGAATGAACTATCAGCGGTGGTGTAGTGGTATCGTCACTGGACCAGTAACCCAGAGACCCAGGGTATTTCTCTGGAGACATGGGTTCGAATCCCATCACAGTAGATAGTGGAATTTGAATTCAATTAATAAAATCTGGAATTAAAAGCAAATGGCCATGAAACCATTGTCGATTGTTGTAAAAACGTATCTGGTTCACTAATGTCCTTTAGGGAAGGAAATCTGCTGTCCTTACCTGGTCTGGCCTACATGTGACTCCAGACCCACAGCAATGTGGTTGACTCTTACATGCCCTCTAAAATGACCTAGAAAGCTACTCAGTTGTATCTAACTGCTACAAAATCAATAAAACAGGATGAAACCAAACGGACCACCCGGCATTGACCTAGGCACCGGAAATGACCACGGCAAATCCAGTCCTGTCGAACCTGCAAAGTCCTCCTTCCTAACATCTGGGGGCTTGTGCCAAAGTTGGGAGAGCTGTTCCGCGGAGTAGTCAAGCAACAGCCTGACATAATCATACTCACGGAATCATAACATACAGACAATGTCCCAGACGCTGCCATCGCCATCCCCGGGTTATTTCCTGTCCCACCGGCAGGACAGACCCAGCACAGATGGCGGCACAGTGGTATACAGTAGGGAGGGAATTGCCCTGGTAGTCCTCAGTATCTACTCCGGACCCCATGAAGTCTCATGGCATCAGGTCAAACATGGACAAGGAAACCTCCTGCTGATTACCACCTACCGCCCTCCCTCAGCTGACGAATCACTGCTGCTCCATGTTGATCAACACTTGGAGAAAGCACTGAGGGTGGCAAGGGCACAGAATGTACTCTGGGTGGGGGACTTCAATGTCCATCTCCAAGAATGGCTCGGTAGCACCACTACTGACTCAGCTGGCCGTGTCCTAAAGGACCTAACTGCTAGACTGGGTCTGCGGCAGGTGGTGAGGGAACCAACAACAGGGAAAAACATTCTTGATTGACCTTGTCCTCACCAATCTGCCTGCCGCAGATGCATCTGTCCATGACAGTATTGGTAGGAGTGACCACCGCACATTCCTTGCGGAGACGAAATACTGCCTTCACATTAAAGATACCCTCCATTGTGTTGTGTGGCATTACCACTGTGCTAAATGCGATAGGTTTCGAACAAATCTAGCAATGCAAAACTGGGCATCCATGAGGCGCTGTGGGCCATCGGCAGCAGCAGAATTATACTCGACCACAATCTGTAACCTCATGGCCCGACATATCCCCCACTCTACCATCACCATCAAGCCAGGAGACCAACCCTGATTCAATGAAGAATGCAGGAGGGCATGCCAGGAGAAGCACCAGGCATACCTCAAAATGAGGTATCAACCTGGTGAAGCTACAACACAGGACGACTTGCGTGCCAAACTGCGTAAGCAGCATGCGATAGACCGAGCTAAGCAATCCCGTAACCAACGGATCAGATCTAAGCTCTGCAGTCCTGCCACATCCAGCCATGAATGGTGGTGGATAATGAAACAATTAACTGGAGGAGATGACTCCACAAATATCCCCATCCTCAATGATGGGGGAGACCAGCACATCAGTGCGAAAGATAAGGCTGAAGCATTTGCAACAATCTTCAGCCAGAAGTGCTGAGTTGACGATCCATCTCGACCTCCTCCTGAAGACCGCCGGCATCACAGATGCCAGTATTAAGCCAGTTCGATTCGCTCCGCGTGATATCAAGAAACGACAGAAGGCTATGGGTCTTGACAGTATTCCGGCAATAGTACTGAAGATCTGTACTCCAGAACATGCTGCGCCCCTAGCCAAGCTGTTCCAGGACAGCTACAACACTGGCATCTACCCGGCAATGTGGAAAATAGCCCAAGTATGTCCTGTACACAAAAAGCAGGACAAGTTCAACCTGGCCAATTAGCACCCCATCCGTCTACTCTCAATCATCAGTATAGTGATGGAAGGTGTCATTGACAGTGCTATCAAGCGGCACTTGCTTAGCAATAACCTGCTCAGTGACACTCAGTTTGGGTTCCTCCAGGGCCACTCAGCTCCTGACCTCATTACAGCCTTGGTTCAAACTTGGACAAAAGAGCTGAACTCCAGAGGCGAGGTGAGAGTGACTGCCCTTGACATCAAGGCAGCATTTGACTGAATATGGCATCAAGGAGCCCTAGAAAACTGGAGTCAATGGGAATCAGGGGGAAAACTCTCTGCTGGTTGGAGTCAAACCTAGCACAAAGGAAGATGATTGTGATTGTTGGAGGTCAATCATCGGAGCTCCGGGGCATCACTGCAGGAGTTCGTCAGGGTAGTATTCTAGGCCCAACCATCTTCAGCTGCTTCATCAAAGACCTTCCTTCAATCATAAGGTCAGAAGTGGGGATGTTCGCTGATTGGTGCTGAACATTGCACATTCACGACTCCTCAGATTCTGAAGCAGTCTGTCCAGAAAAGCAGCAAGACCTGGACAATATCCAAGCTTGGGCTGATAAGTGGCAAGTAACATTCGTGTCACACAAATGCCAGGCAATGACCATCTCCAACAAGAGAGAATCTAACCATCTTCCCTTGATATTCAACGGCATTACCATCGCTGAATCCCCCACTATCAACATCCTGGGGGCTACCGTTGACCAGAAACTGAACTGGAGTAGCCATATAAATACTGTGGCTACAAGAGCAGGTCAGAAACTACGAATCCTGCGGCGAGTAACTAGCCTCCTGATTCCCCAAAGCCTGTCCACTGTGTGCAAGGCACAAGTCAGGAGTGTGATGGAATACTGTCCACTTGCCTGGATGGGTGCAACTCCAACAACACTCGAAGCTTGACACCATCCAGGACAAAGCATCCCGCTTAATTGGCATTCCCTCCACCACCGTCGCACAGTGGCAGCAGTGTGTACCATCTACAAGATGCACTGCAGCAATGCACCAAGGCTCCTTAGACAGCACCTTCCAAATCCGCGATCTCTACCAACTAGAAGGGCAAGGGCAGCAAATGCAGGGAATACCACCACCTGCAAGTTCCCCTCCCAAGTCACACACCGTCCTCACTTGGAACTATATCGTCGTTCTTTCATTGTTGCTGGGTCACGATCCTGGAACTCCTTTCCTAACAGCACAGTGGGTGTCCCTACCTCACATTGACTGCAGCGGTTCAAGAAGCCAGCTCACCGCCACCTTCTCAAGGGCAGTTAGGGATGGGCAATAAGTGCTGGCCTAGCCAGTGACGCCCACATCCCATGAATGAATTTAAAAAAAAAAGCTTGGAGATATAAAAGTCAACTTTATTGAATACCTTTCGTGCAATTCCTTTTGTGGAGGTTTTTTTTGTGGCGGGTGTCAATAACAGGAATTTGTGGTTAGTACACTTGGCACTGATATGTGTCCTGCTACAACAACAGCTTATATTTATATAGCAGCTTTAATGTAATAAAATGTCCCAAGCTGCTTCACAGGAGCATTATAAAACAAAATATGACATTGAGCCACATAAGGAGATATTAGATTAGACGACCAAAGACTTGGCCAAAGAGGTAGGTTTTAAGCAGTGTCTTAAAGGAGGAAAGCGAGATAGGTAGTTGTCATGAGGGAATTCCAGAGCTTAAGGCCTAGGCAACTGAAAGTTCGGCCACCAATGGTGGAGCAATTAAATTCGGGAATGCTAAAGATGCTAGAATTAGATGAGAGAAGATATTTCGGAGGGTTGTGGTGGTGGAAGAAATGACAGAGATAGGGAGGGGCACGGCCATGGTGGGACTTGAAAACAGGATGAGAACTTAAAAACCAAACATTGCTTGACTGGGAGCCAATATAGATATGGGCAACAGAGTATTTGATGACCTCAAATTTACAGAGGGTAGAATGTGGGAGACCGGCCAGGAGTGGATTGGAATAGTCAAGTCTAAAGGTAATGATGGCATGAATGAGGTTTTCAGCAGCAGATGAGCTGAGACAGGGGCATAGTTGGGCGATGTTGTGAAATAGGTGGTCTTAGCGATGGCTGGAATATGTGGTTGGAAGCTTGCCTTGGGGTCAATCATGATACCAAGGTTGTGAACTGACTGGTTTAGTCTCAGACTGTTGCCAGGGAGAATTATGGCATTGGTAGCTAGAGAACAGAGTTTGGAGCAGGGACCGAAAACAATTGCTTCAGTCTTCCTAATATTTAATTGTAGGAAATTTCTGCTCACCAAATACTGGATGTTGGATACGCAGCCTGATAATTTAGCAACAGTGGTGAGGTGGAGCTGGGTGTCGTCCGTGTACATGTAAAAACTAACACTGTCCTTTTGGATGATGTTGCCTAGGGGCAGCATGTAGATGAGAAAAAGGAGGGGGGGGGGCGTGGAGAACATATCCTTGGAGGACAGCAACAGTAATGGTGCAGGAGTAGAAAGAGAAGCCATTATAAGTGATACTCTGGATACAATTAGATAGATAAGAATGAACGACAGCTGGACAACTGTGGAAAGGCATTGGAGGAGGATGGTGTGGTTAACCATGTCAAAGGCTGCAGACAGTTCGAGAAGGGTGAGGAGCGATTGTGACAGAAGTAAACTATCACATAGGATGTTATTTGTGACTTTAAGAGCTGTTTTGGTCATAAGGCAGGGGTGGAAACCTGATTGGAGAGATTCAAACATGGAGTTCCTACACTGCTAGATTGTGGCTGTCCAATGACAGGAACCCACTGGTAAGGGAATGTCAATACTTTTCTAATAAATGTACTGAGGACAACATTTGTACAGTTGCATGTCCCTCCTCTCGCACACATAGAGCCACAGAAGAGTACAGCACAGAAACAGGCCATTCAGCCCAGCATGCCTATGCTGGCTCTTCAGTAGACCAATCAAAAGCTAATCCTATTATTCTGCTCCCTTTACATAGCCCTGTATTTTCCTTTGTTACAAATGTTTATTCAATTTTCAGTGCCATGGTCTCTGCCTCAAGCGTTCCCTGCAGCAAAGCATTGCATACTCCCAAAAAATTACTGTGTAGGAATTTCTCGAAATCTCTCTCTCTTTCTTACAAACAATTTTAAATTGATGGCATCTTGTCTCTGACTCGCCAGCCAGAGGAAATATTCCTTCCCTATTCACTCTATCAAAAACCTTCATAATTAGAAAAAATCTCTCTTAAATCTCATTTTATCCTCCTTTGCACCTGTGGAAATAATCCCACAATTTCAAATTTTTTCTTAGTTGTCGTTCCTCATCCCAGCTTCATCCTGGTCAATCTGTTGTCTGCTGTTAGTGGCTTTAATAATACTTCCACAATGGGGCCACTAAAACTGCATAAATTATTTTAACTGTGGTCCAACCAATGTTTTGTACAAATTTTTAGATTTTTTTTTACTCTTATGTTCTATGTTGCTATTTATAAAACCCAAAGTACTGTTGGTATTTGATGGCTATATGGCCTTACGCTTGCAGAAAATTATGTATTTGCATCCTTTTATTGCATCCTTCAGCATCTTTGCATTGAATGTGTACTCCCATTCATTGTTTTTTTTTCCTTCCAGGTATGACCTCAAATGTATCTGCCACCTGTCTGCCATTCCACTAACCTGTCTGTTTTCCTGAAGCCTTTTACAGCTCCCATTCTTTGTCAAAACCACTACTTTTTTTTTCCAACTAATTTTAAGATTGTGCTTCTCATGCTCAAGTCCAAATAATCTCTATATAACAACAACAAAAAAGGGCCCATCGCTGACCCCAAGCGTATAAAACTTCCAACTCTTCTCCGATCCAAGCAAAACCTTTTTACTCCAACTCTTTGATTTCTATCTGTGCAACTACATTTCTTGTGTATGGCTAATTTTTATTAAAACAAACCCCTTGAGAAACACTTTACTGAACACTGTATACATTATACCTGATGTATAATCCACTTGTATTCAGTTAGTTAGTTCTTCAAAAAAAATTCTCTCAAATTTTTCAGACATGACTTGCTTTTACCAAATCTGCTGGCTGTCCTTGATTATTCCTTGCATTTCTAAATACACTCAATTTTTTTTCTTGAATTATAGATCCCTAGAGTTGCTCACAACTGACATTAGTCTGACTGATCCATAGTTATTCAATTTATTGTTCCTTCTCTTTTTGATCAAAGGTGTGTGTTGGCTACTCTCCAGTTCAGTGACACTATTTGCAAAATTAAGGAATGGAAAACTGTGGACAAAGCCTCTGGCTGTCTGACCACTTTTTCAACATTCTTGGGTGTATGCCATCAGGACTCAGTGACTTATTCACCTTAAATTCTGCACTGCCATCGGTCCACTTGGATTGGCACAGTAAGCAAGTGATCTGTTCACAAGGCTTTGCCAATGATGCTGTGTGTGTATGTCCGTTAGGAACCATTCTAGTGGATGAGTTTGCTCTCTTCTCTTGGGGGAAGTGGCTTGCTGTCTCTTAGCTCCCGAAAGGGATGAGATCAGGAACTGTAGATGTAGACCCAACTAACTGGCATGTGATAGCACATCATGTTTGTACAGCAACATGCTAGGCTGCTGGGCTATTGCAGCCTTCTTGCCTACTATGTAACCAAAGATAAATGAGCGATTCTAAGAAAACTGAGACTGACCCCTGCAAGGACTGTGTCAGTTGCAATATAAAGTTAAACAATTTT
Organism: Heterodontus francisci; assembly: GCF_036365525.1. Classification (NCBI taxonomy): domain Eukaryota; kingdom Metazoa; phylum Chordata; class Chondrichthyes; order Heterodontiformes; family Heterodontidae; genus Heterodontus; species Heterodontus francisci. Next base: position 22,489,416 of record NC_090393.1, read on the forward strand.
TGATTGAAATTCTCACTTATGTAAAACAAGTAGCAGCTTGATTTATATTGCTCCATTAATGCAGAAAATGTGTCCAGGGACTTTTACATAGGGAGGGCAAAGACAAGATAGGTAAAAGCAATACAGAAAAAAAATGGTGAGCCATGATGAGAGTTAGGAGAGTTTTGAAAAGGTTCTTAAAGTGGGCGGGGAACTTAAGAAAGGGATTTTCAGAGAGTACGGCACTGGTGGCTGAAAGGTGGGGGAAGTGAGGGGACACACACAAAAGACCAGAGTTGGCAGAATGGAAGTTATGGTTAAGGATGTAATGTTAAAGGAGGTTGCAGACACAAGGGATAGCCAGACCATGGAGGAATTTTTACTTTGACTTTGTTGTTGGTTGCATGAGACCCTTGTCTTGGTAACCAGTGGTACTACTACAATGTCAAGCTTAATAGAAAATCAGCTTAATACTAGAATAAAGTCCTGGTGGTTATAGATCTGACAGTGCAGGTGGTAGTGGGGGAGCAATTTGAAATGATGAGCTAACAGTTGCATTTTGTACATTTGGTATAAAATTTCTCTTTATATCTTATTGAGATCAACACAGTTTTTTAAAAAAGCAAGTGACAGCCTCCCAGTGAAGTCATGCAAGCACTTTTTGTTCTTGTAATCAATGAAGACCTTGCTCTATGGCAGCGAGGCCTGGACACCGTATGTCAGCCAAGAGCGACGTCTCAATTCATTCCATCTTCGCTGCCTCCGGAGAATACTTGGCATCAGGTGGCAGGACCGTATCTCCAACACAGAAGTCCTCGAGGCGGCCAACATCCCCAGCTTGTACACACTACTGAGTCAGTGGCGCTTGAGATGGCTTGGCCATGTGAGCCGCATGGAAGATGGCAGGATCCCCAAAGACACATTGTACAGTGAGCTCGCCACTGGTATCAGACCCACCGGCCATCCATGTCTCCGCTATAAAGACGTCTGCAAACGCGACATGAAATCCTGTGAAATTGATCACAAGTCGTGGGAGTCAGTTGCCAGCGTTCGCCAGAGCTGGCGGGCAGCCATAAAGACGGGGCTAAAATGTGGCGAGTCGAAGAGACTTGGTAGTTGGCAGGAAAAAAGACAGAGGCGCAAGGGGAGAGCCAACTGTGCGACAGTCCCGACAAACAAACTTCTCTGCAGCACCTGTGGAAAAGCCTGTCACTCTAGAATTGGCCTTTATAGCCACTCCAGGCGCTGCTTCACGGACCACTGACCACCTCCAGGCGCGTATCCATTGTCTCTCGAGATAAGGAGGCCCAAAAGAAAAAAAGAAAGAATCAATGAAGAATATCAGAAGACTGAAACACTTTAATCTTTGGTGGGTTTTTATCTGCCAGTGCAGTTGTCAACTACTGTCCAGTTAGTGGAGGATTTGATTGCAGCTGGTTAAATCAGATGACCAAATGATATATAATCTTTAAATAAGTGGTGAGAAGGAAGTTGATGGCCAAAACTTTCTACAAATAATTGGTACACTTGGTGGTCAAGGCCTTACCCTCTAAATGTGTTCAATTAAGAAGAATACGATTACATAGTAAATCATGAGATTGTAGCTGTTTGCAGTTGTAACTTCCCATGCATGATCTTAGCCAAACTACTCTGATGAGTGGAGGGTCAACTGTTACTCACAGGGAAAGAAGGTAGAATCACCTAAGAGTGTTGGTTAATAGTGGGTGGGTGGTCATTTGTGTGATAGAAGAGACTAAAATCAGAGGAAGAGTCATTCCAAGATGGAGGGGTGAAATAATCCATTCGCCAGAGGGAGGGGGAGGAGCTGCTGTAAATCTACAAGTGGTCAAATACGGAGATCAGCATTGACATCAGCATCGGTTTGCTGGCTTATCCCTTGGTTGTGTAGGGCTTGTGGCATGGGGCAACCAAAGAAAAGTAGAAAGACTGAAAATAAATATTACCCCAAAAAAAAGCTATTTTTAAAAGAGGTACCATATATCAGGACAATTACTGTTTTGAAAGGAAAATTGTGCAGCATCCTCCCTCCTCACTCAAGCATAATTTGTTATTCATTAGTGTGTAGTGAAATGTACGGGATTTTATGCAGTTTTTCGGGAGTCAACATGTTGCTTGTTAATGGAACAATTGGGCGATTGCTATATTTTTATTTTTTCTTAATTTTCAGCATACGCAGTGTTATGCAAAAATACCTGGAGGAAAGAGATGAACTGACCTTTGAGAAGATCTTCAACCAGAAAATTGGTGAGTTAAAGAATTACACATGTTTCAATGATAATGGTTTGTGCTGCTGGGGTTTGATTTTCTGAGTTCTGTTTTTCATAGTCATACGTGAGCAGATGCTATCAAAGGGGGTGTGAAATTCAAGCCTTTGAATGCTGGCTGTTCCTAGCGTTCAAAAGATCACGCATTTTGGTCACTTGATAATTTTTCTTATCTTTTTCTTCACTTCTCTCCTGAAGTTGCGACTTTTGCTGGGGTGTGACTCTGCATGTGCCTGCAGCCATTCGACACATAATCCAAGTACTTATTCTTTATGCATGGCTTAGAATGAAAAAAAAAAAAAAAAGTTTCAACCATGCAGGGCATCGTACTTGACCATGACCCGCGCATGCGTACTTTCCAGCAGGAGTCACGAGATAATTGACTAGGCAATGGAAACCCTCCTTTATTTCCACACACACTACTAGCCTGAGAGTATTGATGCCAAATGTAGTTTCCCCTAACTGCAGCTAGTTCTGGACAGATAGGGATTGAACCAGAGACCTTCTGGTTTTAATGGATCAGGGATACACTAAGTTAACCAGCTAAGCCAATGTGTGAGCACAAACCTGTTTTTAATCACAACATGTCAGAATAACTGTTGTCACATTTTAATGTTAAGTGTTGTCAAACAGGGTGAGAATAAAAAGCATTTGAACAAGCTGTTCATTGACCAATGCACTGCAGCCCTGATCCAATCAAGTAAGTTTGATGAAAAAATAGACGTACCAGCAGGATTGAAATGGGAGAAAGAAATGGTCCTAATTAGACCAGTCTGAAGTACTTTCAGTGGTATTCCCATGTTTCCTGTCCTGCCCACCCAAAGCTGCTGCTTTGCTGCCTCCTGAATGCTTGATCATATTTCTAGCCTGCTGGTTTCATATTCCCAAACTGATGGGCCTGCCCTCAGCTTGCTAGTGTACTCAATCTGGCAGCTAATTTTCAGACCTGGATCAGTCCTGCAGCTTCCATTTCTGGTGCCAATACGAACTTACTCCCATACATTGCTGAATGTCACTAATGTCCTACCAAATACATCACCATCCTCCTGCACAATTATGGTAAATGACTAAATTCTATACTCAAAAATTAACAAAATAAAGGCTTCTGCAACTTCAGGGCTATGGATGATTGTTGAGATGCTATGAGGACAACTACTGTGATGCACAGAATGTTTTATTTATTTAGTTGAATTTTGCTCAAAGGTTTCACGGAAACTTTGTTTTGCCATCTCAAAATCTTAATGTCCTTTTGTCTGAGAGCACTGCACAAAACATCAGAAACTAACAATGGGTCTAGAAACATTAATATTGGAAAGAATTGATTGTTCTCCAACCTGTTCTTCTGGTGGAGAAACTGGGTAGTTTATTCTGTGCCTCAATTATTAAGAACAAATGCAAAAATAGGACAGGTAAAGGCTATTGAGCCATGATATAACAGCTGGTCTGTCATCAACTTTACCAGACCATAGGTCTGACAAAATGGTTTGTAAAATGTCTGTTCTCTCCAAACGGCAAATTAAGTAAAACAAGAGAACACTTGGCTAATAAATCCTATAATATACATTCTAGACCTTCTTTGATATAGCAATATGAGAACAAGAGTAGACCATTTAACCCTTCAAGCCTGTTCCATCATTCAGTGATCTGTGACCTAACACCATATACCTGCCTTTGCACCATATCCCTTAGATTTTTGTTAACCAAAGGTATTATCACTCAGATTTAAAATTAACAATTGATCTAGCATCAATTGCCTTTTGCAGAAGTAAATTCCAAAGTTTTACCACCCTTTGTGCGTAGAAGTGTTTCCTAATTACACTCCTAAAACGTCTGGCTGTAAGTATTAGACTATGTGCCCCAGTACCAGACTCCCCACCCAGCAGAAATAATTTCTATTTATCCTATCTGTTCCCCTTTATATCTTGAAAACTTTGATCAAATCACCACCCCCTAATGCTCTAAATTCCAGGGAATACAACCTAAATTCCTGTAACCTCTCCTTGTAATTTAACCCTAGGCATCATATTGGTAAATCCATGCTGCACTCGCTCCAAGGCTAATATATCCTTCCTAAGGTGCAGAACTGTTCACAGTACTGCAGGTGTGGTTTAACCAGGATTTTGTACAGCTGTAACATAACATGTACCCCCTTCTATTCTAGTCCTCTCGGTATCCATTGGCCTTTTTGATTTTTGTCTGTATCTCTTCATGACATTTGACATGTGACATTGATTTGCCATTTTCAAAGTCTTGACAGCCAAGAAACCACAGCTATGGATTCATCCTTCTACTAACTAGATGGATATCCAGTTTTTACTTTAGGTTAGCTGACATAGCATTAATTCGGGAGTCTGATCTATATATCTAATATTCTGGAGTTGCTGTGTTCACAAGTATTTAGCTGTTTGAAGAATATTGTTTGAGTAAAGTTCAATAAATTGGACCTGAGTTTGTGTTTGTTAAAGAGACTATTGTCCATCATTTCAGGGAGTTAAATGTACAAACAGCTACTTTAGAGAATGAAATGTGATGGAAGGGCTGAAAATGTGTTTTTGGTCAGTTTAATATCCCTGATCTTCATATCAAATCTTGTCTGTAAAAGTTGCTTCATTGTACTGCTCCAAAGTTTAAGAAGCTGCTCACTGTTATTGTGTAAAATTCCAATACATATGAGAAGGGGAATGGTTTATTGCAATTCTATACAATGTGAGTGTTTGCCAAGGTTCCTTTGGAATTTATATATTGGGATTGAATGAGAAGCAGTTTGATCTGTTATAATTTTAAATAAAGGTAGTGAATGTGAAAGGGGTTTAGTCCTTTTGGAATTTTACACAACTAACCCTCAAACTCTCCATTCCCCTGACTGCGGCCACTTTTGCCTTTCACCCCACTGTAGATGGCCGTACCTTCAACTGTCTTGACCCCATACTATGGAATTCTCTCCCTAAACCCCACCATCTATTTACCACTATCTCCCTTAAAACCATCCTTAATACCCACCTCTTTAACCAAGTACCCTTTCTAATATCTTCTCTTTTGGATTGGCGTCTTTTTTTTTCATCATGCCTCTGTGGAATGATTTTGGGCATTTTTATGTTAAAGGTACTATAGAAATGAAATTTGTTGAGTGAATGGGAAGTGGTTTGATCCACTTGCATTTTATATAAAGAGAATGAATGATTTGTTTTAATTTTTTGGAATTCTCTATGGTGGAATGAGGAGTTGGTTCTTTGGAATACTGTACATTGGAAGGGTTTGGTCCAATGGAATTTCTGTGCTTGGATCATACATGCCCTAATTTGAAGTTAACTATATTGTTATCTACACTAAATATGTATATTAGAAATGTTAAAGATGAACAAACTCTCATAAGAATTGTAGATTGTGTGTAGATATGGCCTTGGGTAGCTTCTTAAATATGTTACTCAGTGGATCTTAAAAAAAAACTCTGTAAAGCGAATCCTGATGAGCAATTTTTGCTGATTTTTAGATCCACAGTGCCCTCCTACCCCATTGCACCTATGAGCAAGGGCCTCTGTTACGACCAGGTGAGAAAGGTGTCTACTAGGGATCCCTCTCAGCCTTCACCTGAACTTACTGTAACCGGGTTTTATTTTTAAACACAGTGTTTTGAGCTCCCCCTTGGTGAATCCTTGTTCACTGCTTTCCAATTATAAGGTAAAGAAACGAGCACAAACAGGTTTTCTTAGGTTTGAAGAAGAAAGGTGAAATTTTATTAAAACTTAAAACTCTAATTTGGTTGACGCCTACAGATACACGACGTGCCCACGCTAGCATGCATACGTGATGCACACATGCAAATAGAGTCAGAAAAGAGCGGAAGAAAAATAAAGTGGAGAGGTTTGAGGCAATATCTGAAGAGCTGTTACGGTTCTTCGAGCTCACTGTAGAGTCCTTTTGTTGGTAGTTCTTGCTTTTCATTGGGGCCCAGTATTCTTCGTAAACCTTGTTCACTGTAGGTGTCTTTTCTCTCTTGGGGTTCATGTGGCATGAATGGATTCTGAAGCTGGTGAGTAAGAGATAGGAGCAGACAGGAGAGAGATGTTCTCCACCCAGGAGCCAGGAGCTTTCTGTCTTCAAGCATTGTTTCTCCAATTTAAACTCTCAGTTCAAAACTCTGCAACAGCCAGTTAATCATGTGACTAAACTGGTCTGATCATGTCTGTTCTGTGTATTGGGAGCAGAGACTGGTTCCTTTGTTCCAACGCTGCGTGCTAGTATGCAAAAATGTCTTTCCGGCTAGGGGCCTGGCAATTCCTTGTAACAGGCCCTCTTTTCTTCCCAGTAACAATTTGAAGTTTCATGTCCATGTGGTGAAATTAATGTGCCTCATTCTTGGCAGGTGGGGGCCTGCATGACAGCCTGAATAAAAAATGCAGTTGGTGCAGCTCCACAGGTACCTCACCAGTGCCTCTGTAGGGAGAGATCTGCAGAATAGAGTAAATGGCGATGTTGCTGCTGGAAATCACTAATGAGAGAGCAGTTTGCGAAGCTTTTCTGTAAGGATAGGAAAGTATAGAGAAAGAAGAACTAGCTTCTATGTGATAGCCAGAAGCATTTCAATGGAAATGTTTAAAATTTAGCAATGAGACGTTTGCTGAGGTGCATTGGTTAATAATTCAGATATATTTGCCAAATTGAGCATTTAGTATTTTGCTTTGTATTTCTAGCAGAAATGTTGACTCGAATCTGGGCAATTGCAAGATGCAAAATCATTAGAACTTTTTTGCAATTCACCAAGCAAAAATGTTGATTTTCCTACTCTCTGCTCCATTTTACACTCCTAATTCAGGTTACTAAATATTTGTTTCAAGTTTCAAATCATGATTCAATCTCCCGGTCATGTTGTGCAATATTTTGGTTATTACAATTTATCTGATGTTGCCTGTTACATTTTCATTGAAAATTATCAGAAATTGGTGCTGTACTGTTCAGACACATATAAAGAAGGTGTCTGAGATGCTGGGAGTCGACAGAGTGAACAGCATTATGGAAGTAATGCAGCTGTTGATGGAGTTAACTTGACTAGCTGTCCTTCCTTTGCACAGTCCAGAGTACCATTAAAGCCCCCTCAGTATTGTTATATGTTCCGAGTTAAAATGTTCAGTGTGTAATGGGCACACTTGGAGAGAAGTTGCTCGTGTTTCTGTGCATTTAAACATAATTGTTAAATTTAGTATGAACCTATAGTCAACACCAGCAATATGGTATCTTCTTGAGAAACGTCAGTAGCTGCCTTGGCTTCATTTTAAAAGTTCTTGTTCTCTTTATGTTGATAAATGTACTACATAGTTGGTTTCCTGATACACACTTTTTAAGAGGCAAAGCCCTCCTTTTGGTCCAATCTTGTGGAAGTATCTGGTCTGCACCTGATGATGTCATTGTGTTAGCTTTTGCTTTTTGATTTAAAATGAAAATGCCAAACAGATTTTTCTGTTAGCACTTGGAAAGATTGCTGCAATGGACACTGATTCTGCTGTCGCTAAAAAAGAACAATTTTGCAATTTACGTATGGCTTAATAAAAATATAAATCAAAGCTAGATACGGGATCTAATTCCTGTATGATGGTAACACAGTACCTGTTCAAAGTGGAGGTTATTGGGGAGGGTAGGATAAACAAATGCAACTTAATAGAAACTAATGAATCTATTTGAAAAACAAGTTTTCAGCAGCACCCACAGAACAGATGTCGATCGCAGATCTGGAATAAGATTTAAAGGTTGGTAACAATGCCAGCAACAAGCAGTGTTTAGGATTCATGGACTAGATGAGCTGAATGGCCTCCTTCTGTGCTGTAATGACTATGACTAAAAATGTGTTGGCGGACAATTTCACTATCTGACAACTGCAGCAATCTAATTTCAATTTTGTAGCCTAAAATTAGGAAACCTAAAAGTCACTTAATATGTGAATACGCATGAACATATGGAATTGAGCTTCTGACTGATGGGTGTGCATTCTGTCATTGAGGATTCAGGTGTCGGCACTGCTGGTGATTGTGACAGTCAACCTCTGCTTTATATTTTGTCTACTATTAATTTTGTGGGTCCTTGCCTATTCCAAGGAATCCAGGCTACCTGTGAAAAATATCTGACTTTACAAGTTGCTGGTGTCCTATACCTGTTGGTGTTTCAAGTGTGAGAGACTGGAGCTAGCTGTGTCATTCACTGAACTGATCCAACAAAACGGCATCAGCATCTTTAATCTAGTCAGCATTACATGTACAAATAATGGAAGGCCATCCAGCAACAACACAGGGAGCTGTGCAGACTGAATAGTGGACTCCACAGAAGGAGCTGTAGTGAACAGTATTCTGCTGATGGGTGGGCATAAGGTGTGGAGTTATGTGAATCAAACGGGTGAGTTGTAGAGGCGCTGAGCTGTGATAGTTCAGGATGAGCTGAACGATGCATTACATGGGAAGTTATATGAACTAAGCAATGTATAAAGGACTGTATGCACTGTACAGCGTCTATGGATTGAATAAAGCATTCCATGGGGTGGATGCGTAGATTGATCAGGGGGCTGTACAGACTCAGCATTATTTTACATGGGGAGCTGGATAGACTGATTAACATGCAGTAAATTGCCTTCATGAGATGTACAGGAAGCTGTATAGGTTGATATATGACAGAATTCCTCTTCTTCTTTGGCCTCCTTGTCTCGAGAGACAATGGGTAAGCGCCTGGAGGTGGTCAGTGGTTTGTGGAGCAGCGCCTGGAGTGGCTATAAAGGCCAATTCTAGAGTGACAGACTCTTCCACAGGTGCTGCAGAAAAATTTGTTTGTCGGGAAAGATAATTTTCTGAAGTATATCAGTAAAATTTGTTATAAAATGGTGATGGTATGAAGGATGATTAACAATGGCTGATGTCACTTCCTGTGGCAGCAGATATTTGGCCTTTTAATTCAGCACCTTCTCTATCTGTAGCCCTGTTTTTCTAATGTCCATCTGCAGCCTTCAGTAAATAATACAAGTTGTGATTTATTCATGTAAAGCAGTACTGGCTATGGCTTCATCACAACATGAAGCCATAAAAATGTTACAATTTAAGAATTAGCTGTTTTAAAAACACCTCTGGCAAATGCAAGCCAGCTCTTGCATGGTTTGAGGGATGTTACTAATTAATCTGATTTCTGTGGCATTGCACACTGAAAAGACTCCAGCCATGTGGCATGACACTAACTCAGCAGATGTTGTTCACGATGTGTAGGTTTATTCACCCAAGTTTATGGCATTCAGTAGAGTTTTAAAAATCTACTGGAATCAAAATTCAAAACAGGATGCAATTCACTGCGGGTAATTTTGACTTTCGGCAATAGTGTAAAATGGCCAATTTCCAATTAGCTGCCTGTTACATAAATCTCTTGATTTTCATTTCCATTGAAGCCACTGGAACCTGTTCTTGCAGTTGTTGCACAATCTACCTTAGCATAAACTCAATCCCTTCAATGTGGTCTCCTGATAGATAGATCTATTGATCTATTTCCAGAAGGCATTCTATAAGGTGCCACATAAAAGATTATTGCACAAGATAGGAGCATGCGGTATTGGGGGTAATGTATTAGCATGGATTGAGGATTGGTTAACACACAGAAGACAGAGTCGGGATTAATGGGTCTTTTTCAGGTTGGAAAGGCGTAAACTAATGGAGTGCCACAAGGATCAGTCCTAGGGCCTCAATTATTTACTATCTATATTAATGACTTGGAGGAGGGGGCAGAGTGTAATATATCCAAATTTGCTGATGATACAAAAATAGGTGGGAGGGCATAAGGGATCTGCAAGAGGATATAGATAGGTTGAGTGAGTGGGCAAAAACTTGGCAGATGGAGTTTAATGTCGGAAAGTGTGAGGTCATGCACTTTGGTAGGAAGATTCAAAAGGCAGACTATTATTTAAATGGAGAGAGACTCCCAAAAAGTGCAGCACAGAGGGATCTGGGTGTTCTTGTGTATGAAACACAAAACGTTAGCATGCAGGTGCAGCAAGTAATTAAGAAGACAAATGGAATTTTGGCCTTTATTGCTAGGAGGTTAGAGTTTAAAAATAGGGAAGTCTTGTTACAACTATACAGGGTGTTCGTGAGACCGCACCTGGAGTACTGTGTACAGTTTTGGTCCCCGTATTTAAGAAAGGATATACAGACATTGGAGGCAGTTCAAAAGAGATTCACTAGGCTGATTCCTGGGGTGAAGGGGTTGACTTATCAAGAACAGCTAAACAGGTTCGGCCTTTATTCATTAGAGTTTAGAAGAATGAGGGGTGATCTTATTGAAACGTACTAGATTCTGAGGGGACTTAACAGGGTAGCCGTTGAGAAGATGTTTCCACTAGTGGGGGAATCTCGAACTAGAGGACATAGTTACAGAATAAGGGGGCACTCATTTAAAACTCAGAAGCAAATGAATTTCCACTCTGAGGGTAGTGAATGTCTGGAATTCTCTACCCCAGAGAATTGTGGAGGCTAGATCACTGAAAGTATTTAAGGAGGGGGTAGATAAATTTTTGAAACATCAGGGAGTTGAGGGCTATGAGGAGTTGAGCTCTGGGGCAGATCAGCCATGATCTTATTGAATGGCGGGGCAGGCTTGAGGAGCCGAATGGCCTACTCCTGCTCCTATTTCTTACGTTCTTATGTAAATACTCTCTGATCCTGAACAATATTCAAACAAAATTTGAGTGTTCATCGACTCTCGTAGCTCCATCATTTAACCCTGATCTGTTGCCTTCCAAATTTTTGGTCCCGCCGTACAAGGCAGAAACCAGTGTGTTCTGTGGAGTACACCGTTTCTGTCCTGGACCTTTTAGTTGCAAATAATTACCACTGACCACCTCCAGGCGCGTATCCATTGTCTCTCGAGATAAGGAGGCCCAAAAGAATTACTGTATGAAGTGGCACTTCCTTAAGTTTAGTGAGTTTTTTTTTTGGAAACATTATATTTGGAAGTTATTTATCACCCGTCTTGAGGTGTTTGTGCCCCACTGATGATTCCCGGTCTCGAGGACAGGTAGCTAACTTGCTAATTGGGCAGTGGAGCCAGGTGCCAGCTACTGGGGCTGTTAAACTAGGCACCTGCTAATGATGCTGTGGAACTGGTTGCTGGAAGATACTTGGGAACACTCCTGGGCTTATGCCTTTTTCCATTTACTCTTTTTGTTTTAATTGCCCATCCGATGGGAGCAGATGCTCTGCCTTCAGTTGCCATATTGTCCTCCCATCACTTGGTGCCTGTAGGATAGTGTAATTAGACGTGGACTTGCATTGTATCCACAATCCTCTTCTGTAAAGCTGATAACAAACTGCACAAATGAGCCTTTATGTTGCACCATATTATCCCTGGCAGTGTAATATTAATCATATTGTATCCTTCGTGTGTGGCAGTATTTAGGAACTGAAATATTAAAGGAGTTCCTTGAGGCACTATTGCCCTATCCCAGGAAAAAGATGCTATGCAACACTCTTTACTGTGCAGTTTTTCCCCAAACATTTGTTAACAAAAGGAAAACAGACTTGGATTTATATAGCACCTTAGTGTGTCTAGTGCAAATTTTGATGTGCTAACCATATAATGGATTCTTTGAAGTAGACAGACTGTTATTATGCACATAGGAACAGGAGTAGGTCATTCAGCCTCTTGAGCCTGTTCTGCCATTCAGTGAGATCTTGGCTTATCTGAATCCTAACTGCATTCACCTGCCTTGGCTCCATATCACTTAATACCCTTGGCTAGCAAACATCTATTGATTGCAAGTGTAAAATTATTATTGGGCTAGCATCTACAGCTTTTTGTGGGATAGTGTTCTATAGTTCTACCATACTTTGTGTGAAGAAGTGTTTCCTCACCTCTCCTGAATGGCTTGGCTCTGATTTTAAGATTATGTCCCCTTAGTCCTAGACTCCCCCACCAATGGAAAAAGTTTCTCTCTATCTGCCCTATACATTTCTTTCAAAATCTTAAAATCTTCAATCAAGTCATCCCTTAATCTTTTATATTCCAGGAAATACAAGCCTAGTTTATGTCCTTTCTCATAATCTAAACCTTGGAGCCCTGATATCTGACATGTAGGCAAATGCAACAGCCATTTTGCAGCAGCAGTGCTCCATAATCAGTAGTGAGATGATTGAACAGTTAATCTGTTTATATTTTGTGCTGTTAGTTGAAGGAGGCTTGTTGGCCAGGTTCCTGGGAGAATGCCTTGCTCTTTGGGATCTTTAATATCCTTCTGAACCACTGGTGCAGGTAGTTGGGTTTTCAGTTTAACAAAAAGAATCTCATTGTTGAGAAATACTTTAAAAAGTAATGAGCCATTTCGTCACCACACCACCTCCCCACCCTACATGCATAGTGTGCGTACAAATGAAGTTAGGTAACAGTCTCCTGAAGTTGCTGGTGGTGGGGTTGTAACAATGCAGTGCATCTTTAGGACAGCTGTTGTCTGTCGCTCATAGTGCGTTAGCCAGGAGTGAGTGTTTGATGAGTATGATGAATGAGTGTGATACATCTGTGCTAACCGTATAGAACAGTGGCCGTTGATTAGAAGAGGAAACAGGCAAATGCTGTACATATGCGCAAATGGTGTCTCACTTGAAATAAGAAAGGAAACTAGCTGGCCTGGAAGCGTTACTTCACGATATACAGGGGCAGTTGTGTGGTGCATTAATTACTAACCACACTCTTGTCCCCACCTTCACAATAGCAGTCTATTTAAATTTGACAGTACTGGTGTCAGATTTTCATTGGGCAGATAGTAAGGAAAATCTGTACTGGATTACACTGGAAGGAACTGCATAACATTTTGTACTGACTGAACTGCAATGAGCTAATTGTTACCTCGTGATACAAGACCAGGGACCTTGCCACTGAACATCCCGAAGAACAGCTACTTTGAAATCATTTTGCTTAATAGGGACTTTACATTGAACCTATGATTCTATTGGATTTCTACTGTCTCTTAATGGATTGTACAAGATAAATGGAGATATGTAAGGCTGTTAGTGACTCTTGCAGAAGTCTAATGGATTAATTGCAAAATATAGGATTATTAATTTTGGAATAAATTATTCTGGTTAAAGAACTATATATCCTAGGATTGCTATATTGTGGATTCTATTGGATAGATCCCAAATACAATAGGATTGCTGCTATGTTTCACCCAGTTCCATTTAGATGCCCCATGGATCACCAAAGTTCTTTTCAGTCCTGGAGTATCCTATAGTGCATGAATTGAAATATTTTTATTTCCATCGCTCCCACTATCACTCAGTGATAGGAGCCAGTAACACCCTCAAATATTCTCGCATTTTTTTTAATACCACACGGCTGGGCGAGGCAGAGTTTCTGTAGAAAATCTGTAACCTGAGAATACAGGAAGTACTGAGCCGAGCAGGAAGTAATGGGGGAAGGTAGGCCTGTGGAGAGGAAAGAGGCCTGTTGCAGTGTTTTACGCCTGTCTTAGCTGTTGGATGTCTCATTAGCATTTCTGTACTGTTTCCAAAATGATACTAGAAGATGAGACTGTTGAACATATAGCATGTCAAGATGTATTCTGTACCTTTGTAATGCATTGCCTATCTTTCAACATGTTTTGTCACGTCACATGAATTCTCGAGAGAATTTTCAAGTCCTTCTTTCCTACACCACCCAGAGTATGATATTGTATCAATCTGTGCAGTGACAAGTCAGTCTTTTTAAAATATTTATTTTGGCAGCTGGAGGTTCCTATGCTGTTGAAACGATTCGTAAATGTAGCTCTGCTGAAGCAACTTTTACATGGATAGTGTGCCTTTGCTGGGAGGCAGCAGCTTCTCCTGCTGTCATATAAAAATAATTAAATCAGTCATCCAATCCTTCATGAGTCCTGAGAGTGTCCATCAGAGGTACAGAAAATATAGGTCCCTTTTTATTAGCCTTCAAACATATAACATACATGTGTAGCAAATAGAGAGCATTGCTTAGCTTTTGTGGTTCTGTGATTCTTATTGCTTCTTCTGGAGCTCTAGCAGCAATGCTAAAATATCTTCTGAGTAAGCCTCTGAAACAGAGGGCTGCACTCCCTCTGATGCAGCTTGCACATAAAACAGTCTGTCAGTGACAACTCTTCAACTCGCCTATAATATTACTGGTGATCACTTTTCATGGGTGAATCTGCCAGTCTTTAAACCAATGTGCTCATTCAATTGATGCATGCAGGCAAATGTCGTCTTCAAGGTTACAAAGTGACAATTTTTGAGTAGGATGTCTGAAGATTTTTAAGGTGTAAATTGATTGCTCCTATCTCATCCCTGTTAGTTTTGATCAACAACAACAACGTGCATTTATATAGTGCTTTTAATATAATAAAACATCCTGAGATATTTCACAGGAGCATAATTAGAACAAAAAGTCACCGAGCCAAAGAAATAGACATTAAATTAAGACCGGTGACCAAACACTTGGTCCAAGAGATTTTAAGCAATGTCTTAAAGACGGAGAGTGTGGATTTTGGCAAAAGCGTGAACCTAAGGATTGAATCTTCTAAACATGGGTTTGCTATGCAGTCCCTCCATACTGCTCTGAAGTATCAGCCAGGGTTATATGCTCAAGCCTCGAGTGAAGCTTGACAGTGGCCAGAGTGCTACCACTGAGTCAAGGCTGGCACTTATAACCAAAGTCTCCTCAGCTAGGTGTTGCATTTGGCCCTCAGTTACAGAACAAAAAATCAACTAGGAGTTTATACTCTTGATGACAGGTTGCAACCCCTGTTGGAAAGTGTGTGTGTGTTGGGTGAAGACAAAATTGGGTCAGCTGTGATGCCCTTCACAGTTGGATAGTTTGTCAGTACTCACGGTTAAAGCTTACATGAGAATAATGAGCATTTGGGTGAGGTATATATGCCAGCTGTATATGCAAATGGATCACAACATGATTAGTGCCTTCAGTTGAAGAGAGGAAATGAGAAAATTGGAATGAAATAGTAAAAGGTCAACATTTTCGAGGCTGAGATGAACTTGTTTAAGAAACCATACGCATGAAAACATGTTTTATCACCAAAACGTTGGCTCATCAATGTAACATCACATGGCCTCCAAAGTAAGATTATTTTCATATCATTATATATGAGTTTAATCCATTCAGTTCCTGTTATTCTGCTTGTTTTGAAGGGTGAGACATTGTCAACTTCTTTTTCCTTTCCCCTTTTGTGGTTTCTGGCTGGCAAATTCAATGTGTTAGAAAGCTACTTGCTCTCATCCCTCTTTCAATCATTCTTTCAAAATGGCTGAAGAGCAACCCAGGATGTCTTTGGTTTCCCCCCACTCTCTCTATCTGGAAGCGTCTAGTCTTTGCTCACCAGAGTAATGTGGTTAAGACCCAGCACATTGTGGAGGATTATGGGTTCTTCCTGCAATCTGTGGTGTAGCACAGTGATCTGTGCTGTAAAATCTTTGCACATTTTGATCAGTTCATCTTGCCTGCCCGAGGACCATTTTCATTTACATACTAGACTTTCATCCAGTTGATGTATTCTGTGCTCTTTCAGCTACTTGGCTATTGAAAATATTCAAGAGCAGTTTACAAATAAATTTATTTTTTGATTTTTCGGCTTTTTTTGTCTGCACTTGTTATTCATCCACTCAGTATATATTTTAGAGAATCGGTTACTTTCATCAGGAGTAAGAGTACAATGCACGGTGAGCTATTGCTTCAATTACAGTCAATTCTAGCAGATGCCTGACTTGTTTTGTTAAGAGTAGAGGTTTGGTCAGTACTGTGGATGAAAGAGCGGAAGGCGATTCTAAAATGAAAATGCACTGTCAGGTCAATACTCTGATTGAATATAGCAGCTGTGTTGCACCATAGGACTTTTAAGGCAAAGAGGAAGGAAGGCTTTCTGTGCAGTTCCCATTTTAGCTTGAAAACTTGCTGCATTCGTCTCCACTTAAAGTGTGTTGTGTAAGCAGCTGCATCAATAATAAACCACCCACACAGACTCTTTGCTGTCCTAGTTTCCCCATTATTTAGTGGGAACTGCATACCTCTCCGTGCATTACAGCAATACAGTATGGGTACAGATGATTTTACAGGCAACTAATCAAGATTCAAGTGGTTTTCTATTGTCACTTGAACTGCCTTCTGCTCCCTATCCTTAGTTTTCCGCCCCCCCCCCCGCCTCCCCCACCCTTCCAAGAAACAATTCGATTACTGTCTTACAAGTGTAGTGGAAATCTGGAACTCTTTCCCCCAAATAGCTGTTAAGGCTAGGTTAACTGAAAATGTTCAAACTGAGTTTGACTTTTTTGTTAGGTAAGATTTATGGAACTAAGGTGGGTAGATGGAATTAAGAAACAGATCAGCCATGATCTCATTGAATGGTGGAACAGGCTTTAGTCGTTGAATGGCTAACCCATGTTCCAAAAATCATAGTTTAATTTTGACCATTCTCTCCCATTCCTGAAGGTGAAAGCTGATGATGGGGTACAGTTTAACATATGACAGTCCTAGTTTTCTTCACCTGTGAACCTCGACAGTGAATGCTGTCAGATATTTTGAGGGGACATCAAAAGTGACCTCAATCCTGTCCTCTCTCATTTCCCACACATGTATACATATCAGCAGGGTCACTGACTAACAATTACCATTTGGAGATGCAGCATATGTAGCACCTGTAGGACTGGTATTTGAGATGAAGGACCTAAAGCTATTGTTAAATATTGAATTTGTGATGTAGATGGTTTCCTATTTCCCAGGCTCATTTTGATAATGAATCACAGGAGTATACCTTTTCTATACCTATTTGTGCAGTACCTTGGGATGTTCTGTAAATTAGAGACAACATATATAGTACAGTACTTGTAAAAGAAGGAGCAGCTCCAATAATCGTGGTGTCTTGTCAAGCTCTTGCTGTGCAACCCATCTGCAAGTTAGCTCCCCACCCTCTTTTAGTTTGCTCCTTTCCTTTGTCTCTTGGCCCTTTGTGCTGTGCAGTGTTCCTTAAGTGAGAAGATGCGATAGTGACCTGTTCTCTGCACTCTCCTTATGCCAGTTTAAATGGACCCACTAGGAAGCAGTCTAGAGTTAACTTGCCCTCTGAAATTTTTCCTTCATATAAAAAATGTACTTGCAAAAATCCAAGCTGAGATCAGAAAGTCATAGAACAGTTTTTCTCTCCTGTAATTTTATCATGTACAATGCTTAGATGCTTTTTTTTTTAATGGTTTCTGCAATCAAATGTTTCTTGTTTAGTATACTTACGTCACTTGAAAGTGCATGGTCACCTGGGCATAAGGACTTGCAAGTTTATTGATGCGGTGACTGTGATAATGTGAGGAACCACCATAATCTTGAGACATTGATATTCCAGTGAAAGGTTTAAGGTAAACAACGAGATCTGAAATCTTTGGCGATTATCTGTGTGAGGGTTGAACACTAAACGTCGCAGTCTAGAAAACAGCCAATTTGTACCAATTAGTGGGAACCACCCAGAACCTGGGAATTTTTGCATTTGACTCCCTCAGGAGGAGTAGGGTTTGGACAGGCTTAAAACACTTGAGTTTAGTGCGCTACATATTCATAACCGGTTTCAAGGAAACGAGCATGGGCTGTGTAATGAAATGCTATATTCTAATGTGCTCGTTAAGTCTGCTGTGGAAACTAACTATTGTTGCGGTTCATTTATTTATAGTTTTTCCTGCTTTTTATTTATCTCATGCTCCCTCTCCTAATGGCACAAATCCATTCAGGGAATCTTGCAGTGAGTGCTACCAGGCTATTCGTCGAGGGAGGGTGTTACAGCTGGGCCCCCTGTTGCTTCTGCACTCAAGCAGGCAGGGAGGACCTCTAGGCCCGCCTGGAGCACTGCCACCACCACCGCCCCCCCCCCCCCCCCCCCCCCCCAACCCAGTCTGCTACCAGGAGACTGTCTCCAGGCAGCTAAACTAGCCGATGCCACCTGCAGGAACCTGGAAGGCGACTGGAAAATCTCAGTCAGCCTCCTTTAATTGATCTTAAGTGGCCCTAGTTACTTCGATCGGCTATCCAACACAATTGGGAGGGTAGCCCTGCGGTCCCACATTCTGCCTCTGCAAAGATAGCCTGAGGGCAGAATGGAGCCGGGGAACCTGCATGCAGGCTGGCGGTGCTATGTTTAGAACCCATCCACCTCTGATCTTGGCCCCAGCAGGGGCTACAAATCAAGCCCCTGGAGTGGGAACCAGAGTTTGTGAAATGAATTTTGAATTTGTTTAAGTTTTATGTCATACCCTGAAACATGTAAAGGCGGTAACAGTTATCGAGGCACATAGAAGCAGACACAACCATTGTACAAACAAACCCTTTCGGATCTCATTGAGATGTAAAGGCCCAGCCTGGTGTGCTATTGTATTAAGCTATACATACCAGGAGATCACAGCTTCAATTCCTGGTCAGTGCCTCACTGACCCTAGCCTAAAATGGGAGATTAAATTAATAGGAGTTTCTGCTCTTGATTGTGATCCAGTGACCCCTTGCTGAAAAGTGTGTGTATATGGTTGGCAGGTGAGAATAGAGCATCTTCCAAAATTCTATAGACACTGGATCAGTTGCTACAGATTGGAGGGTGGCAAATGTAACCCCTCTATTTAAAAAAGGAGGGAGAGAAAAAACAGGGAATTAAAGACCAGTTAGCCTTGCATCAGTAGTGGGGAAAAATGCTAGAGTCTATTATAAAGGATGTGATAGCAGAACATCTGGAAAGAATAAATGGGATTGGCCAAAGTCAGCATGGGTTTACGAAAGGGAAGTCATGCTTAACAAATCTACTGGAGTTTTTTGAGGATGTAACTAGTCGAATAGATAAGGGAGAACCAATGGATGTGGTGTATTTGGATTTCCAGAAGGCTTTTGATAAGGCCCCACATAAGATGTTAGTGTGCAAAATTAAAGCACATGGGATTGGGGGTAATATACTGGTACGTATTGAGAATTAGTTGACAGACAGGAAACAGAGAGTAGGAATAAATGGGTCTTTTTCCGGGTGGCAGGCAGTGACTAGTGGGGTGCAGCAGGGATCAGTGCTTGGGCCCCAGCTATTCAGTAATACATTTAATTCCCTCACCTAAGTCATTGATATATAACATATCCAAGTTTGCAGACGACACAAAGCTGGGGGGGGGGAGCGGAATGTGAGCTGTGAGGAGGATGCAGAGAGGCTCCAATGTGATTTGGACAAGTTGGGTAAGTGAGCAAATGCATGGCAGATGTAGTATAATGTGGATAAATGTGAGGTTATCCACTTTGGTTGTAAAAACAGAAAGGAAGATTATTATCTGAATGGTGATAGATTGGGAAAGGGGGAGGTGCAACGAGACCTTGTACACCAGTCACTGAAAGCAAGCATTCAGGTGCAGCAAGCAGTTAGGAAGGTGAATGGTATGTTGGCCTTCATTGCAAGAGGATTTGAGTACAGGAGCAAGGATGTTTTACTGCAGTTATACAGGGCCTTGGTGAGACCACATCTGGAGTATTGTCTACAGTTTTGGTCTCCCTATCTGAGGAAGGATGTTCTTGCAAAGAAGATTTACTAGGCTGATTCCTGGGATGGCAGGATTGACTTATGAGGGGAGATTGGGTCGACTAGGCCTTTGTTCACTAGAGTTTAGAAGAATGAGAGGGGATCTCATAGAAACCTATAAAATTCTAACAGGACTAGATAGGCTAGATGCAAGGAAGATGTTCCCAATGGCTGGGGAGTCCAGAACCAGGGGTCACAGTCTCAGGATATGGGTTATGCCATTTAGAACCGAGATGAGGAGAAATTCCTTCACTCAGAGGGTGGTGAGCCTGTGGAATTCTCTACTGCAGAAGATAGTGGAGGCCAAGTCATTAAATATATTCAAGAAGGAGATAGATACATTTCTTAATGCCAAAGGGATCAAGATATATGGGGAGAAAGCGGGGTCAGAGTACTAAATTAGACAATCAGCCATGGTCTTTTTTGAATGGCAGAGCAGGCCCTAAGGGCCGAACGGCCTACTCTTTTTTATGTTTCTATGACCTGCTGGAACATATAAAGCTGTATTGTGGTACCTGTAGCAGACAAGGGGAGAAATCAGGGGAATGAATGAATGTGGCTTCCATGCAGAATATGTGGAAGAGGTCCGACTGGGAAAAATTTGCTGGATCCTGACTTTGTTAAGTTATTTTTTCCAACTCTTCAATTACAAATCTGATAGCCAGAGTGCAGTTTTGTTTGCAACACTTCCTTGCTAGTTACTGCTGCAACATGTCATTGCAACACGTGCTATGTTCAAACAGATCCCATACCTTAGGCATAAACACCACACAGCTGGTCAAAACAAGTTTGCTCTGTTCAAAGCTAATCCTGTGAAAATTTGTTGTGTGAAAAAAGTTAGAAAACAAACTTAGAATGGGGCAGTGAGGAACTTACAAAGAAACCTGAAGGGAAAGAAAAAGCCCATGTGAAGCTTGTGAGCGGTGTTCAGAAGGTCGCTTTCCGTTAACCAGAGAGGTGTCTGTAAGCCTTTTTGTTTAATTGTATAGGGAAGGAAGGGGCATAGGTGGCAAAAGCCACTGTTTTCAAAGTTATTGGGTTACCGTTGAGCCACAAGCACTCTGCACTCTCCAACATGATGGTGGACAGTCAGGGCCACTGTTTCACAAGTGTTTGAATCATTTTCATGCAAAGTTAGTCACCATTGATTTTCACTCTGCAAGGAACCCACATTTGTTTGTTCTTCCTCACTGGCAGAATAACATGGAAGATGTCTATTTGTCTTTTATACTTGTCTTGCATTTCTCTCCTGGGTTTTCCCCAAAATGATTGATGCATATTTTTGCAGTCAGTTAACTGATCTCAGCCAGCTTCACAGCTGGGGTGCTACAATGTTCGCACTGACCATGAATTAAGGAGGAGACTATTGACCAGAATTGCCATCTCTGATGACAATCCAGCGCCTCAGCCCCTTAGGAAAGTACATATATGGATGCGGACTGAGGATGATATCAGACTTGGCTATAATACCCTGTGGTTGAATAGCTTATTGCCACTTACTATTATACGTGAAGAACAGCCACCTAAGTGAAGCATTGAAGGTGATTTCTAGGTTTTTTTTTTCATTCGCTTTCTGGCGAGGAAGAGGGGAGGAAAAATTAAGAGAATTTAGAGAAAACATGTAATGGGGTGTGAGAAGAAGCAAATTTGAAAAAAAAGAGAAAATGTAAAGTAATGAGCAGAGAAAATAAAGCAGAAGACCAAGACAAAATATAAACGTTTAGCCGATGAAAACAGACAAGAGAATAGGAAGAGAGGCAAAACTGATTTGTTTATCATGTGGTACCTTGTCAAAAGCTTTTCAAAATCCAAGTATACTGCATCGATCTGGCTATCTTTATCCATCAACCTAATAACCTCCTCAAAAAAAATTCACCCTGCTTGGTGAGACTTGACCACCTTTTCCAGAAGCAACATTGAGAGTCTCTAATGGCCTTTTTCTGTCCAGGTAGGCAAACAAAGTATCTCTAATCTACCCTTCTGGCAACAAGCCTGCACCCAAAGTCAAACTAATTTCCTGGTTCTGACTTATTTCCCTTTTGGAATATTGGTACAGTATTAGCCTCCCTTGGTCCATGGGAACAATCCCAGACTCTAGTGAACTGTTGAAATATATAAACAAGATGATTTTAAAAGCCACCTTTCGGTAACCACCTGGACGTGGTCTTTATTGTTGTCTATATTAAGTCCTGAAATATGCTTCTGACGTTTTCCTCATCTCTCTTAAATCTAAATTGCTTCATTTTTAAGCAAATTGTGTAAGCAGAGGCAAACTTTCATAAGATTTTATTCCTGCCCCCCCACCACCCCACATTTATTGGCGAAAGATGTCTGCTACAAACACCTGGGAAGGATAAGGTATGATGAGATAAATGGGTACTGTTTCGACCAGGTGAGCAATGTCGAGGGGTCTGTTTCTATCTTCACCTGGTCTTATTGTAACAGGGTTTAATTTTAAACACACTGTGTTTTGAGCTCCTCTTTTTGTGACTCCTTGTTCATTGTTTCCAATTATAAGACAAAGAAATGACCACAAACAGACTGTCTTTGGTTTAAAGCAGAAAGATGAAATTTATTAAACCTTAAACTTCAACTCTAATACGGTTCACGCCTACGGATATACGACACACCCATGCATGCACACGCAATATAAACATGCAGATAGGGACAGAAAAGAGCAGAGGAAAAGATAAGGTATTGCCTCAAACTGTTCTACTTGTTACTGTTTCTTGAGTTCGCTGTAGTCCTTGATTGAAGCCCTTGAGTCTTGCGTTTCGTTGGGGCCCAGTAGTCTTCTTAAAACCTTGTTCACGTGGGAAACCTTTTCTCTCTCCGAGTTTATGTGTCTTCAATGGTTTCAGTTCCCTGAGAGGTGAACAGGCAGGAGATGTTCTCAGTCCATGAGCGCACAACGTTTTGAGTTCAAATCCTTTGTTGGAAGTTCAAATTCAGAAACTCCAGCCAGTTAGTCATGTGATTAAAACTGGTCTGACCACTTCTGTGTATTGGGGAAGCAACTGCTGGGTCCCCATTGTTTCAACATTGTCTGGTACTATGCAAATGTCCTTCCAGGCAGGGCTGGCAATTTTAAGTTTTAATGTTCATGTAGCGAAATAATGTGTGCCTTAGTCTTGGCAGGTGAGGGGGTTTGCCTGACAGTACGCAAGGGCAATAAAGATGCAATAATGACTGACCTTGGTTAATCCAATAGGTGTTATCCTTGGCTCAGTGGTAGAGCTCTTATCTTTGAATAAAAAGGTCATAGGTTCAAGCCCCATTTCAGAGACTTCAGCGCATAATATAGGTTGACGTTTCAGATCAGGACTGAGGGAATGCTGCACTATTGGAGGTGGCATCTTTTTGATGAGATTTTAAACTGAGGCCCTGTCTACCCATCGGATGGATGTAAAAGATCCCATGGCATTATCCAAAGAAGAGCAGGGGAGTTCTCCCGGTGTCCTGGCCAGTGTTTCACTAAAACAGATTATCTGGTCATTTATCCCATTGCTGTTTGTGAAACTTTGCTGTATGTCCCTACATTACAACAGTGACTGAAAATATGGTTAGTCCCTTTGCACCAAATTTTCAAACTATCCAGTGACCCTAGGGGATTTACAGAGTCATTGTATGTCTATATTTGTTGACTTACTGCCGAGCAATTTCTAACTGATGTATTTGACCAAACTTTTCAGGAGTTTGGAAAGGGGCAGTACCTGGAAGTGTGTCAGTTGTCCGAAGGGGTGCTACAAATGCAAGTTTGAAAAACACTGCTTTATGTCTACCAGGAAAGGGCTATCAAGACACATACACTCTCTCTACTTACCATATACCATGTTACGCACAATGTGTTATAACACTCCTTATGTTATAAAAGAATGTTCTCGATTGACTTACCATGAACATCATTGAAAATCATTAGATGAATAGAAGTGTTTAACAGATGAGGGGCTTGAAGAAAGGGATTTCGTTACAATGAGGTTTTATTACGTAAATTCCCAAAAAGTAATTAACATCTAATATTTATGACTACTGCTGTATCATCTATCTAGGATCCATCCTCAACATCCGTACAATTGATTCTAAATTGACCTCACAAACTGCTGTGACAATATCAGCTTGAGATTTTTACACAAATTCCAGAAATGGATTTCCAAACCAATAAAGGTTGGATGATCTCTTGTATTTGTAATTGTTATCCCAGCTGGATCACATCAGTGAATCATATAATTTTTATCCAAGGGCACGAAACAGACCGCTACCAAGAGTCAAATCTCTGGAGTACTGTGGTTCCTGCAGAAGTATTTCTGTGCTGTGTGAACATGACAGTGCCATTACTGTTGTCTTCAACAGGGGAACATCATACAAGAAGCCTCTGTGATTCAGTGGGTACTGAGAACAACGTATCTGGTAAGATGGACGGAATTCAAGAGGGTTAAACTATGCAACATTGGGGCAGCAAGGCAGACTGTTATGCTATGGATTGTCATTCTTTAAAGAGAAGTGATATTCTTGGGTAATTTTTTCAATCGTCTCAGAACTGGTATTAACCGGTTATGGATGTATGGTACTTGGATTTCCAGAAGGCATTTGATAAGGTGCCACATCAAAGGTTATTGCAGAAATTAAAAGCTCATGGTGTAGGGGGGAATATTTTGGCATGGATAGAAGATTGGCGAGCTAATAGGAAACAGTAGGCATAAATGGGTCATTTTCTGGTTGGCAAGATGTAACGAGTGGTGTGCCACAGGGATCAGTGCTGGGGCCTCAACTTTTTACAATTTATATAAATGACTTGGATGAAGGGACCAAATGTATGGATGCTAAATTTGCTGATGACACCAAGATAGGCCGGAAAGTAAGTTGTGAAGAAGACATAAGGGGGCTACAAAGGGATATAGATAGGTTAAATGAGTGAGCAATGATCTGACAAATGGAGTATATTGTGGGAAAATGTGAAATTGTTCATTTTGGCAGGAAGAATTTAAAAAAAAAAGAAGCATAATATAATTTATTTTTAAAAAAAAAGCATATTATCTAAATGGCGAGAGATTGCAGAGCTCTGAGATGCAGAGGGATCTGGGTGTCCTAGTTCATGAATCGCAAAAGGTTAGTATGCAGGTACAGCAAGTAATTGGGAAAGCTAATAGAATGTTATTATTTATTGTGAGGGGAATTGAATACAAAAGCAGGGAGGTTATGCTTCAGTTATACAGGGCATTGGTGAGACCACATCTGGAGTACTGTGTACAGTATTGGTCTCCTTATTTAAGGAAGGATGTAAATGCACTGGAAACAGTTCAGAGAAGGTTTACTGGACCAATACCTGGAATGGGTGTGTTGTCTTGAGGAAAGGTTGGACAGGCTAGGCTTGTATCCGCTTGAGTTTAGAAGATTAAGAGGTGATTTGATTGAAACATATAAGATCCTGAGGGGTCTTTACAGGGTGGATGAAAGGATGTTTCCCCTTGTGAGAGAATCTAGAACTAGGGGTCAGTTTTTTAAAATAAGGGGTCGCCCATTTAAGTCAAAGATGAGGAGAAATTTTTTCTCTGAAGGTCGTGAGTCTTTGGAACTCTTTCCCTCAAAAGGCAGCAAAAGCAGAGTCTTTCAATATTTTTAAGGCAGCGGTAGATAGATTCTTGATGAGCAAGGAGTGAAAGGTTATTGGGGGTAGGTGGGAATGTGGAGTTGAGGTTACAATCAAATCAGCCATGATCTTGTTGAACGGCGGAGCAGGCCTACCCCTGCTCCTAATTCGTATGTTCGTATATAACAGAATTTGTTTAAATTTGTTTTCTGCATGGAAAAAGTAGCCTGTTGAAAATCAGCTGTGAAAGACTGTCTGCAGCCGCTCTTGGCTGACGGTCATTAAGTTGAGTGGGAATTGGCAGAAATGCAAGTTGTCCTAATTTTCTCCCTTCCTGTTCCAGAGCTGGTGACACTTACTGGGCAACAGTTCTCTGAGCACTAACTGCTGCTGGCTTCCCAGCCTAACCAGCAGGCTAGTCCACTGAGAAGGGTGTAATTTTGCTGAGTAGCTGGTGTTAGCGAATCTGATTTAAGGAAGGTAAAATCAGCTTGGCTTTCCACTCCCGAATCGCGATCAAGTCAACTTTACCTATGTACACTGGGTACCAACAGAACTGGTTGTGATGCCCTTTTAGTGTAAGCAAGTTTTATGTGATGATATCCCCAGCAATCACTGTCACATCACTAATTGTAAAGGCTGTTGGTTGTGATTACAATGGAGCAGCACCATGTAGGAGAGCTTGTTAATAGCAAGAGTCTGTAGTACATTTTTCACAATGGAGATGTTAATTTTTTTTGCTGTTCAAGGTGAGAGAAGTGCTTGCTGGAGACATTAATGTTTTTCAGCATTGACAACCAGTATCAGCATTAGCACTCTCAAGTCAAGTATAGCATGGTTAAGTGCTAAATAAATCTCCATCTATACTGCCCCATCAGGCACTGATCAATATTGCATGAGTTGATGCAGAATAAAGCTCCCTCTACACTTCTTTATCAAGCACTCCAAGGTCAGATATAACATGGTTTCATACAGAGCAAAGCCCTTTACTTAATTCTGCCTCAACAGAATATCTTAATCCCATGTTTTACTATGTTAAAGGCACTATACAAATGCAAGTAGTAATTGTTCAGAAGAGTGCAGCAGTGATACATTTCCGTTTTCCACCAACCATTCTTCTGCCTTTGAATGAAATTTCAAACAATCACAAATTGGAGGCAACTTTATGTTGTAGACACATGCTCATGTGAGATTAGATTAAAATTATCCAAATTTAACCTAAGATTGTTGAGGCCAGTAGAGAGAAGATTTTCGTCCCATTAGTCTGGATTGGTTTAAGGCCAGATCCCAGCGGTGAAGAGACAGAATTTAGACTAGTGATGGTTCAGATTTTGCTGTGATAATAACGGCAAGGCTATCTGCATCACCGATATTACAGGTTAAATCTGACGGTAACATCTGCTGCCTGCACATGTGCAGTTAAACATAGAAAACCAGAAGTTGCTGTGAGAAATGCCCTGCTTGTCCACTGGGTGCATTGTGGCAGTCCTTGCCAATTGACTCTGCATTGAATTCACTGTAATGGCATGGACTTGGGAATTTACCTGCTTGTTCTGCACTAAAGATGGATGAAAAGGTTGGCGCTGGTGTATTCAGGTAGTGAGTTTTTAACAGTGTAATAAGTGCTAATTACCGCCAAACAGCCTCTCTAGCCCTGAAAAGTTAATTTTACAAGTGTGGAGTTTCATTCGCTCAGAAAAAGATCAATGTTGCAGATTTTTAAAACAATTTTTTTTTTCTGTCTGTTTTTCTCCCTTAATCCCATCTGTATGTCAAAAATCTTTGTACAGGAAGCAAAATGATGAATTAATTGTAATTCATTTTTCCTTTTTTTACTTCCTGGTTTGCAGTCATGAGAGTGAGAATACTTCACTGGTTGAAGAGCTTCACTGCTGCTTGTCTGGCTCACATACCCTACTGATCCCCTGTAGAGGGCGCCATGCTGGATCAGATGCCCAATTGGTAGAAATCCTGGCTGACAAACCTGCGACAAGTCTCTGGGCAACTGTACGGGAGGTGAACAGCAAAAGCTGTTCCTCTGCTGCTGAGAGCAAAATCTGGGCCAATATTGCTCTTTATCTGTCCATGTCTTGTGTATATATCATGATGTTTGGTTTTTTAACGCCCAGTATTATCACAATGGAAGAGTCTCATTGAGGTTTAGTCTGGAGCAGCCCTAAACAGTCAGCTCTGAAAATGAAGTCGCTTGAAGCAGCTGCCAGAGATTTCCCACTTCATTAGCCACTGTGAGGCCAATTTTAAACCTAACCCTTCCAGCAGGAAACTGATGGGATTGGCTACTCGTTTTACATTGACTTCTGTGAAAAATAAAATCGGGTGGGGTGCAAAAAGGCTAACATATCTGCTCCTACCAGATTCCTGCTGTATTGGTGAAGTTAAAATTACCCCCTATATATCTAGAATACAATATTGCTTGCTTTATTTAAGCTAAAATTCAAAACAAAATCTAAGGGGGTGATTATCTTTAGGCACTAAAAAGCCTCTGATATGGCCAAGATGGGGTCTTGAGTTGCAACAACGGTTTAGACTGCCTTTAGTGCAAGGCACCATCTTGGTAAAGGAGTTGAAGCATGCACTAGGAACGGCGGCTAGCAGGATCATCAAAGGTCTGATTGACAATTAAGTGCCTTTTCGTGCTCATTAAAGAGGCTGTTTGGTGGCTAGCACTTCATTTAACAACCTTTCCTAACAGCGACCAGCTGAACAGGAATAAACAAATCATTGCTGAGGATTTTGAGCACTGCTCATCCTATGCTTAGCTTGTTCACTTGCTGCTGGAGGTTTGAATAGGACTTTTGAGACACATCAGAAGACTTTCGAGGACACATCAAGACTTCAATGCTCTATCAACATTTATTCTGGAAATTCTCTGAGGACTTAACCTAAAGAGAGTGAATACTGTGTTGCTGCACCTTATTGGACACCTTTATAGGAGTCACCAGTAGAAAGGAAGTACTTGGTCATCAGCATCTCGGTAGGGGTCCCCCTTGGTCTGGAGCAGGAATGGGAGGAGGAATGGACAGAGCAGCATCAGCTGCTGCAGGAGAGAGGGATAAGAGGGTGAGGTGGGCTCCTACCCCCCGCTGGCCCCCCCCAACTCCCACAGGTACAGGGCATTCTGCCTCCTCCACCAATACCTCCAGTCCAATGTCCGAGAACCTGTGTGCCTTCCCACTTGTTCGCTGACCCATCCTGAAACCTCTGTCAGTGAGCTATCCTGAAACGTTTAGTTGCGTGTCAGCTAGCACATTCCACATCTTCGGTGGAGTGGGTGCACGGAGGCTACAAAAACCACTCCATGCAATTATTTCTAATTAGTTCTTGAGTGCTAAACTTGCAGGTGTCTGTTTCAGTGCCTCCAAACATATTTAAGACATTGTAATCATTTAGCTCCAAAACTTCAGGCTAAAATCAGACTTTCAAACAGGCATGTCTTATTAGCAAAGCACCCATTTAGCGCCTGTATTTACCCTTTCACCAAAATAACCCCCTAGGAATTTGCAATGACCAATGGGATTTTGATGGATAGCGAGATCTGTTGCATTTCAAATCCTTTAAAAAGGCTTAATAATTAATGTCTATGACTCATTTATTTATTTATATATATATATATATATATATATATATATAAATAAAAAATGTTGCATTTGAGTGTATTTTCTGCCTACAAGATCTGACTTCATTTTTTTTTCGTTCTTGGGATGTGGGCATTGCTGGCAAGGCCAGCATTTATTGCCCATCCCTAATTGCCCTTGAGAAGGTGGTGGTGAGCTGCCTTCTTGAACTGCTGCATTCTTTGGGGTATACTCCTCAGTGCTGTAAGGAAGGGAGTTCTAGGATTTTGATCCCACGACAGTGAAGGAACAGCGATATAGTTCCAAGTCAGGATGGTGTGTGACTCTGAGGGGAACTTGTAGGTGGTGGTGTTCCCATGCATTTGCTGCCCTTGTCCTTCTAGTTGGTAGAGGTCGCGGGTTTGGAAGGTGCGGTCTAAGGAGCCTTGGTACGTTTGCTACTTGTGCATCTTGTAGATGGTACGCACTGCTGCCACTATGCGTCGGTGGTGGAGGGAGTCAATGTTTGTGGATGGGGTGCCAATCAAGCGGGCTGCTTTGTCCTGGATGATGTCGAGCTTCTTGAGCGTTGTTGGAGCTGCACCCATCCAGGCAAGTGGAGAGTATTCCATCACACTCCTGACTTGTGCCTTGTAGATGGTGGACAGGCTTTGGGGAGTCAGGAGGTGAGTTACTCGCCTCAGGATTCCTAGCCTCTGACCTGCTCTTGTAGTCAATGTATTTAAATGGCTACTCCAGTTCAGTTTCTGGTCAATGGTAGCCTCTAGGATGTTGATGGTGGGGGATTCAGTGATGGTAATGCCATTGAATGTCAAGGGGAGATGGTTAGATTCTCTCTTGTTGGAGATGGGTATTGCCTGGCAATTGTGTGTCGCGAATGTTACTTGCCACTTATCAGTTCAAGCCTGGATATTGTCCAGGTCTTGCTGCATTTCTGCATGGACTGCTTTAGTATCTGAGGAGTCGCGAATGGTGCTGAACGTTGTGCAATCATCAGCGAACATCCCCACTTCTGGCTTTATGATTGAAGGAAGGTCATTGATGAAGTAGTTGAGGATGGTTGGGCCTAGGATACTATCCTGAGGAACTCTTGCAGTGATGTCCTGGAGCAGAGATGATTGACCTCCAACAGCCACAACCATCTTACTTTGCACTAGGTATGACTCCAACCAGTGGAGAGTTTTCCCCCTGATTCCCATTGATTTCAGTTTTGCTCGGTCAAATGCTGCCTTGATGTCAAGGGCAGTCACTCTCGCCTCACCTTCATGGTGTATGGCTTGGAAGGAAACTTGCAGTTGGTGGTGTTCCCATGCATCTGCTGCACTTGTTCTTCTAATTGGTAGAGGTCATGGGTTTGGAAGGTGCTGTTGAAGGAGCTTGGCGAGTTGCTGTAGTGCATCTTGTATATGGTACACACTGCTACCATGTGCATCGGCGGTGAAGGAAGTGAATGTTGAAGGTGGTGGACGGGATGCCAATCAAGCGGGTTGCTTTGTCCTGAATGGTGTCGAGCTTCTTGAGTATTGTTGGAGTGCACCCATCAGGCAAGTGGAGAGTATTCCATCACACTCTTGACTCGTGCCTTGTAGATGGTGGACAGGCACTGGGGAGACGAGAGGCGAGTTACTCACTGCAGAATTATCAACATGTGACCTACTCTTGTAGCCACAGCATTTATGTGGCTGGTCCAGTTCAGTTGAAAGTGGTGGATTCAGCGATGGTAATGCTGTTCAATGTCCAGGGTAGATGGTTAGATTCTCTCTTGTTTGAGATGGTCATTGCCTGGTACTTGTGTGGCAGGAATGTTACTTGCCACTTATCAGCCCAAACTTGGATGTTGTCCAGGTCTTGCTGCTTCAGTATCTGAGGAGTCGCAAATGGTGCTGAACAGTGTGCAATCATCAAGGAACATCCCTACGTCTGACCGTTTGATGGAGAGAAGATCATTGATGAAGCAGCTGAAGATGGTTGGGCCTAGGACAGACACTACCTTGAGGAACTCCTGCAGTGATGTCCTCGGATTAAGATGATTGACCTCCAATAACCACAACCATCTTCCTTTTGTGCTAGGTATGACTCCAACCAGCAGAGAGTTTTCCCCTTGATTCTTTTTGACTCCAGTTTTGCTAGGGCTCCTTGATGCCATATGGTCAAATGTTGCCTTGATGTCAAAGGCAGTCACTCTCATTTCACCTCATATATTCTTAGTTCATATTTATAATAGAGGCTGATAATGTAAACTTTTATTCTGTCTCAGTTGAGACACTGCAGCATCTCAGTTGTGCATTTCCCAGCAGCTTAGCCAGTACTGCAGTGTACCTCCAGTGCTCCAGCCAACTCGACTGCTCTGGGTCTCACATTTTGCTGCAAAATAGGGACAGAATGTAGCACTTTAAAAATAGGTACTAAATTATGTCAGCACACCCTGGTCCAATTATCCCAAGCTTTCTCATCCCATTTCACCTTTAGACGACTACACTTGGGCTTGATTTACTAATAGCTTTATAGATTGTAATTTTGAATTCCTTTCTTCACCAATGTTGATTATACTCAGGAGTGCTTGCAAAATTAAGGCTGTACAATAATGCCCTATTTTTCAGCGTTTGTGGTTTTACGTCACATCACAAGAACGCAGGAAATAGAAGGATAAGTAGACCATATAGCCCATCGAGCCTGCTCCGCCATTCAATACGATCATGGCTGTTCTTGGGCTTCAATTCCAATTTCCTGTCCGCTCCGCATGTCTCTTGATTCCCTGCGAGACCAAAAATCTATCTATCCCAGCCTTAAATGTATTCAATGATGGAGCTTTCACAACCCTTTGAGTGTAGTAATTTCTCCTCATCATTTTATTGGCCCCTTATCCTGAGACTGTGTCCCTGTGTTCTAGATTCCCTGACCAGTGGGAACAATCTCTCAGCTTCTACCCTTTCAGAAACTTGTATGTCTCAATTAGATCGCCTCTCATTCTTCTAAATTCCAGAGAATATCGGCCCAATTTACTCAGCCTCTCATGATAGGGCAACCTCTTCATCCCAGGGTCAAATTTAGTAAATCTTTGCTGGACTGCCTCCAGTGCAAGTATATCCTTTCTTAAATGTGGAGACCAAAACTGCACACAGTATTCCAGGTGCGGTCTCACCAGAGCCCTGTACAATTTTAGTAAGACTTCTTTATTCCTGTACTTCAATTCCCTTGCAATAAAGGCTAAACATCAGGTTAGAAATGGTTAAATCTGATCATGAGAATAAACCAGAGTTAATCATTTGTGGTAACTGACACCAAGGGGTGTCAGTCTGTTCCAGCCGGCAATCTCTGTATTTAATTGTACTGGTGATAGTTTTACTTCATTTATGAAAGAAAACATTTGTGTTTGTGTCGATTCAATCTTCAGAGGGTACTACCCTGCACAAGGCTCTTCAGTGGTTCTGTGCTTGCCAGGCAATTGACTAAGCTGGAGTGGGTAGAAACTCCATGTAAAAATGTTATAATTGAATACCTGGGCTAACGGGACGAATATTTCCAGATAGATTGTGAGTCAAGTTATTTTGTGTACTTAAGTGAAATCTGCTTTGTTCATCTTTTGTAACTGCTTAAAACATTTTTACTTTTAACAAACCTGATTCATAAGTAAAAGCTCAAGCCACTTTGATAGTGGTCTTTCCACCATTATCAGAAGTGTAGAAGGACATGAGGGGGCTTGTGTCATTCCAATGAGCAACTCATGGTTAAAAAAGGTGTTCTCTTTGATTCTGAATAACTCTACATTACCAGATATTGTGTGTATAAGGTCACTCTTTCTTTGGTTTGTGGGAAGCAAGGGTTTGCTTGTGGAAGCAATCCTTGTTGCTGAATATGAAAAAGTTTGAGGAATGTAACTGCCATTAGCTGCAACACCTGTGCCATTTTTCAATCCACTATTTCCTGAAAAGTGCCTGCATAATTTTAACTGCATTTCCTTTAGACTATATAATTTCCCCTTTCTTACCTCATCTCTTAAATACTTTGCTGAGGAAAAATTGGACAGTGCCTGATGCTTTCTGGTAACTTATCCAAGTTGTATTTATGAACCTGCACAGTGATGACAGCAAAGTGAAGCCTGTACTTTTTCTTATCTGCTGTCCACCATGCGCCCTTTCCAGTAGGAATCATTGGACAACAATCGGTTGTAGGAATCTGGGCTCTTTTTCCCCCTCCCTTCAGAACACAAGAGTGCCGAGAGCAGTTGTAGGGAGCCCAACAGTTGCCTGATCTGGGATACGCGTGCTCGGCATGGACCAGTGTTTGAACTTGGGATCTTCCTGATCTCTGGGGCTCGGTTTCAAATCAAGTGATACATATATTTACTGAACAAATGGGGGACAAAATTTAAAAATAAAATCTGATCCTCAGTCCTTGATGGTGAGTCCAAGCTTATGATTTTGAGTTAATAAGAGCTGTTTACTGTATAACGATTGTTGCTACCCTTGTTCATTGAGTTCTGGTCTCTGGCATTGATGGGAATCTGTCCATAATGGATCGCTGTTAACTTTTCATTTAGCTCCTTCATGCAGCTAAGCATTAGAAGTCCAAACAGCTCAGAATAGCAGTATCACAGCAGGCAATGAAGCAGAGATTTAGTGATGTTAAATAGAAGCCTGTTAATTACCAGTGTCAGCCTTATTTAAACAGTCTGGCTGATGTGCTGTTGCTGGAGATAATTGTCATCGTGGTTGAGCTGCAGAAAGGCAGGTGTATGAATGCCAAATGGGTGAGTCATGTCCATTAAAGTGGGGCCAGCCAAAATCAAGGAAAGCTGCACAGATGTTCCTTAGGGTTGTGCCCTAGGCCCAACCATTTTCAGTTGCTTCATCAATGACCTACCCTGCATCAAAAGGTCAGAATGGGGGACGTTCGCTGATTGCACAAAGTCAAGTATACCAAAGCAGCCTGTGTCCAGATGCAGCAAGACCTGGACAACATCCAGGCTTGGGCTAAGTTGCAAATAACATTTGCGCCAACAAGTGCCAGGCAATGACCATCTCAAATAAGAGAAAATCTAACCATCTCTCCTTGATGTTCAATGGCATTGCCATCGTTGAATCCCCGATTATAAACATTCTGGGGGTTACCATTTGACCTGAAACTGAACTGGAGCAGCCACATAAATACTGCATCTACAAGAGCAGGTCAGAGGCTGGGAATTCTGCAGTGAGTAACTCGCACCTGACTCCCCAATACCTGTCCACCATCTACAAGGCACAAGGAGTGTGATGGAATACTCTCCACTTGCCTGGATGGGTGCAGCTCCAACAACACTCAAGAAGCTTGACACTATCCAGGATAAAGCAGGATTGGCACCTCTTCCAACACCTTCAACATTCACTGTCTTCATAACTGTATAAAATGCTGGATAGGTCACAGCTGGAGTATTGCGTACAGTTCTGGTCACCACATTGCAGGAAGGACATAATTGCTCTGGAGAGAGTACAGAGGAGATGCCAGAGCTTGAAAGTTGCAGCTATGAGGAAAGATTGGATAGGCTAGGGTTGTTTTCCTTAGAACAGAGGAGGCTAAAGGGTGAATTAATTGAGATGTACAAAATTATGAGGGGCCTAGATAGAGTAGACAGGAAGGACCTGTTTCCCCTAGCGGAGAGGTCAATTCCCAGGGGACACAGATTTAAGGTGATTGATAGACGGATTAGAGTGGACATGAGGAAAAACTTTTTCACCCAGAGGATGGTGGGTGTCTGGAATTCACTGCCAGAAATGGTGGTGGAGGCAGAAAACCTCAACTCATTTAAAAGGTACCTGGATCTGCACCGGAAGTGTTGTAACCTGCAAGGCTATGCACCAGGTGCTGGAAGGTGGGATTAGATTGGGCGGCTAGTTTTTTCATCCAGCACAGACACGATGGGCTGAATGGCCTCCTTCTGTGCCATAATTTTTCTATGGTTCTATCACTGACACACAGTGGTGGCATTGTGTACCATTCACAAGATGCACTGCACCAAGGCTCTTTTGACAGCACCTTCCAAACCCGTGACCTCTATCACCTAGAAGGACAAGGGCAACAGATGCTTGGGAACACTACCACCTGCAAGTTCCGCTGCAAGCCACACACCATCCTGACTTGGAAGTATGGGTTAGGTAGATATCAGAATGTATTTTATTGAGAATAAATACATATAATCAAAAAAATCAGATTACACAACAGTATGCCAATTATAGTGCTTCTACCGTTGTTCCAACTGAGTTCAGCCAACTTCGATTTTGAATTTTGGGCCTTCTTGGTCTGTACACAATTATTCACTGGATAAGCTTACTATTCTTCACATATGAATTTAGACAATAAGTGTGACTAGACTACGACAGTCAAGTCCACTCATCTTCCTATCCAATATTGAAAAATGTACACTTTCCAGCAGGAATGGCCGCCTTCTGTGCTGTACTATTCTATCGTTCTGAGTCCTGGGAATAACAATCCAGTATAAGTTTATTTGGCCACCCAGGTGGTTATGACTTGCACGGGAACCCATCACAATGCTGGAAATTTTCCAAATCAAATTAAGAAATCCACACAAGAAAAGCAGCATATAGATGCAAGTGCTTTATTTTTTTTTCTTTCTTTAGCTAGCTCAGCACAGACCAGGAATCAAATTGAGGATATATGGCTTAGCATTATATTAGAAGTATATTTGCCCACCAACCAGAGAAACCTAGATGTAGATTTCAGAGTATGGGATGCCACCAAGGTTGAAAGTATAAACTGGATGCCAGAATGATAGAAGTGTGTATTTTTTGATGGAAGGTGCCCTTTGATGCGAACATTAGAATCTCTTTCACATTTTCTTTCCTCTCTCTCTTCCCTCACTTGGGCTAGGCATGTTGTTTCTAGAATGCTGCAGGACCATTCTCTTGTTGTAACCCTTTACCTTTGCTTTGGAAAGCAAAAGATGAATTTTTTCACCCTTCCCCATCCCCCCACCATCTTCCCAGGAGAGTTCAGCAGCCGCAGTGTAGCTTGAACTAAGCAGTGTGCTCCAGGAGCCAAAAGAGTTTAAAAGCAAATTGAATGAGCCATGTGAGAACAGTGTAGGAGTTAGTGAGAGGCTGGCTGCCTGCCCGTGCAGTCAACTTCAGCTCAATGCTCTCCATCATGTTCAGCTCCTTGGGGCCAGGATGAAGGCTATACAGATAGATTTTATGTTATATCTGCATAGTAAGGGGCCTGTGCATAATCACAAAAAAAGCTTCCTAATATTAATAGGTAGCAT
Source organism: Heterodontus francisci (assembly GCF_036365525.1). Classification (NCBI taxonomy): domain Eukaryota; kingdom Metazoa; phylum Chordata; class Chondrichthyes; order Heterodontiformes; family Heterodontidae; genus Heterodontus; species Heterodontus francisci. The sequence goes on from NC_090393.1 coordinate 22,525,672, forward strand.
ATAGATAATTAAAAATGTTTTGCTCATCTCTCAAATAATACTTAATTAAAACAGCCTGTTTTCTTTTTGGACAGCAGTTTTTGACATTCTTTTAATGTCAGATTACATGAGAATTGCTGGCTGGAGGAGTTGCTGAGTTTGATGGAGCTGAATTAATATTAAGTAAAGTCATTTACTGTGCCATAGTGAACATATCATTCAGACTGTTAATTGAGCTACACACCATTAGGATCAGTAACTTCTTCAAGCTGATTCTTCTGACTCACTCTTTTAAAGAACATAAAAATAGAAAAAAAAAAGCTAGGATATAAAACAGTTCAATATTTAAAATTGATCCTTGGAAAGAGACCCCTCTTTAAAATGGTCTGGATATTGAAATTCTCTTTTAAAAGGGGTCTAGATGATGAGAATTAACCTTTAAATGTCCTGGTGATTTGTCATTTCCTGTTTGAAAGTACATTTTTCCCCTCAGTTTTCAGGCACCCAGTATAGCATCAAGCACACCAAGTCAGGTGTGGTAAAGTACAGCCAGATACAAAGTAAGGCTTCCTCTTCCCCATTCCCAACCTAAACCTAGTGTGACATTCTTCCATTTCCCACACCAGATATCTTGTGACCTCCTATGAAGTTGCCATTTCGTGCCCAATTAAGGATGTCTTTGTGTTGTAGACTTCTGTTCAGGAGGAACTGGAATAAGTACTGCCCAAGTTGTTTTGGATGGGATTCTTGGAGCCCGCAGACAAAGCAGACTTTCATTCCATCAGTCTGGGCTGAATTTGAACCCAGGTTCTAGTGATGAAAAGCTGTTGTTTAACCTGTTACACCACCATTCCCAAGAGATTGCTGTATTTCCATTATCCATGATGATGGCAGACTACAAATCTCCTGAAATCTTTGCAAAACACATTGGGGGGTGAAACAGGTATTGGCCGGTAACACAAAACTGGTAATAGTGAAATGGAAGTTAGTGGAAAACAGGCTGCCAATTAACTAACATGCAATTTGCACTGCCATCTGAGACCCATTTAACACCACTATTTTTGAAGTGGTTTTGTTTTTCCTGACTGAGCGGGTGACTGGAGACCTTCTACCAAGATGCATGTGACCATAACGCAGAGAGACCTACTTTCTGATTTTAAGTCCCCTCTCTCTGGGATAGTGACCGATGAGGGAGTGAGATCAGGAACTCTGCGTGGAGTGATTTTGAGTATACTCTTACTATCTCCAATAGGATAATCAGCACGGTATTAATCCATTTTAACACTTCACCACAATCACTCATCTGGGAGGGAGAAAACAACAGCCCACCTGCACAATATTGAATTTCTTATCACTGAAAGTACTTCAGTAATTTTTTTTTGGTGTCGCTCAAATCATTTTCCAGATCCTTGGCAGTGCTGCCTCTAGATTTACTTAGCATAATGGCACTGATAAGTTTCAGAAAACACACTTGCGTCGATAAGCTTGAATGATGTATGATACTCTCAATTTATCAACTCAGATTGTTCTCAATGCTATGACAACTAGTGACAGAGTTGTTTACTACTGATAGTTCATCTCAAAATACAGTCCACTGTCCCAACCCTTGTTTTGGTGCACGCAGTCTGTAATTGTACTGATCTTTCACAGTTCAAGAGGATGTTGCATAAAAATGTTACACATTCACTTTTGTGTGTTACTGTAATCCTAGTGAAAACACTTTGGCTAAGATTTATACAACAGCTTGCCATGTTAATGGATTAAAATTTAAACTAAAGTAAAACTTTAAGGGTGATCTTCAATGATAGATTTCACTGTTGCCCAAGTTAACAATCATATGTGGCCCGAGAAATGGAACAAGCCATGCAGTCAAAGAATAATGTAAATTCCCTAATTGGGATATTTCTGGACATAGTAATTTTGCACTTGTTCATTCATGCCATAAGCCAAACAAAATTGAAGTTATTTTTATTAGTTGAAGATGTTGGAGTATTTTCAACTTGCTGAAACAAGTGTTATGGATCAACTGACCATTCTCAAAACCACCTGATTGTCAATTTATTACCCCATTGTTTTCCTTTTGGGCAGTAAGTTGAAAATATATCCCGTTGCATTGGAAAAGCTACTATCTGCACATACTGGGGGCTAAATTGTCCTGTGTAGTGCCTGTTTTTTCAGTGCTATGTGGCCATCTAATGCTCTAAAATGAGGTCCAAGATGCATATGCACACTTCCAATGGGAAATGCACAAGACACCACCTTGGTAAAAGGGTTTGCATCCACTTACCTAACAATTGCTGGCAGCAAGCCGAGCAGACAGGGTACAATTTTACTTTGATGCCAACGTGCTGCCATTTTCCAATGGAAATAAATTAAGTGAGAGGGCAAAGATCTGGCAAATGGAGTATATGTAATGTGGGAAAATGTGAAATTGTCCATTTTGGAAGAAAGAATAGAAAAGAAGCATATTATGTAAATGGTGAGAGATTGCAGAACTCTGAGATGCAGAGAGATCTGGGTGTCCTAGTGCATGAATTGCAAAAGGTTAGTTTGCAGGTTCAGCAAGTAATTAGGAAAGCTAATAGAATGTTATTGTTTAGTGCGCGGGGGATTGAGTGCAAAAGTAAGGAGGTTATGCTTCAGTTATACAGGGCGTTGGTGAGACCACATCTGGAGTACTGTCTACAGGATTGGTCTCCTTATTTAAGGAAGGACATAAATGCGTTGGAAGTAGTTCAGAGAAGATTTACTAAACTAATACCTGTAAGGGCATGTTGTCTTATGAGGAAAGGTTGGACAGGCTAGGTTTATATCTGCTGGAGTTTAGAAGAGGTGGCTTGATTGAAGATATAAGATCCTGAGGGGTCTTGACAGGGTGGATGTGGAAAGGATGGTTTCCTTTGTGGGAGAATCTAGAACTAGGGGGTTCGCTATTTAAAAATAAGGGATCACTCATTTAAGACAGAGATGAGAGTCTTTTTCTCAGGGTCGTGAGTCTTTCGAACTCTTTTCCTCAAAAGGCAGGGGAAGTGGAGTCTTGAAATATTTTTAAGGCAGAGGTAGATAGATTCTTGATAAGCAAGGGGGTGAAAGGTTATCCTGGGTAGACAGGAATGTGGAGTTGAGGTTGCAATCAGATCAGCCATGATCTTATTGAATGGCAGAGCAGGCTTGAGGGGCCAAGTGGCCTACTCCTCCTAATTCGTATGTTCATATGAACTTCACAGTCTAGCCAACAGCCTTCCTTAACCTCGCACAGCTGAAGACGATGTTAAACGGAATGAAGGGCCTCCGATCATCTTTACTTAAAGGGACCTTGAACTATTTACCGGCCAGTTGCTGAATTATTTCATCTGGCTGCTGGTCCAATTGTATGTGTTTTTGGAGTTTTCCTATACTCAGCCAAAGTTTGAATAGTCTACAGGGAGTACTCTAGCTGATGCTAAGTACTTTTTTTGTTCATTTAAAAGCTTGTGCTGAAACAAATTTCTTCCTGAGATGGGTAGCCTGGTAGGGCTTCATCCTCTGGGAATTGAGTATTACTGTGATAATGAAGAGAGGCCATGCAGAACAGGACAAGCTGCTAGAAGAGGGAGGAGGAACAAGAGAAAGGGATTGATAAAGACAGATGCAAAGTACTCATTTAGTACCTTGGCCATGCCCTCTGCCTCCATGCGTAAATTCCCATTTAGATCCCTGATTGGTTCTACTCCTCCTTTTACCACCCTTTTACTATTTATATATCCACTGAAGACTTTTGGATTCCCTTTTTATGTTGTCTGCCATTCTCTTCTCATACTTTCTCTTTGCTTCTCTTATTTATTGTTTTACTTTCCCTCTGAACTTTCTATATTCAGCCTAGTTCTCCCTTGTATTGTCAACTTGACATCTGTCATAAGCACCTTTTTCTGCTTCATCTTACTGTTTATCTGTTGCATCATCTGGGGAGCTCTGGATTTGTTTTTCTTACCTTTTTTCCCCCTGGTGGGAATTACCTTGACGGTACCTGAACTAAGTCCTCTTTAAAGGCAGCCCATTGTTCAATTACAGTTTTGCCTGCGAATCTTTGATTCCAATTTACCTGCCAGATCTGTTCTCATCCTATTGAAATTGGTCCTCCCCTAATTAATTATCTTTACTTTGAATTGCTCCTTTTCCTTTTCTACAGCTACCTAAATCTTATCGTATGGTCACTGTTCCTTAAATATTCCCCTACTGACACTTGATCCAATTGTCCCAGCACATTGCCTAGAACCAGATCCAGCAATGACTCCTTTTATAATAAAAATAAATAAAATTAAAAAAAAAAAATTCTCATTGGATTGGAAGCATACTTACGTAGAAAATTCTCCTGAACACACTTCAGAAACTCTTCGTCCTCTCTGTCCTTTGCACTATTACTGTCCCAGTCTTTATTAGGATAATTAAAGTATCCCATTATAACTAATCTGTAGTTTTTGCACTTCTCTGTAATTTCCTTGCAAATTTGTTCCTGTATATCTTTCCTACTAGTTGATGGCCTATAGACTACACCCAGTAGTGTATGGTATCTCTATTGTTGCTTAATTCTAACAAAATAGATTCTGTCTTTGACCCCTCTAGGACATCCTCTCTGTCCAACACTAATACTATCCTGAATCAACACTGCTGCCCCACTTCCTTTCTTTCCTTCCCTATCTATCCTGAACAATTTGTATCCAGGAATATTTAGTACTCAGTCCTGCCCTTTTTTGAGCCAGGTCTCTGTTATTGCCATGTCATACTCTCACGTGGCAACCTTATTTACCACACTCTATGCCTTCACATACTGCACTGAAACCTACTTTAGGTCTTATTGTGTTCCCTCTTACTCTGACCCCCATCTAATACCTGACTATTTCTTACTCTAATGCTATCTGTCTCTCCCAATTCTTCATGCACCTAGCTCCTCTCTAATGTTATCTCCTGGTTCCTCTTTCCCCCACCCCCCCCCCCCCCCCTTGCCAAGTTAGTTTAAACCCTCCACAAAAGCACTAGCAAACTGCAGCACAAGGACATTGGTCCCAGCTTTGATCAGGCTTGTATAGGTCCCATTTCCCCAGAACCGATCCCAATGTCTCAAGAATCTTAACGCCCTCCCTCCTGCAGCATCTCTCCAACCGCTGATTCATCTGCTGCATCCTCTTATTTCTATACTCAATTGTGTGTGGCACCAGAAGTAATCCGGGAATTACTTCTTTGAGGTTCTGCTTGCTAGTTTGTTTCCTAGCTCCTTAATTTCTTTCTGTAGGACTTTGTCCTTTTTTCTACCTCAGTCATTGATACCGATATGGATCACGATCACTGGCTATTTACCCTTCCCCCTCAGAGTGTTCTGCAGGCGCTCAGTGACATCTTTGATCCTAGCACCAGGGAGACAACATACCATTCTGAATACTTGTCTGCGGCCTCAGAAGTGCCTGTCTGTACCCCCTAATCCCCTATTGCTATTGCTTTCCCAATCTTCCTCCTGCCCCTGTACGGGCGATCCAGCCGTGGTGCCGTGGACTTGGCTTTGGCTGCACTCCCCAGAGGAATCATTGCTGTCACCAGTGTTCAGAACTGAATACCGGTTGGAGAGCGAGATGCACTGTGGGAACTCTTGCATTACCTGTCTGGTCTTCGACTGCCTGGCGGTCACGCTTTCCCTCTCTGCCTGCACATCATTAAGCTGTGGAGTGACCACATCCAGAAACGTGCTATCCACAAACCTCTCAACCTTTCGGATGTATCGCAGTGACTCCAGCTGCCGCTTAAGCTCTGAAACCTAGAGCTTGAGCTGCTTCAGCTGAGACACTTCCTGCACGTGATTGTCCAGTTCACGAGAAGTGCTTGGAGTTCCCACATGGAACAGGATGTGCAGTCCAAGGGACTGAGATGTCTGCATTGTCTCTCTTTATTGGACTATTAACTGAACAGAAATAAACTTGAGACTTAAATAAATAAAGACCGGATACTCACCAATCAGCTGCTTCCCTTGTGCTAACGCCACTTTATTTCATAGGGAGTTAACTTAAATGTTTTACTTACTTGTAATTTAATTAATTAGTTTAACTAAATTTAATACAGTACTTTATAGTTTCTCAGCCCTAATTTAAACTACTGCCCAACTTTAGTGGGGAAAAAAAGCTTTATACTGACCAACCAATCACCTACCTGCTGTTCTGTGATGTCACTCCTTGATTTTGTTTTTCTTAATTTGTTCCCGTGCTCTTCTCTTCCCTTTTCACTTCCCTCTCGGCCGCTGTTTTATCCCTGCTGTGCTCTTGGACCTCCCACTGTTCTAGCAGTGCTGCAACCTCAAAAGTAGGGCAAGTACAGCATTGCCTGTCACTGTCAAGGAGACTGTAGCTTTTAACTTTTATGTGCCTGGCTCCTTCCAAGCTGCTGCTAGAAGTATCTTGTAGTTGGCAGCACACTGCTGAATAAGGGCTGTCACTGAGACTCTCCATACACCAAGAGACAGCTTCATCAGGCAGAACGAGCATGAGGGTTCCCCGAGGTGCAGAGTGCCATTGACTCTACGCAGATGGCCTTGTGTGCGCTTTGTGAACTTGGCTATTTTCACAAACCGAAACAAATTCCAATCCCTGTGTGCAGTGGCTGTGCAACTACAGGCAGTGCAGTGTGCAGATGAATGCCCGTTATCCTGGCAGTAATCGTGATTCCATCATTTTGTGGCAGTCCTCTGTGCCACCTATATTTGACCAACCATGGCAAATCCATGACTGGCTACTTGGTGACAAGAGTTATCCTGTCCACTCATGACATAGCTCATGCATTCGTTCCGGAACACATGCAAAGCAGGCATACAAGCAGAGCTATGCTACCACAAGGAACTTTTATGGAGCACACCATCGACATCCTCAAACAATGCATTCTCTGCCTGGACCACTCTGGAGGACCCTGCTGTACTCAGGTGAGCAGCTATCAAGAGTTGTGGTAGTATGTTGCATGCTGCATAATTTGGCCTTTAGGTGGTGGTCAGGGCTGTTCCCTCATCTCAGGCAAGAAGCTGAAGAGCATGAGGAGGAGGAAAAACAACAGGAAATGGTGGAAGGTGAAGAGGAAGGGAGGCTAGAAAGGACACAGCGCCTTTTCTGCTTTATGTGTTCAAATAGTTGAACACTATTCAACTATAGTTGAATATAGTTCCACGGTCCTTGCCTTTCCTTCATCACTGACCATCACATCACCCTCTTGCTGTCAACACAAAAATAGAAAAAAATGCACATCCTAATCCAGTTTTATAAATTCAGTCATTACATGAGGCATACAAAAATAACTAATTACCCTTGTGCATTCCCTGGTGCCTTTGTCTGTCTTAGTGCTCCTACGCAGAGTTACCCCAGTGTCTGTCGTATTGGTGGTAGAAGGCTGCTGACCTTCAATTGAGTAAACTACAGCTGGCCTTGGAAGTGACCTCAAGCAGCTGTGGATCTAGAGGACCTGGCTTCAGACTGCACCATCTTGGCTTGGGTTGCAGCAATCTGATCTGGCTGGTTGATGGTCAACAGCCAGTGTGCTGAAAGAATGGCAGGAGTGGGAGCAGAAATACTGCCATCCTGAGAGAGGACAGCAGATTCGTGCTCCATCGAACCACTGCCACACTCCCTAGGTGACACCTCTGCAATCCTACTGATCATTTGAAGAATAGATTGATGGACTGCTATGATGCCTTGGAAGGCCCTTTGAACAGTGGTGGCAGCAGTCTGAGCTTGCAAGACAGCAGCCTAAGTTTTCACTACAGCACTCAGATCTTTGGAAGCTGTTTATGCTGCAATGCAAGCTGTGACAGCAGCCATCGTAGGCTGCACCGTGGTGGATTCACAGGTGCTCATGAATGCAACCACCCATTCCATTTTGGAAATGATAGGCTCCAGGCTCTATGCAAAGGCCAGGTTGGTGCTGGACTCCTGCAGGCTCCTTGATATGGTGCGCAGGTATTTGATTCTGTATAACCATCAGCCGCCTTCTGTAACCTGGTCCATTGAACTACTCATCAGATTACTTTGTAACAGAACGAGTGTGCGACGTCGCCCTCGGGCGAGCTGACATCTGCGCTGTGCTTTACCCCACCCTGGCTCCTCCACACTTGTGCTTGATATCTCATCACATGCAGATCCCTTTTCTATTCTAGCATCTAATATATGTGCAGTGCCAGTATGCAAAATGGGGCCATGAATGTAAGATCTAGTGATCTTCATCTTCACTGTCTTCTTTCTCCTCCTACACTGACTGGGAAGGTTCCAGTGCTTGAGTTCTGAAATGGGGGGGAAAAAAAGGATAAAGGTTGGGTTGTGGAGACTGGAGAGGAGAAATTAAGGTATGCATGTTTACACCATCTGCAGCTTGAGAGTCAGAAGTTGTTGTGGGATGAGAATGAGGGTTAGGTATGCAGGTACCCTCATCATTGATTCCTCTAGCCCTGCCAACGGCCACAGCCTAAGCAGTGCCCCTTCCCATAATGACCAGCAATGTCTCCTCCATGTAGGTGTATTTGACCTCCTACAGTCTTTGTTGCTGTCTGCTGTTATGCACCACATTCTCGTGCAAGAAAGAGGGAAGTGTGTCAGTGGGTGAACTGGAATTTGTTTGGCTGATGGGGCTGTTATGGTTGAATAGCTACCAGTGTGTGTGAGTTATGAGTGTGAGGCTTACAACAGTGCTAAGTGTGTGAGGGTGAGGTGAAGCATATGAATTGAAGGATTGAGTACTGATTGACAGAGATAGTTGGTGTGTGGGTGATGGGGCTGAAGTGAATTGAGCAGAGGAAGAAGCTAGTGGTGCAGTTGATCAGATCTCACGGATCTTGATAACTCGTGTCAGATCATTAAACTTCTTTCTGCCTTGCATCCATGTTCTTGGAGCAGCACTTCTGGCATTGACCTCCATTGATGCTACTTCCCACTGCCTCCTGAACAACTGTCTGGAAGGAGGCCTCCAATCTCCTGTGGATACACGACATCTTTCCTTTCTACCTCTTGCATCAAGACCTCCAGTGTATTGTCAGAATACCTTGGTGCTTACTCTCATGCATGTCCAGTCATGCGTCAAGGTATAACAGACCAATTCACTTGTGGAAAATCTCCCATCTCTTACTGCAGCTACAATGCACCTGCCCTTTAAGAGATGCAGGCTACCTTTAAGTGGTGCTAAACATGTGATATCGGGTCTCCTACTGTTGTGTGCAGCCAATGAACAGTGTGGGCAGCGTTGGCAATTGTTTAAAACAACAGGCAGCATCAATTTAATGTGCTACAGGTATGGGTTAATTGTGAACGTCACACCCATTTTGGGGGTGGGGTGGGGTGGGGGGGGAGGTTATGCAATTTAACCTCCATAGTGGTGGTCCTTTAGAGGAGGAAAGGCTACCTGGAAATCTGAATTATGACCTGTGTTTTTTTGTCATTTTTTTTCTCTTCTGTTTTTTTTCTTCCTATGCCAAAGTTACTGAGTTTGGCTGAGTATAGTTCCACTGGTATGAGTGGCCTTCCAGTATTGTGCACATAGCTATTTGTCATTTGTAAGCCTAGACTGAATAACAGCAGGCTATTTTAGATGAGGAGGACACTGGAATTGAGCTGAGTCCTGTTCTCTTTCACATGACATCCACACAAATACATTTATTGTTAAGAGTATCACAAATTGCACCCAGGAGCACCTACCCTAGCTGATATTCTTTCCCCTCCATAGTGTAGAAATATTATTAGAGCTCCAATTACAGTTCAGCATAGATTGGGCATTGACCCTGGGACATTCTGAGTCTAGGGCAGCAGTCAGGAACTAGAATTAGCCTCATTACCTCTGGTGTCTGATTCCTGTTCCTGATTGCTATCCAGTGGCTTGGCAGGAATGTGTGTCTCTGTGTGTGTCTCTGTGTGTGTCTCTGTGTGTGTCTGTATAGATGCTGGGTGGGGACAGGATACAGCTTGCCAGGTATGCGAAACATGCTTCATGAGCCAGCCAGTGTTTGCAGTCAAAGCGCACACCTGCAGAATGGCTACTTCGGAGAGGTACAGGAGGCCTGTCTCTCCGAATGCAGCAAAACTCTGCATCATTGAGCGAGGAGGAGAGAAAATTGAAAAAGATCCTCTTGTGAACATCATGCTGGGTCCTCATGTACGTTGCTCCCATCCTCAATTCCAAAATTCGCTGCATGGAGATTCTCTTGCCTGCTTCTTATACAACACAGTACAGTCTAAATAAATGACTGGTGAACTTAAGTTCCTCCCAGAATGGGGAGGAAACATTATGAAATATATCGCACTGGCACACAGTTGTTATTGCATCTCTCATTGTTCAACTAATTCACTGTATCAGGTTCCCTTAAATTCCACTGAACGCACAACTGTCTACGTGCAAGCCACAAAGAAATGATCTTTGCTGCCTATTGATTATGATATTTGCATTGATTGCAACTATAAGCTCATAGAGTGACTACTCAGAAAAGGAAAAGCACTTGAGTGAAGCAAGTATGAATTGTAGAGATAAATTTAATATAATACAGGGAGCTGATTTAACATAAGAAAATAGCCCCAGGTGGATAGATTGGAATATAGTTGCTTTTGTGACATGTTCAATGTACATTGTTCTGTGGCTAGGCAATGTTATTTTTAAGAGGCTATTCTTTCATCCAGAGAAAATAGTTTAACCGTCTTCAAGATCCTGTTGCCATAGTCCTATTGGTGGCTTACCTAAACAAATTGCCTTTGCCAGTGCCTGGAAGGTAATTCTACCATTGTTGCCTAACCATGTAAAGGAGGTAAACTTGAAAAGTAATCAAAAAGACTTATAGAATTCTGGCCTTTATCTCAAGGGAACTGGAATACAAAGGGGAGGAAGTTATGCTTCAGTTGTACAGACCCCATCTGGAATACTGCATTCAATTTTCTACATCAAACCTCAGGAAGGATATCTTAGTCTTGGAGAGGATACAGTGCAGATTCACCAAAATTATACCAGTGTTAAGAGTTAAAATTATGTGAACAAATTACATAAATTTGGCTCTTATTCCCTTGAGTTTAGAAGTTTAAGGAATGATCTAATTGAGGTATTTAAAATGGTGAAGGAATGTGATATGATAGATGCAGAGAAACTATTTCCTTTGGTGAAGGATTCCAGAACAAGAGAGTACGATTTAAAATTAGAGCTAGGCCATTTCGGTGTGAAATCAGGAAGCACTTTTTTCACATGAAGGAGTGAAAATATATAACTTTCTTCTCCAAAACGTTATGAATGCTGAGTCAATTAAAATGATCAAAGATGAGTGACAGATTTTTCTTGGGTAAAGATGTCAAGGGATATGGAGCAAAGGTGGGCAAATTGGATTGAGGTACAGATCAGCTGTAATCTGACTGAATGGCAAACAGGCTTGAGAGGCTTAATGGCTTACTCTTGTTCCTATGCTGCAGTTTTTAAAATAGAACTTTATTTCCCACTTCTTTATATGTCTAATGATGTGGAGGCATTAAATTTTAAGATTCAATTTGAATTTTTATTAACAGAAAAAGACATGCCAGAATTACAGATTATCACAGATTACAGCTCAGCCTGATTATGTCCTCACTCGCCACGTGTGTATTCTTCATTTAAGGTCACTGGATGACAGTCAAGAGCTCAGAACCCAGCTGGTTTGTTTTCGGTTACTAGTGCATGGGCACTGAGCCCAATTCTGTCACCCCACTGCTGCTAAGGCTGAGACTGAGAATTAAACTTGGGGCTCCTGGTCTTTATGCTATGCACTATGCCAGGCACTGCCTTATCTGCTATGCCACCTAGGGAGACAGCAACCATTTTTTAAACTATTTGTTTATGAAGTCAGTGAATGTATTTTAAGCTTGAACCAAGAGTTTTAAGGTGACAGTTATAGGCTCGAAAACAGGATTGTGTTGCAGAGTGGCTCAGGATGGTGATTAAAGTCTAATGGACAATGTAATGCAGCTTTAAACTTGCCCAAAGGGTAGCCCTGTGGATTGGATTTACGCTTTTTTTCATTTTGCCTATGTGGGATGCAAGTAACAGCATTGAGGCAGTGTTCAGAAAGCCACAGTATTTCTCGTGATTATCCAGGGATACCTAACTTAAAAACTAATTTCCTTAGCCACCGTTTATGAAAAAGGAGTGACAGGAAAAGTTATTTTAATGTAAATCTCACATTGGTAAAATTGCATGCATCCTGATAGCAGCAAGGAGAGCTGGTGATGAGCGCATCAATCTTGTCAAGGCCATTGAACACTGCTTTCTGCAGTGGATTTATGGGTCGAGGTGCCAACTGTAAGCCAATCAGACCAGGATGATTAAATTTTCGAATCTCAATCTGTGCTGACCCAGCTGATCTCACCCAGGGTGTCTGTAAGGATACAGGACTTGACTTGCATGTTCCTGGGTGACAGGGAGGAAAAAACAGTCAGTGTTTCTGCTTCTAGTTGCAATCCAGTGACTCTTGCTGGAAAGTATGGATGTGTGCATGTCAGGCGAGGACAGTGTCTGGCACAGCAGTAATGGCCATACTTGAAAAGCCCGCTGACAATCACGATTTACAAATGAAGAATAACCACTTGAGTAAGATACCAGAGGTTTGTGAGTGGCAGTGGAATCAGCCTTTCAGTTTGAGTTACAGATAACATAACTGAGGGAAAGAAAATGTGTATTAATAGGAGCATTGGCACTTATTTTTCCCTCCCTCCCTTTAACAGCTAGACCTTGAATTATCACAGGGTGGGGAGGCAGAAGCAGTTGAAATTCATATTTGATAATTTCCCTTTAATATGTAGCTGTTTAAAACATCTTATCTTGAGTTCCAGCACAAAATGTTGTAAATAGCAATTCTAACTTACTGGGGGTAATTTTCCAAGTACTCACCAGCAGCAGGAGCCATTCCTGCCAACCCATATCAGAAAATCTAGAACACACTCCTGTGATTTTTATCCATTGAAAGCAGTAGACAGAAAATAGAGGCAAATATCTGATTTACACTGGTGGCTTACAAATTCCTTGTCATAAAATTATCCTTATTGTGTGGTCTTTTTGTTCATTGTTACATCACGATATATGGCCAAGTGTCCAATCAGCAGTTGATACTCCAGTCATTCATGGGGAACATCTCAACTGTTCCCAATTTCACGCCTGTCAAATGAATCAAGTGTATTGTTGATCTGCACTAGAGTCACTAGTACATTTAGTAAATGCTGTTTACTAAAGCAGGGAAAAGATATCTAATGTCCGAAACGTTACTGCAGCTATCTTGCCTACATTATGACTGTTCATTGGTCAGTCCACAATCTTCTCTGGTTTAACAGCAGGAGGGGATTTGTTAATAGCAGCTTCATTCATGTTAATCAACAGTTTCAGAATGGGGAAAGGTCTGAGTTGTTATAGATTCTGCTGTGTTGACAGATGTCAGACCTGACATTTCAGGACCGAAGAGTCCAAGTCTGTTGCTTTAGGTAATAGTGTTGTGCATTAGTTCCTGGTCAAGGCTGCTTTATATAAAATTTGTCCTGCTATACTTATTAGGAATGATAATATGTCAAAATAATATCCATGATCTGTTTTGGAAGTTGGTAATGATGCAGTTACACATTTTGTGCTAATTAGCATTGCTCACCATACCTCTCAGAAGGATCATCTGTCTGCCTCGTGAGAACTTGTAAGTGTTAATGTTCAAAGAGACTTGGGTGTGCTTGTACAAGGAACACAGAAAGTTAGCGTGCAGGCACAGCAAGCAATTAGGAAGGCAAATGGCATGTTGACCTTTATTGCAAGGGGATTGGAGTACAGGAATAACGAAGACTTGATACAGTTGTACAGGGTTTTGGTGAGACCACATCTGGAGTACTGTGTGCAGTTTTGGTCTCCACATTTAAGAAAGGATATACTTGCATTGGAGGTGGTACAGCAAAGGTTCACTAAATTGGTTCCTGGGATAAAGAGATTGTCCTATGATGAGAGGCTGAGTAAATTGGGCCGAGACTGGCTGGAGTTTTGAAGAATTAGAGGCGATCTCATTGAAATATACAAAATTCTGAAGTGGCCACCACAGCAGAAGGTGGAATTTGAATTCAATTAATAAAAATCTGGAATTAAAAGCTAGTCTAATGAAGGCCATGAAACCATTGTCGATTGCTGTAAAAACCTATCTGGTTCACTAATGTCGTTTAGGGAAGGAAATCTACTGTCCTTACCTGGTCTGGCCGACATGTGACTCCAGACCCACCGTAATGTGGTTGACTCTTGCATGCCCTCTGAAATGGCCTAGCAAGCCACTCAGTTGTATCTAACCGCTACGAAGTAAATAAAAAGGAATGAAACTGGACGGACCACCCGGCACCGGAAGCAACAATGGAAAACCCAACCCTGTCGGCCTTGCAAAGTCCTCCTTACTATCATCTGGGGGCTTGTGCCAATGTTGGGAGAGCTGTCCCACAGACTAGTCAAGCAACAGCCTGACATAGTCATACTCACGGAATCATGTCCCACTGGCAGGACAGACCTACCAGAGGTGATGGCACAGTGGTATACAGTAGGGAGGGAGTTGCTCTGGGAGTCCTCAACATCGACTCTGGATCCCATGAAGTCTCATGGCATCAGATCAAACATGGACAAGGAAACCACCTGCTGATTACCACCTACCGCCCTCCCTCAGCTGATGAGTCAGTCCTGCTCCATGTTGAACAGCACTTGGAGGAAGCACTGAGGGTGGCGAGGGCACAAAATGTACTCTGGGTGGGGGACTTCAATGTCCATCACCAAGAGTGGCTCGGTAGCACCACTACTGACCGAGCTGGCAGAGTCCTAAAGGACATATCTGCTAGACTGGGTATGCGGCAGGTGGTGAGGGAACCAACAAGAAGGGAAAACATACTTGACCTCGTCCTCACCAATCTGTCTGCCGCAGATGCATCAGTCCATGACAGTATTGGTAGGAGTGACCACCGCACAGTCCTTGTGGAGACGAAGTCCCTCCTTCAGATTGAGGATACCCTCCATCGTGTTGTGTGGCACTACCACCGTGATAAATGGGATAGATTTCGAACAGATCTAGCAATGCAAAACTGTGCATCCATGAGACGCTGTGAGCCACTCTTGGTGATGGACATTGAAGTCCCCCACCCAGAGTACATTTTGTGCCCTCGCCACCCTCAGTGCTTCCTCCAAGTGCTGTTCAACATGGAGCAGGACTGACTCATCAGCTGAGGGAGGGCGGTAGGTGGTAATCAGCAGCAGAATTGTACTCAACCACAATCTGTAACCTCATGGCCTGGCATATTTCCCACTCTACCATTACCATCAAGCCAGGAGACCAACCCTGGTTCAATGAATAGTGCAAGAGGGCATGCCAGGAGAAGCACCAGGCGTACCTCAAAATGAGGTGTCAACCTGGTGAAGCTACAACACAGGACTATCTGCGTGCCAAATTGCATAAGCAGCATGTGATAGACAGAGTGAAACGATCCCATAACCAACGGATTAGATCTAAACTCTGCAGTCCTGCCACATCCAGCCGTGAATGGTGGTGGACAATTAAACAACTAACTGGAGGAGGTGGCTCCACAAATATCCCCATCCTCAAAATATCCAGGCTTGGGCTGATAGGTGGCAAGTAACATTCGCGCCACACAAGTGCCAGGCAATGACCATCTCCAACAAGAGAGAATCTAACCATCTCCCCATGACATTCAATGGCATTACCATCGCTGAATCCCTCACGATCAACATCCTAGGGGCTACCATTGACCAGAAACTGAACTGGAGTAACCATATAAATACCGTGGCTGCAAGAGCAGGTCAGAGGCTAGGAATCCTGAGGCGAGTAACTCACCTCCTGCCTCCCCAAAGCCTGTCCACCATCTACAAGGCACAAGTCAGGAGTGTGATGGAATACTCTCCACTTGCCTGGATGGGTGCAGCTCCAACAACACTCAAGAAGCTCGACATCATCCAGGACAAAGCAGCCCGTTTGATTGGCACCCCATCTACAAACATTCACTCCCTCCACCACCAATGCACAGTGGCAGCAGTGTGTACCATCTACAAGATGCACTGCAGCAATGCACCAAGGCTCCTTAGACCGCACCTTCCAAACCCGCGACCTCTACCAACTAGAAGGACAAGGGCATCAAATGCATGGGAACCTGCAAGTTCCCCTCCAAGTCACACACCATCCTGACTTGGAACTGTATCGCTGTTCCTTCACTGTCGCTGGGTCAAAATCCTGGAACTCCCTTCCTAACAGCACTGTGGGTATACCTACCCCAAATGGACTGCAGCGGCTCAAGAAGGCAGCTCACCACCACCTTAGTTTAGTTTAGAGATACAGCACTGAAACAGGCCCTTCAGCCCACCGAGTCTGTGCCGACCATCAACCACCAATTTATACTAATCCTACACTAATCCCACATTCCTACCACATCCCCATCTGTCCCTATATTTCCCTACCACCTACCTACACTAGGGGCAATTTATAATGGCCAATTTACCTATCAACCTGCAAGTCTTTTGGCTTGTGGGAGGAAACCGGAGCACCCGGAGAAAACCCACGCAGACACAGGGAGAACTTGCAAACTCCGCACAGGCAGTACCCAGAATTGAACCCGGGTCGCTGGAGCTGTGAGGCTGCGGTGCTAACCACTGCGCCACTGTGCCGCCCTTGCGCCACTCAAGGGCAATTAGGGATGGGCAATAAATGCCGGCCTGGCCATCGACGACCACATCCCATGAATGAATTAAAAAAAAGTTCTGTGGATGGTGGGATGGAACAAATGGTTTTCCCCAGGGATCTGTAGTGGGACCTCAGTTTTTTTACCATTTGTATTAATGATTAATATAGAGCTATATATCCAAGTTTGCAGATGACACTAAGTTAAGAGGAACAAAAAGTTGTGTGGATGGGAGGTGGAATTTACTATCGAATGTAGAAAGACTACATGAGTGAGTAAATCTTTGACTGATGGAGTTCAGTGTTGGGAAGTGTAAGGTCATGAACTTTGGGTCCAAAGTAAACCAATTGGAATATTTTCTTAATGGTGAAAGACTATGAGCTGTGCAGTAGCAAAGGGATTTAGATATACACAAATCATCAAAAGCGACTTCACAGCTACACAAAGTAATCAAAAAGAATAATGGAATGTTGGTACTTATCTCAAAGGGATTGGAGTTCAAAAGTGCGGAAGTGATGCTTCATTTGTTCAGAATCCATCTGTTGTATGGTATTCAGATTTGGGCACCAAAGCTCAGGGAAGTTACATGGGCTAGGAATATGGACAGCACAGATTCAGGAGAATGACATGAGGGATTAAAACGGACTAAATTATGATGCAAGGTTGCAGAAATGTGGCTTGTATTCCCTTGAAAGGGAATACAAATACAAGCTAAAAGGTCAAGGTGTGATCCAATTGAGGTCTTCAAAAGTGGTTTGATAGGGTAGATACAAAGGAGGTAATTCTAATCCCTATAAATGGGTGGGTTAGGATTTGGTGAGATTTAAAAATCTCCAACCTGCCCACTTTCAGGTTTAATGGATGTGGGACAGGAGAGGGCAAGCCAGCTCGTTCAGGAGGTGGGGTGGCCTTTTAAATATTACAATGAGGCTTGGAGTCTCTTATTTAACCTGTTTTACATACTCAACCCTGACCTGCCAGGTTTCCAGGAATTATGGTACGTCAAGGAATGCAAGGACAGCATTGGGGAAAAGATTAGTGCCTTTACAGCATTGCTTGTGGGCCAGGAGGAGCAGGAGTGGTTTTCCACCCCTCCCTATTCCAAAATACACCCCTGCCCACCCCCCACCCCTCCCTCAGGTCACGGATCGCCCGCTCCATTTGAACTTTCTATTCCTCTAAATCTGACATCTTGTGCATCCGACTGCCCTTCACCTCACTATTAATGAGTATACCTTTAGCTGTCAAGATCCCATCCTCTGGAGTTCTCCAAACCTTCCATCTCTCTATTTTCCCTTCCTTTTTAGACCTTCCTTAAAATCCACCTCTTTGACCAAGCTTTTGATCCCCATTTCTAATATCTTCTTCTTGGGCTCATTGTCTATATTTTCATTTACACTTCTGTGAAATGCCCTGGGATGTCCATCACTGTTAATAGTGTTATATAAATAAAAGTTGTCATGAATGTAGTAGGGAATAGGAACTGACCTGGAATAATCTGATTTTTAGCAGTATATTTGTATATTTGCATATTTTATCCATGTAACATGTTCCTGGTTTGCTGGGCTTCAGATTGGCTACCTAGAATGTGCTGGCCTGCTGTGATTCTATAACAAGCAGGCTCCAACCTGGTGGGATTCAGTGACAAAGAAGTCCATGAACTTCTCGCACTTGCTGTCAAATGCTTTCTGAAAGTCCACGGACACTACATTTCCTGCATTTACCCATACACCATATCTGTCACCTCCTCAAGGTTTGGCAAACCTGATTTTCCTTTCTGAAATCCATTTTGGCTGTTCCTCATTATTTTCTCTTCAGCTAAGTATTCAGAAAATTCAAATGTTTTCCCACCACAGATGTTAAACTAACTGGCCTGTAATTGTGTGAATTAACTCTGTCTCCCTTATTGAAATGGGTATTATGTTGGCCACTCGCCAGTCCTCAGGCATACACATCCATTCTCAGTAGAACCCTGAAATATAAGGGGCAGTCTTAATATTTTCCACTCAATGAAAAATGCATGGGTGGGTAGTTGTGTAGGATTCGGCCGCTGATGTTCACACCGATTTCATGGGCTACAACTTGAACCTGCTCTTCTGAGCAAGCAAGAGGGGGGGCCTGCTGGTGGGGTCTTTTATAAATATGTAGATTGGGCCCTGATAATATCATTGGGGCCCGACTACTATTTTAATAGTGGACTTGAAAGGGAAATGATTGTGGATTTCCGACTAGGCCCACCCAATGGGAGAGGAGTCCCGGCCAGAGGAGGCCCGCAAAGGGAATTCTTTTAATTCATTTCACCTTCCTCTGGGGCCAGGAGGAATGAGTGCTGTTCCAGGCCCACAAGGAAAGTTCCATACCTGGCCTCTCCTGTTTTCCACCACCCTTTTCTGCACCCCCCAACCCCCACCACCCCAGCCAAATTAATTCATCCAAATGCCAGGAACCATTCCTTTGGTTGCCGATGGTGGCCTCCTGCCACCTGGCATTGCACTTCTGCTCATCAGCCACTGCTTCTGGGAAACTGAATGGGGAATATAGATGCACAAGTTAAAACCTCCTGGGCCTCATGCTGACAAGGTCAAGACAGTTTTTTTGCCCACCTGATTTCTGGCCCAAGTTAAAATCAGTACTATAATTTCTAGGGGCGCTGCTCTTTCCCCTTTTCCCTCTGGATCCTTGATTATATCTCTTCAGCTTTTGGCACCTGGTTCTTCCTGAGCTTCACTAACTTATCTAATACTTTCCTTTTAGTTATAATATCTCTCATCTCACTTTTAACATTCAAAATTTACCTCCTCCTCAATATCCTTCTCTTTGGTAAACACTAGTACAGAGTACTTGTTAAGTATTCCTGCCAGTTTCTGTTTATGCTCAACTAAATCATTATCCTCTCCTCTCAAGCATCCTATCTGGCACATAATTTTCTTTGTACTGATATATTTGTGGAGTATTTTACTGTTCCTTTTAATATTTTTGAGCTTCTCTCCTTCTGCTCCCTCTTTGCTTTCCTTATCCCTCACTTAACATCTTTCCTTATTTTCTTGTCTTTTATTATTTCGATCATACCTATAGGCTGGGAGGCCAACTTATAGAACATAGAACAGTACAGCACAGTACAGGCCCTTCGGCCCACGATGTTGTGCCGACCCTTTAACCTACTCTAAGATCAAACTACCTACATACCCTTCATTCAACTATCATCCATGTACCTATCCAAGAGTCGCTTAAATGTCCCTAATGTATCTGCTTCTACTACCACCGCTGGCATTTTGTTTCTAATCTCTTTATTGAGCTATGGTGTCCTAAAACCTGGAATAATCTGATTTAAGTAGTATATTTGCATATTTGTATATTCTGCATATTTGCAAACTCTTTTTAAAAAAAAAAAATCCCATCTTGATGGGATTTTGTGCCTTTATTTCTCTTTCCATCTCACCTCAGCTACTTCAGTCATCATCGTTCTAAAATCTGCCCTATTCCAATCTGATGTCCTTGTTTTTGTACTAATTTTTTCTAATTGGACCGTAACCTGTATCATTATATACAGTCACTACTCATGAGATGCTTACCCACATTTAATTCATATGCTTGATCTATTTTCTTACTCATAACTAGATCGAACAACACTCATTTCTTTGTAGGAGATACTGCGTGAGAAGAGTCCTGCACCCATTTTAGAATTCCATTTTCAGTTCTTCATTTGCACTGTTACTGGTGCAATCATTGTGTGGATAATTGCAATCTCATAATTATGTTATTCCTACTCATCTCCCTGATCTGTCCATAGATTTCCTCTTCTGTTTCCCTCCCACAATTAGGGTGCCTGTAGCACAATCTGATTAATGTAACAATTCCTTTTTATTTTTGATCTCTAACCATATTGTGTCCAAACCTATGGGGGGTTTTGATAGAGTAAACAGGGAGAAACTGTTTCTATTGGCAGGAGGGTTGGCAAAGGAGGATGCAGATTTAAGATAATTGACAAACGAACCAGAGGGAAGATGAGATTTCCCCCCCCGCCCCCCCGCGAGTTGTTAAGATCTGAAATGCACAACTTTAAAGGGTAATGGAAGCAGATTCAATATTAACTGTCAAGAGGGAATTGGATATATACTTGAAAAATTTTTTAAAAAGGCCGGGCTATGGGAAATAGGGGAGTGTGACTAATTGGATAGCTCTTTCAAATAGCTGGAACAAACACAATGGGCTGAATAACACCCTTATGTTCTGTAAGATTCTATCTTTTTTAAATTGCAGATACTTTAACTTTAATTTTTGCACTATATTTTTTTTTGTCAAAACTAATGCCTCATTCCTTCATCTCGGTCTTTTTCCTGCTTGTAACTGCTGGATTTAATTTTCTCCTTTTGCTGCCTTTATTTTTTTCTGCATGCTATGCCTTTTGCTAAATTCTTCATTTATATATGATTCACATCTTTGTCTACTTTCTCTATTTGCTCTTCCTGATTGTTTGTTTATTTTCCCTGCCCCCTACTTCCTGATTTAAGTGATTTTTCTGTTCCGTATTTAAGCATTTTGCCAATACATTAGCTCCATGCCTGTTAAGATATATCCCATCCTTTGAGTATAGCTCCAGTTTTCACCAGAACTTGTGCCAATGCCCCACATAATGGAACCCCTCTTCCTGCACCACCCCTTTTGTCACTTGGTGAGTTCCCTTTTCTTGCTATCTTTTCCTATTCCACCACTAGGTAGGGAAGTAATTAAGAGATTACCACCCTTGACGGCCTTTTCCTAAGCCTGATTAGGGTAATTGAATTGAAAGAGGATTCTCAGAAAATAGAGAATGAGCTGTAAATAAAAGATGCAAGATGAAATTTGTTGCAGAGAAATTTAAGGTGCTGCACGTAGGAAGGAATGATTTGCAACAGCTGTACTCCATACTGGTGTTGAAATACTTAAGAATAAAGGTGAAAAAGACTTAGGAGTCTTCGACTCAACAGACAATGTCAAGCCACTGCAGAGCAGCAATTAACGAAGCTAATAGGATGTTGAACTATAAAGCCAAAACAGTAGATTACAGTTGAATATTTGAAGCAGGACTTCAAGGGTAGAAATCTCTTGATTACTCTCCAATCCAGGTGCTAGAATAGGGAAGGATAGCAACGTTCGGGAACTCAGTAAGTCTGAGGAAATCATGATCGAATTGTACTATGCTGCTGTCAGGCTATATCTTAAATGCTGTGTTCAGTTCTGGT
The DNA here is from genome assembly GCF_036365525.1 of Heterodontus francisci. NCBI lineage: Eukaryota > Metazoa > Chordata > Chondrichthyes > Heterodontiformes > Heterodontidae > Heterodontus > Heterodontus francisci. The sequence goes on from NC_090393.1 coordinate 22,547,552, forward strand.
TGCTGAGGCACAGTGGAGACACTTAAGCCCTGGATCCAATGCACAAAAGAATCACAAGCATGATCCCTGGTCTTAGAGAGCTCGATTATGGTGAAAGTCTGAAAAAGATAGTAGCTTTTCAGCTCGGTTGGTAGCGCTCTTGCCTCTGAGTCAGAAGGTTGCAGGTTCAAGTCCCACTCCAGAGACTTGAGCAAAAAATCTGGGCTAATGCTCCAGTGCAGTCCTGAGCAAGCACTGCACTGTTGGAGGTGCTGCCTCTCGGATGAGACGTTAAACTGAGGACCGTCTGCTCTCTCGGGTGGATGAAAAAGACCCCGTGGCGCTATATCGAAGAAGGGCATGGGAGTTATCTCCGATATCCTGGCCAATATTTATCCCTTAATCAAGATCACACAGTTTATCTAGTCACTCACACTGTGACCGCTTGCTGTGCACAAATTGGATGCTGTTTTTCCTCCATTACCAAGTGACTGCACTTCGAAAGTACTTCATTGTCTATAAAGTGCTTTGATTGGCGACCTGAGGTTGTGACAGTTGCTATATAAATGCAACTAAAAAGGTTAAAGATAGTATCAAACTTAAAAAAAAAAGCATATAATTATAACTCAACTCCTGACTACCCAAAGCCTGTCCGCCATCTGCAAGGCACAAGTCAGGAGTGTGATGGAACACTTGCCTAGATGGGTGCAGCTCCAACAACACTCAAGAAGCTCGACACCATCCAGGACAAAGCAGCCCATTTGATTGGCACCCCATCTACAAACATTCACTCCCTCCACCACTGCGCACAGTGGCAGCAGTGTGTACTATATACAAGATGCACTGCAGCAATGCACCAAGGCTCCTTCGAAAGCACCTTCCAAACTCGCGACCTCTACCACCAAGAAGGACAAGGGCAGCAAATGCATGGGAACACCACCACCTGCAAGTTCTCCTCCAAATAACACGCCATCCTGACTTGGAACTATATCGCTGTTCCTTCACTGTCACTGGGTCAGAATCCTGGAACTCCCTTCCTAACAACACTGTGGTGTACCTACCCTACATGGACTGCAACAGTTCAAGAAGGCAGCTCACCACCACCTTCTCAAGGACAATTAGGGATGGGCAATAAATGCTGGCCTAGCCAGTGACGCCCACATCCCATGAATGAATAAAAAATATATATATAATTGTGCAAAGATGGGGGGTCGGCCAGAAGATTGGACAGAATATAAAAATCAACAAAGAATGACAAGATTGATAAGGAGGGAAAAATTAGAGTATGAGAGAAAGCTAGCTAGAAATATAAAGACAGATAGTAAGAGTTTCTATAGATATTTTAAAAAGTTAACCAAGTGTGTCTGGGGAATTTTTTTAAAAAATTCATTCATGGGATGTGGGCATCTCTGGCTAGGCCAGTATTTATTGCCCATCCCTAATTGACCTTGAGAAGGTGGTAGTGAGCTGCCTTCTTGAACCGCTGCAGGGTTGGGGAGTGGGCCGAAAATTGCAGTGCACCACTTACTGCCCCATTCCTACTTTCAATATGGCCACGGCCATTTCAGACCCATGCTGGAAATTGGGTGGCCAGAGTGTCTGTCACATTTATTATGCAAATCAGGATCCTGTGCAGTTGTAGGACCTTGTTGCGATTTTGAGGTGCTAGTAGGTGGAACGTGTACCGTGGGCGTGCTCTGTCCATTGGTACCAGCAATGAATGGCCGAACCAGCGGTCCTTAAAATGATCTCTGCAGGCCATTTGTTAAGCAGTTCATGATAGATTTTTTTAACAGGTTTTGTGGTGGCAGGAGGAGCATTAGCACTCCTTTTTGGTCCTATAAAAAATCTGATGGCCTGCTGGCCTCCCTTCCCTGCTTTAACATGTAACTTCATGCTCAACACCACAGAAGAGCTGGAGGAACGCCAGCCTCCTGACCAGTAAGCTGGTACAATGCTTGCAACTCACTGTCATAAAAAGAAATGAGACCTGCCCTTCAGTGTCTCAGGTTTCCCGGCACGGACATAGGATGGGAAAGCACATCTCTCATCGCCAGCTCAAGTTCATGCAAAGTGAAAATGACCCCTCTGATCTTACAGAGGTATACAAGCTTGTAATGGTTACTTCAGCTTAAATTGCAAGAGTACAGAATCATAGAAAGTTTACGGCACAGAAAGAGGCCACTTGGCCCATCATGTCTGTGCTGGCCGATAAACGATCCACCCATTCCAATCTCACCTTCCAGCATTTGGTTCGTAGCCCTGCAGATTACAGCACTTGAGGTGCATATCCAGACTCCTTTTGAATGAGTTGAGGGTTTCTGCTTCAACTACGTTTCAGGCAGTGATTTCCAGACCTCCACCACCCTCTGGATGAAAATTATTTTCCTCTTCTCCCCCTCTAATCCTTCTACCAATCACTTTAAATCTATGCCCCCTCGTCACAGACCTCGGCTAAGGTAAATAGGCCCTTCACCTCCACTCTATCCAGGGCCCTCAAAATTTTGTACATTTCAATCAGATCTCCCCTCAGCCTTCTCTGTTCCAAGGAGAACAACCCCAGCCTGTTCAATCTTTCCTCATAGCTGCATTTTTCCAGTCCTGGCAACATCCTCATAAATCTCCTCTGTACCCTCTCCAGTGCAATTACATCCTTTCTGTAATCAGGTGATCAGAACTGCACACAGTACTCAAGTTGTGGCCTAACCAATGATTTATACAGTTCCAGCATAACCTCCCTCCTCTTTTATTCTATACCTCGGCTAATAAAGGAAAGCATTCCATATACCTTCTTAACCACCTTATCGAACTGTCCTACTATCTTCAGGAATTTGTGGACATTCACTCCAAGGTCCCTCACTTACTCTGCATTTCTCAGTATTTTCCCATTAATCGTGTATTCCTTTGCCTTGTTTGACTTCCCCAAATGCATCACCTCACACTTCTCTAGGTTGAATTCCATTTGCCACTTTTCTGCCCATCTGACCAGACCATCAATATCTTCCTGCAGCTACCCTCCTCGCTATCTACCACACGGCCAATCTTTATGTCGTCTGCAAACTTCATGATCATGCCCCCTACATTTATGTCCAAATTGTTAATATATACCACAAAAAGCAGGGGACCCAGTACTGAACCCTGCTGAACGCCACTAGAAACAGCCTGTAAACACACCCTTCCATGATTACTCTTTGCTTCCTGCCACTGAGCCAATTTTGTATCCACCTTGCTACATTTCCCTGGATCCCATGGGATTTTATTTTTTTAACCAGTCTGCCATGTGGGATCTTGTCAAAAGCCTTACTAAGATCTATGTAGACCACATCAACTGCACTACTCTCATGTATCTTCCTTGTTACTTCTTCAAAAATTTGATCAAGTTGGTCAGATAAGATTTTCCCTTAACAAATCCATGCTGACTATCCTTGATTAACCCGTGCCTTTCTAAGTGACAGTTTATCCTGTCTCTCAGAATTGATTCCAATAATTTGCCCACTACTGAGGTTAGACTGATTGGCCTGTAATTATTCAGTTTATCCCTCACTCCCTTTTTAAACAAAGGTGCAATGTTAACAGTCCTCCAATCCGCCGGCACCACACATGTATCCAGTGAGGACTGGAAAATGATGGTCAGGCGTTCCGCAATTGCTTCTTTCAACGGCCTGGGGTACATTTCATCCGGCCCTGGTGATTTATCAACTTTCAAGGATGCTAATCCCATTAGTACTTCCTCTCTCCCTATGTTTATCACATCCAGTACTTCACACCCCTCTTGCTTAACTACAATATCTGCAACATCCCCCTCTTTTGTGAAGACAGACACAAAGTATTCATCAAGAACGATACCAACAGCTTCCACCCCAACACTTCGGTTACCTTTTTGGTCTTTTATGGGCTCTACTCTTTCCTTAGTTATCCTCTTACTTTTAATGTATTGATAAAACATCTTTGGGCTCACCTTGATTTTGCTTGTCAATGTTCTTTCATTTTGCCCTCTCTTAGCTTTCCTAATTTCTTTTTTGATTTCACCTCTCCACTCTCTATACTCTTCTCGGCTTTCTGTAGTATTGAGTTCTCGGTGTTGGACATAAGCTTTCCTCTCTGCCTTATCTTACCCTATAAGCTCCTTGACATCCATGGGGCTCTAGATTTGGCCGTCCCACCCTTTTTCTTTCTGGGAACATGTTTACTGTGAACCCCTTGAATCTCCCCTTTGAATGCCTCTTGCTGCTCTGACACTGATTTACCTTCAAGTGGCGCAGTGGTTAGCACCGCAGCCTCACAGCTCCAGCGACCCGGGTTCAATTCTGGGTACTGCCTGTGTGGAGTTTGCAAGTTCTCCCTGTGTCTGCGTGGGTTTCCTCCGGGTGCTCCGGTTTCCTCCCACATGCCAAAGACTTGCAGGTTGGTAGGTAAGTTGGCCATTATAAATTGCCCCTAGTATAGGTAGGTGGTAGGGAAATATAGGGACAGGTGGGGATGTGGTAGGAATATGGGATTAGTGTAGGATTAGTATAAAATGGGTGGTTGATGGTCGGCACAGACTCGGTGGGCCGAAGGGCCTGTTTCAGTGCTGTATCTCTAAATAAAATAGCTGTTTCCAGTCCACTTTCGTTAAGTCACTCCTCAGCTGAGTAAAATTGGCCTTGCCCCAATTGAGAACTCGCCCTTTCCCATAATTATGTTAAAACTGACTGAATTACGATCGCTACACCAAAATCCTCTCCCACTGCCACCCCTTCCACCTGTCCATCTTCATTTCCTAAAACTAAGTCTAAAACTGCGCCCTGGACTTGCTACATACTGGCCAAAAAAGTTCTCCTGAATGCACCTCAAGAATTCTGCTCCCTCCATTCCTTTCACACAAACTATCCCAGTTAATATTGGGGTAGTTAAAATCTCCAACAAAGACTGCCCTATTGTTCTTGCACTTCTCAGAGATTTGCCTACATATCTGCTCTTCTATCTCCCTCTGACTGTTTGGGGGTCTCTAGTACTCTTCCAGCAGTGTGATTTCCCCTTTTTTGTTCCTTAGCTCAATCCATATGGCCTCATTTGATGAATCTTGCAACATATCATTCCTCCTCACAGCTGTAGTTGTTTCTTCAACCAAAATTGCCACTCCCCCTCCTTTCTTCTTCCCCTCCCTATCGCGTCTGAAAGCCCTGTATACAGGAACGTTTAGCTGCCATTCCTGTTCTTCCTTAAGCCAATGTTTCTGTAATAGCTATCATATCATACTGCCACGTATCTATCTGTGCCCTCAGCTCATTTGCTTTATTTGCTATACTCCTTGCATTGAAAGATACGCTTGAGCACTGCCAAACTTTTTTTTCCTATTTTCTAACCTTTGTTTCCTCTGTCTTCCAAACTCATCTATTAATTTTCTGTCTTCCATTTTCTTTTCTGATTTTGTCCCAACTGAGTCTACCCTTAGGTCCCCATCTCTCTGCCAAACTAGTTTAAACCTCCCCAACAGCACTCGCAAAACATCCTGCAAGGAACTCAGTCCCGGCTCTGTTCAGGTGCAACCCGTAGCACAAGAAGGATCACAGGTTTTAACTAGTAAAAGCAACTTAAGCTATTAATATGTTTTTCTCACATAATGAGTGGTCAACACTGGGAATAGACTCCTGGGTAGAGTAGGAGAGAGCAATCATTTAAGAACTAAATGAATGCTGCAGTAAGGGCACTTCTGGATCATTCTGGATGGATGAGTTGAGATGGGCCAAATGACCATCCTCATCTGTAAGTATCATGTGATCTTGTATAGTCTTTGTTTTATTTTTAAAGACTCAGTCAGAGTTTGCTTTGCTGTTACTTTGTAAAATACATGTTAGTCAAACAAAAAGCCGGCTAAGGAGGTAAATTGGTGTAACGTACCAGGCAAAAATGCAAATGGTTTCTCGACTGTGCATTTGAGTGCTTTAAGCAGAGAGGTTAGGATTAAGAGGAGAACGTGGTTGAACTTTTTCTATAAAAATTGAAGTTAAAAGTCATTGCCATACCAGTAGTGAAGAGAGCACAGGCAGGGGCTGGAGCTTTTCTGTACTCCAGATTCCAGTTTTATTTTATTCTGTCGCTGTGTGGCATCCTGTGCAGCCCAAGCCAAACTTTACTTTCTTAGAATATGGCTGATGTCATGTTACCTCGTTCCATTAATCCTGTGCATCCAAAATAAGCACCTGTACATCTATTTATGTGGGCTTAAATACATTCCATTCCTTCTGCTTATAAATTCAGACAGTTAGTGATATGCTAAATGTGGCGGCTAAATTATTTGATGTTAAAGAAGTGTTAATTGTTTTACTCTTTCATGAAAGCTAAGAACTTTCAGGAACAGGAAGAGCCTAATAGTCCTGTTCATGTTTTCCACAGATCAGTCTCACTTACTCATTTTCCCTGCACCGCCACTCTCCCCCGCCCCCTCCCCCCCCCCAATCTCTCAATTTCACTTCTTTGCTGAAACATACAACTGTTTCTTCAACACTGTTTTTATAGTGTCTGTTTCATTGGTCTTCTTTGGTACCATGTTCTGCAACCCTATAATGCTTTGTCCAGAAAAGGTTTCTATCTGGTTTCATCCACTTATTCTTAACTTCTTCATTTTGAACTTTGCTGTTATTATTTGAACCCTTATCATTCAATAAAAAGAGACAGACTGTGACAATTTTCAAATCCATGCAGAAACATATTGCGGATAATGTGAGGTTTTTTAAGAGCTTTTTGGGGAATGGGAATTCAGTAATTCTTTAATAACCTTAAATCACTACAATTATATATTAATATAGGAAAAAAGAAATTTATAACATCATATGACACCTTTATAAAACAAAACCACGAACTAATGATAGGGTTATTGTGAGAAAATTTATGATTTCCCTGCTTCTTCTGCCTTTTCCTCATTTTTAGAGTAGTCATTATGAACCACATAAGATGGTAAAAAGCAAATAGCAACCAAGCTGGTGAAACAGAATACTGGGATCTGATGCAGAATACACTACTGATGGCGCATTAAACCACATTCTGAACTCCGTGTGTTTGAGACAATGACTCATACATTTATTTTACGGTATAAATAAATACCTGAGACACTGTGGAGTAAATGGATTTTCAAAACCTTTATATCTTAGTTTGTGATAACAATTAAAGTTTGTTTATGCAGCTTGTGAATCAATTACAAGGGAAGGAATAAGCACGTTTTGTGTCTTATCCTTCATGTTAGAGTGTTACTATGCTGTGAAGGGGGACAGCAGGTTGCTGTATGTACCTGTTTTCTCTACCAATTTTCTTGCCCCTCCTCCTCCCCTCTTGAAGGTGCTAACTCGTTGCGGGGGTTGTTACGTGGCTGCCAATTGCCCTCCATGCATAACTGGCCCTTCTTCATGCATTTTTTGGACACTGAATCTTGGCAAGCTGCTTGGTTGTTACAACTGAATCTCATCAGGTCCTAACTCATTCATGCAAGGTTTCCAATAAGAATAGCTGGGTAGTGATCGGTGGAACTTTAAACCAACTTAATCCCCTTGTTAGTTCAAAGGTTACTGTTGAAACAGGTGAAATAGGCTAAAAGAGTACAAGAATTAAATTTGTGAGGGTTGATTTTCCTCCCATCCTCTCACTCCAGAATAAGTCAAGAGTGTAATTTCTGCATGTGTCCGACCTCACCACTTCTGAACCAGCTTTTTATTTTAATGTGTTCAGTTGATTCAGATATCTTTTTTGCATGCCTGACGTTACAATGACCTTAAAATCTATGCTTGCTTCAAATCAGGGCAGGGAAGTTGCATACAACCCTTTATTGGTCAATGGCAGCATAAATCCCAAATGGTATTTTGGATCTGCTAGCTGTTGTCAAGTAAAGACTATTTCCGTGGGGTTCTAGGAAGTTGCTAGCTGCCCCTTTGCAGATCCTTCAATCTGAAGGGGCAGCCTCACACCTCTAGTACCCATTTTCCATGAGTAGTGTTCTCTTAAGCTGCCTGCCCATCAGAATCCTGGAAAATAATGCAGGCGGTATTGGAGCTGGTGGACTGGATCGGTCGCCTGTTGTCGAACCTGACTGATTTCCGTTCCATTGAGATCAAATTGGATGCATATCAGGGATTCTCCAATAGGCAGGCAATCTCTACTGTGCCAGGTTACCACCAGATGGTCAAGTTGAAAATTAATCCCTCAAGCATCAGTTATTCTGATCTTGTCTTAAGGGTCAAGGGCACAAGACTGTGAAACTCAGCGGAACTTATCTCATTTTCATGGTGGTTACATGGTAGAAAAAGCTCATATTTTGAAGGAAGTACAATTTTTTTTTTTATTGAGGCGTTTTTTGATTCCTGTTGTTGCCTTTTACTTTTGAGTCCCATTCTGGCTGCAACATTTTAATCAGAATCCTCCATGCTGCGGGGGTGGTGGGTGGATTAGATCAATACTGTGTGCAGATATTTGGCAAGGGTCTAAAGAATGCTGTTGACGTTGGGGAGCTGTGGAGCAAATAGAGGGTACTGGCTAGCAGAGGGAACGGTCACAGTCAATGGGCACAAATGGATTCTGTAGGCGAGGTAGGTCAAGACTAATGGGTGGGTGGGTATTTGACAGCTTCATATGGAGGGGAATGGGACTCGACAACAATGGTCAATTCAGTGTGAGGAGGGTCAAGGATATGAGTTGGCATGTCGATAGTAACGGGAGTAGGAACAGGGGAGGGATGACATGAATACATTGATTTCACTGTGCATTACATTGCATGGTAATAGAGGGAGGCTCAATGGTAACAGAGGGAAGCGTAACAGTAACATTGGGTGGGTCAAGGCTGATGGGTTAAAAATAGAAGGTTGCAGGAGGAGGTTGGAAGGTGGGGAGACTTTCCCTGAATTCCACTTACACCATCTTCTCTAAAGATAACGGAAACCATGTGAACATTCAAGGATTGCAAAGAGAGTGGATGGAGGCAAATGACAGTGGGTGTATCTTCTACCTGGCTGCAATTTGAAGGCAGATATAAGGGAGGTGTTCATTGCCTCAATGCTTCAGCTTACCAGCAACAGAAGGCTGAATTGCCACACTCTGCTTGTTTATTGTTCAGAAAAGCCATAGCGACATGGGTCCCATGCACCCACTTTGTCCAGTACCATGGGAAGTATGAGAGAGAGAGACTAAGGAAGGCTCTTTTCCCTTAAATCATGGTGCCTGAGTGCTAGCAACAGGCAGAACAGGAAGGTGAGGATGCCCCTAATATAACATCCAGGAATGGCCTTATCGAAGATGGACACCAGCACGTCATCACATCCTCAGGACAAGGACAAATTACCTTCAAATATCAGAGAGGCAATGCCAGAGACTTCTAAGGATGTCACGTGAAATAGTCACAGAAATTTGTAGGATCCTGCAACATGACCTGCAGCCGCTCGGCTTTGGTGGAAATCTCATGCTAGTTGCCCTCAGGTTGACTGCTGCATTCAAATTTTTTTTCTCCAGCGTCATTTTCCAGGGATCCATGGGTGACATGTGGCATCTCTCAGTCTGCGACCCACAGGTGCATCAAAGAGTTGACCAATGCCTTTTTTTGACGTGCCAGTGATTTAATCTACTTACCTGTAGACAAGGACAGCCAGGCAGCAAGGTCTGCAGCCTTCAGTGCCATCACTGGTTTGCTTAGAGTGCAAGGGGTGATCGACTGTACTCATGTGGCCATTAGAGCTCCCTGGGATCAGGCTGCTGCCTTTTATTAATCACAAAGGTTTCCACTCTTTAAACATGCAACCGGTTTGTGACCACATGAAAAGAATCATGCATGTTTGCGCACATTTCCCAGGGAGCTGTCATGATTCCTACATTTTGAGGAACTCCTAGCTTCCAGCAGTTTTCGAGGAACCAGCCAAAATGGATGGATGGATCCTGGGTAACGTGGGTTACTTTATTTTATTTCTATTTAGAGATACAGCACTGAAACAGGCCCTTCGGCCCACCGAGTCTGTGCCGACCATCAACCACCCATTTATACTAATCCTATACTAATTCCATATTCCTACCACATCCCCATCTGTCCCTATATTTCCCTACCACCTACTTATACTAGGGGCAATTTATAATGGCCAATTTACCTATCAACCTGCAAGTCTTTGGCATGTGAGAGGAAACCGGAGCACCCGGAGGAAACCCACGCAGACACAGGGAGAACTTGCAAACTCCACACAGGCAGTACCCAGAATTGAACCTGGGTCGCTGGAGCTGTGAGGCTGCGGTGCTAACCACTGCGCCACTGTGCCGCCCCCAAGGTTCGACCAAGGTTGTGTAACATACGGGCCGTGTGCCACACTCCGGCCCGCCAATCATGGTGCGCTTAATTCTGGCACACCAATCCAGGCGTGCGCTTCGTTCAGGCATGTCAATCATGGGCGCTGGCCAATAAAAAGCATTGAGGGAGGTGGCTGAACTCGTTGAGGCGGCGAAGAGGTGAGCTCAAGGAGTCTGCGGCGGAGAAGGGAAGTTGGGGTCAGTGGAGAAGGGATGGTGGCGGGAAAGAAGGGGAATCAACGGCGTAGAAGGGGAGTCGGAGTTGGTGGAGAGGTGAGCTCGCAGGAACTGTGTTGGAGGATGCGAGTTTTAGCTCCTGATGCATGGTGGGTGAAGGGAGGAATTGTTGAAGAAAATCTAGTAATTCTTTTTTTAAAAACCCTATGCCCTGTTTCTTGTAACCAGATTAGAGCCATTGATATTGGCCAATGTTTTAGTTATGTGCTGGGAAGTGTCAACCAGGGAAAGACTTGTTGGTAGTTTTGTAACCATTTGGAAGTTGAGTCACTTCGCTCTCACAGATGGCCCTTTTCTTGCTGGAGCCATGGAAGATTGATGCTGAATGTCGAGCATTCAAATGCTCTTGGCCTAATGATTTTTTTATTAGTAAGATATAAATTTTTAAAGCCTTTATCTTTGAAAATTTGCTCACCCCCCCGAGGCCAAGCAAAAGTCATAATGCGGCCCTCTGCCCGAAAAGGTTGGACAGCGCTGGGTTACACCCTTTGTGCATGGTTGATGACACCAGTATGTGATGCCCAAAGTGCTGCTGAAGAGAGGTACAGTGTTACTCATGCATCCATCAGAGCCATCATTGAGCCCACCATTGGCATGTTAAAAGTGCGATTCCGTTGCCTTGACTGGTCTGGAGGGGCTCTTCAGTACGCAGCACAGAGTGTGTTACAAATAATCGTTGTCTGCTGTGCCTTGCACAGCCTTGCAATTATTCGTGGCAACATTCTGCAGGTGGAGGAACACCAGTCCTCCTCAGATGAGGTTGACTATGAAGAGTGTGAGGAGGAGGACAACAATGAGGGCCATGGATCAACATGCAAGGGACATCAGGGAGAACCTCATTTATGCACATTTTATCCAAAAATAAGCCACATCGTCAAGGAACATTGGGAGGAGAAACATAACAATTCCCCACAGAAATTCCTTTTTGTCTGAGGTCTTATTCATCTCGGCAATCTTAATGAAGTGTGGCTGCACTTTCATGTGATTGGCATTTGAAATCATCCATGGGCTACAATGAATGCGGCAACATACCACTGCAAGCAGCGTTAAGTTATGACCATAGAAAACAAAAGTAAGGCATGAAAGTATTGGAAAAAGTTATTAGTCATCAGTAGGAAAACAGCCATTCTGGAAGAGTGATGGCTAAAATTCCAATGAGGTATGGACACTGGACATTTCCTGAGATACTTGGCAAATGTCATTGCATTCCTGCCATCGGCCTCCAAAAAAACTTCTTTGTGTCCATCTGTAACCAAGCAAAATATTACTGAGAGTGGATCACATTTTGCAAGAAATAAAAATAAAAATTTTTTATACATTTGCTTTAATACATCTTTGCATTTGTTTACATTTCTACATCACCCATGCCACCTTTGTGCTCAAAACTGTTTATTTTCTTTTCCTGCCGCTATGTCTAGGTGCTGCCCCAACATTAGCAGCAGAGGTGGAGGCAGTTTTCTCAGTGTGCTGCCCCGTTGGTGTGGATGACTCTGGCGGTCGTCCTCTGGAGGAACTGGGCCTTGATGGCTGCATCCTACTGGGGTGTGCAGCCATGCGGCTTGAGCGTCCCCTATGTGCTTGCCTGCTGGAGTAAGGGGGTCAATGTTGGGGGTGGGGGGAAGGATGAGACACTGCTTTCCTTGGGGGTGGCCTGAGAGGAATTCCCTGGGCAGCTGGTATGTGCTGCTCTTCCATCTGTGTGCATAATGGCACCTGCCTGTCTTCCTGAGGGGAAGGAGCACCTGGAGGACGGTCCAGGTTCCTTGACCCCCTCTCACAGGCTCTGCTGCATGGAGCCCACGGCAACAGCGATGGAATGCAGGTCAGATCGCATATGGCTCGAGTGCTCAACCAGACTCGCCACGGAGTTCACCAGACTGAGGAAGCCATATGCTCAAATGCCTGGGACATGGCAGATGTCATGGCTTGCATGGGCTCCTCCATGGCATGCACTAAGCCACGCATGACCTCCGGCATCTCCAACATGTTTTCCACATAGCTTTGTTGCACATCCAGCAGATTTATGGTAGTAACAAACAGAAAATTATCATGGGGCCTGGTCCACAGCAGTTGTCCTCCGATTGTCAGGGGATCCGGCTAGCACATGCTCCCTCAGCTGCTGTATCGTGCATACCAACTTGTGACCCAGACTCTAGTCTTAAACCCCCTGCGGACCATGTGAATGTATCTGCGCTAACAGAGATGCAAGAAGAGGCAGATGACGGTGCACCCTCGGGGGCATTGGCTTCTTGCTTCCCAGAGGAGGATTCTTGGGCTAAGCGGTGATCTGCGACTCGAGTGCAGGCACCTGCAGTGGGGACACAACAGAGGCTCTTAAAGCTTCTGCTTCACATGAGTTCACACAAAATTTCTTTCAGTTTCTACATATAGCTGCAAGAGCTGAGATGACACTTCATCCTTATGCCTTGTGGCTCCTGCCTCGCCATCTCTGCTTGCCCTACCTCCCTCTTCTCTCGCAATCACAGAGGCCTCCTCCTCAGCTGTGGTAAGCAGCCTGATGTTAGGGACTCCTCCTCCCATCTTGGCATGCTTGCAATGGCTGTGGTTTCGTTTCCCATGCAACAGACAGTGCAGATTTAATGACATGACAAATGATGCATCGCAACCATTGCATACATGCATCAACATCACTCATTCTGCATTGGCTTTCACACGACACATCCAATCACCTAAACAATGCCAATCTTCATTTAGTAAGTGGCACCAAGGCTGTTCACGCATTCGGCTGCATTCCCTGTGTGCCCACTCCCTTAAAAACACAGAGCAATGGAGGAGGTCAGTGGAGTAGTCTTGCCTGGACCACTTACCCTCGCTGATCTGAGCAAGTCAATGATTTGCTTGTGACACTGCACCCATGTTCTTAGAGTTGCTCCACGGTTCGCAACCTCCTTTGCTACCTTCATCCAGGCAGCCATGGTGAGGCGAGAGGGTCTTCTGACTCCATCTGCAGGGAAGAAGACCGCACGGCCTGGAGAATCTGCAGGGAGGCATCACTGAACCATGGGGTAGGACGCAGGCTGCCATTTCATTCACTTTGGCTGTAAGGAAAAGAAATGATATGAAGTTGGTGGTGAGTTTCACGGAATAAAGGAGGTAAAAACACTTTGATTTAAGTGAAAGCTTCAATTCCAAAGATACTTACATGAAAGGAAGGCTGCTGCTCCTTGAGACTGCGTGGCGATCATGGTGCTTGGGACAGTGATGGTGGATACCACCAAAGAAAGGCCGCCTCCGCTGCATGATCCCATATGTTCCCCGTGCCTATCGCTGCATGGCTAAGTTAAATACAAAATTGCGTGGGAAACAGGATTTGCGGTGGGAGCGGAAGTTATGACAACTTCCGGTCCCGCCATCTGGAATGCTGCGGCACTCAAGATTCCACCCAATGTTTCGGGTCTGAGTGCAGAAGATGCCTGATGTTTGCAAGGCTGGAGGAGATTGGGAAGGGTGAGGCCATGGAGTGATTTCACAACAAACCTGAGAATTTTTAAATCAAGGCATTGCTGCCTAGTGAGCCATTGTAGGTCACCAAGTGCCGGGTTGGTGGGTGAACAGATTCTTACCTTGTTTTATTGAAATATTTAAATCGCATTGATTTTAATAGGATGCAAGGAGCAGACTTTTCGATGAGCTCAAGGTTATGGAGATTGGAAGATGGGAGGCTAGCCAGGAGCATATTGGAATAGTCAAATCTAGAGGTAACTATGTCATGGATGAGGGTTTTAGTAGCAGATGAGCTGAGGCAGAGCTATGATAGAGGTAGCAGTAGGTGGCTTTGGTGATGGAGCGGATATGTGGTATATTCTCAGGATATAAACAGTGCTGATTTTAGAAATTGATTGCTGCAGGAGTGGGAATGGGATTACAGGCACGTAAAATGCACTTAGTAATAGTGTTTTCTGCTGCGTCTGTGCTAGTTTTGCATTGTTGCTTAACCAGCCTTCTGTAGTCTCTCTCATTTTAGGATAAAATATGATTTACTTCATGCACAAAAATACATGCAACTTTAAATATTTGAAAAGGAGTTGGTTCTCTTTTTCATCATAAATCTTCCTAACATTTGCCCAAAGGTCTTTCCCCATTGTGATCCCCTGAACACCAATGTGGGCAAGCTTTTAGGCTTTCCTTTTAACTACAGCCGACTGGTGCATTGCATTGAGTTGGCTGGAAAACTATTATTTTAAATGGCTTCATGTCTCTATTAAAATAATGGAGAAAGGCATGTCATACATAGGAATATATAATACAAAATGTTAACTTTAAAAATGTGACAGAAATGTAATTTCAGGAAGTGAAGTGTCACAGGAGACTTTAGATTGCTAATATCTTAGATGAATGCATGTTAACATTTCCGAGTATCCAATTCCCCAACTGGAGGATCGAGGAGATATGATTCATACCCCTCAAATGAACTGGCCTGATGGTAAGTTTAATTTGGTACCAACGATGGGATCAAAATCATATCCCACAGGTTTTAATAGTATAATGTGTTTATACCATGCATTAACAATTAATTAAAAGGCTTAATTGTGTTCAGAGGGAAAAGAGTGTGCTGTAATCCCAGGTGGACTGGTTGCTGCACAGCCAGAGTGGGACACACACTTCGGAGGGTAATCATCAAATACATTGTCAAATGAGAAAAGTAACTCCAGCAATTTCAGGTGAACACATGAAATGTAGGAACTGTCAAATGGAATTAACATACTAATAAACGATGAAGCCCTCTGGAATGTAAGAAAGGAATACTTGCATTTATATAGCATCTTTGTTATATTGTGGAAATACTCAAAGCTTTACATGAAAGAAAATATCCCTCATAAATCTCTTGACTCTCATTCTGATGAAAGTAATGGATGTGATTGTGAGTCTGTTGAGCCTGTCATTTTGATTGTCTGAGAAATAAGAAGGGTCAGGATTATAGTAGGCTGCAACATAGACCACAGTCTAACACATCCACGATTATCAATGATCCTACCATGAACACAGCAAAGTGGAGGCCTAATATTGTCTTATAACTTTAATACACAATGTTGCTTTCTGTTTATTATGCTGGACTCACTGTCAAAAACTTAACTTAGAAATCAGGGCCAATGAAGATACTTCTGAAATTATAAAGAACCATAAGAGCATATTTTCTATATGAGCATAATTTAAAATACAGAAGCCCCAAGAATCTATAATAAGGGCCACAAAGTGCAGAAAATATAACCACAACTTCAAGTGAGATAGTCAGAATAGGTGAAGGTTTATACAGTGGGCTTCATTTAAAAAAAAAAGTCAGAATGGAATGCTTCACAAATGCAATTTAACACAGTCATGATTCTCCTTGTGCTGCTCACTCTCTATCAAGCCTGCCGATCAGAAAGCTGCTGCTCTGCATGTCTGGGACCTATGCCAACATCCAGCAGTTTTGTTGTTGTTTAGCTGGTGCTGGTCAGATATTACAGATTTGTTCTGTGATCTGTGCAAATGAGACAGAATTGGCTGTAGCACCAACTCCCATCAGGAAGAAAATTAAGGGAGTTAAGAAATTACCTTTTGGAATTTTATTTGGCTGAAGATTTAAAGTAACAGAACTCTTATTGAAAGCGACATTGCCCCATATGAAATGTTTTCTATTGCGACAGATATATAAAAAATGAAACTTATTTTTCACCCTTTTAAAGGGAACATTAAAAAAAAAACTGGCCATGCACAACACTGAAATTTTAAAGGGAATAGTATTACCTATAAACGCTCGATTTCTGTACTCCCTCCAATTCTGACCACTTGCGCGTCGCCAATTTTAAATGCTCCACCATTGGTGGCTGTGCCTTTGGCTGCCTAGGCCCTAAACTCTGGAATTCCTTCCCTAAACCTCTTTGCCTCCCTCTCCTTTTAAAGTGCACCTTAAAACATATCTCTTTGACCAAGCTTTTCTTTATCTGTCCTAATGTCTCCATATGTGGCTTTGTGTCAGATTTTATTTGCTAACATTCCTCTGAAGGACATTGTATGGCATTGAAGGTATTCTATAAATGCATGTCGTTGATGAAGAATTGACTGCAACATCCTAGTCCTCATTTTCAAGTCCCCCGGTGTCCTCATCTTCTATCTCCGTGATCTCCTTAGTTATATCCTTTATGCATACCCTCTGCTCCTCTGGTACTGGTTTGCTCCTTGTTCCCTGCACCTTGTGATCCAACAGCAGAAACTGTTCTTCTAGTTACTATAACTGTACTCTATGGAATTTCCACTCCCCCCACAATACCCACAACAACCCTTCACCTTGCAACTGTCCTCCTGCTTTCAAAAGGTTTCTAACAACTTCTCCTTAGCACTACCTTTTCCTCTCCCACAAACTTTTCATTGTCCTTTTTCCCTCCTGCTCAACAGCCATTGTTTTTCTATTCCTTCTAAAGCATTGAGAGACAACTTTCTAAATGTGAGGAGTGCTGCAGAAATTTAAGTTGTTATTATAGGTAAATTAATTTTAAATAGCTTAAAAGGTATAATCCTGACATAATTTGGCGAATTTCAGAAACTCAGAAGAGCAAATCCCAGTTGGAACAATGATAATGGGTGGCTGTCTTTGAACAATCACTGCTGATATCACTGATCTCAAATCAATTCAGAAGCAGTAATGGCATTGCCCAAATTCTGTTGCTCAGGTAACAGTTTAGGATATTTGAAACAGCTGCCTCCATACACCGTGAGTAATTGCATTGAATTAATCTAGCAGTTTTCAAATGACTCTCGCTCTTCAGGAGAATCTGTATATTATATAAGAGCAGTATTCTATCAAGGTACTGTTGCTTATATGCAATGCTGTCAGTCCCAGGTTTCTTTCAGTGCATGTAAAACCAAGACAAAATACAGAGCGTAAATTATTCAAGTGCGAATTTCTTTCAATCTTTCGTCTCTTTCTGGTGTAAGGTTTTTTGATTTCAGTATGGTAGGATAACCTCCCAGTGCATACTTAATTAGCTTTTCAAAATAGGCATTTCACACAACTGACTGCTTCAAAAGCTAAGTGGTCTCATTGCAACGGTTGATTTTTTTTTTTGTCTAGGGACTCCATGTAGAGGCATTATTTTCTAGCTTTATTGTTGACATAGTCTCCTCAATGGATTAACGGGTTGGAAACGGTATAATTTTTCTGACGGGGAAAATTAGAACCCCTTAATGAAAGGCAGACATGAATGGTAATAGGCTTTACAGTTAGAAGTAAAGAGGTAATATAATCCTATGTATTGTAGACAGGGCAGCATTATCAGCAGTACGTAGGTAATGTACACAGTCTATACTGCACACTGGAACAGGAATATCAATTGTAAAGAGGTGATGCACTCC